>NC_088379.1:62947500-63312500 GCF_037993035.2 Macaca fascicularis | reverse complement strand
AATTTTACTTATTTTTTTATGATTTGTGCATTGATTTAATAAAAGTTTCACTTTGTATCATATTAATGGATTCCTTTGGTTGCAGATGATGCGGTATAATCAATTCAACTTTATGACCCTCCCACATGTAAGTTTTTCTTTATGTTATTTCTGGTGATTTCTAGTTTATCTAGATAACTCCATTATAAAGTTTGCCTTAGCCAATAGAGACACCAATCCACATGTTTTAAGTATAATGTAATCATTACAAAAGTTTCAAGATGGAAAAAGTATTGCCCCATCCTCTCACACCAAATTTTCTTCTTATTCATTACTATTGTTCTTTCATGTAAATCCAAATAATTACTAATTAGAAATGTTATTTATTTGAGACTGAGTCTCAAATGTATAGTCAAGAAAAAATAGTTCTGTGAAAATATCACATAAGATGTCACAAATAATGACAATAAAAATAACAGAGTAAGTACTGGTGGGGGATAAATTTTACTTGGATTATCTTGAAAGATAACACTACAGTTACAAAGCAAGTTTTATGTTCTTTAAATAAATATAGGTTATTCTTGTCACTGTATGCTAATTATCAGAACAAACTGATAAATCAAGTATCAGGTGGTTCTTTGGCACAATTTTTCTGATAAAATTCTATGTTAGCACAATAACATTACACATCACTTTTGATTTCTGTGAAATGATCATGAGGGCCATTTTGAGGGGAAAATCAAGGACTACATCCATTTTTTTGTAATCCTTTTTATTCAAGTCATTCTCTTTTAAAGTTCTTTGATTAAAATAATCATTGTAAATTTCCTCTTCCTCAGCTTTTGATTGGCTCAACTTTTTCATACCCTTGTTTTTAGTTTTAGTGACTTTGCCTGTGATTTGAAATTTTTACCAACTTAGTTGTTTGCAATTTTGAATTTCATCAATCCACAAAGCATGGGTACATCATCCAAGAGATAGCAAGAAACTAATTAATGAAGACTGGGGATAGAGACAGGTGTTAAACCAGGGAGGAAATACTTTGATGAGAACTGATGTTGCAAGACTGACCATACATAAATTATCATAAATTTAGAAATTAGCATTTTTATAAATTATCATAAATTTATAAATTAACATTTTTAGATTATAACTACTTTTGCTTCCCTGCCCAACCTTGTAATTGTGGCGATTTTGATAACAAAAATGGATTTAATGAGGATCCACCTGTAACCAAGAAACGCAGACACCATATAAATGTGTTTACACAGACTGAATTTTTATCCTCTCTTTTCCTATTCTTCTTGTTTTTTATTTTTTGCTTTACAATCTCACTTACCTTATCTTATTTTTGTTTTTTCTCTTCTTTATCCATCCTTATAACAAATCACATGGGTTCTGAATACAACATTAAATTTTCTGTAACCTGACTTGTATACTTCCGACCTGAGTTAGAGTTTCAGAGTTAGAAAATCATCAGTCAAATTCTTAAGCTGAGATTTCTCACCTAGTTCTGCCTTTTAGTTTGTTTTGGTTGTTTGGCTTTCTAGAAGACTGAAGTTAATTCTGTAAGACTGTGTGTAAGGAAAATCTAACTAAAGATCTCAAAGCTTCCATAGTTAAGTGAAGTTCCATAGGACTTTTAAGCTCTTTGACTGAGTTTTAGACGATGACGTTAGAGGATGGAGAGAGACTGAACCTCAACTCTATTACGATTTCACTATTATTTGCTACCCTTTCAGTTGGCACACCTGGGGCCCTTCTTTGGAAACGGTCTCCCTCAGCAATTTCCACAGTACCAGATGCCCATGTGGCCTCAGCCACCACCATGGCACCCACAGAAACCCTCAGCACAAAAACGTCATAATAAGACTGATCAGACCCAAGAAACCCAGAAACCCAACCAGACTCAGTCAAAAAAGCCACCACAAAAGCGGCCTTTGAAGCAGCCATCGCATACTCCAGCCCAGCCCGAAGAGGAAGCTCAGCCACCTCAGGTGAGACTTGCACAGAAAAATTCCATATCTGTAAATAGCCTCGGAGAGATTTGGAGGGCCATGCCACCCCCATATACACACTTCAATACAGGTGCTATTTTGCAGTACCATCTTTTGTTTTGACATGCATCCAAAACTGCATGGCAAGTCAACTCCAATCTTGTTTGGTTCAAATTACCCAAATACTGTTGCCTTTTAAAAGCTCCTTTTAAATTACAGAGACAACATGGTGTAATAACATGAGCACTAATCTAACAGTTGAGAATCAAAGATTCAAGTCCTATACCTGGTCCTTATTAGTCGTATGATATTGAACAAGTTACTTCACCTTTCTAGGTTTCAGTTTCCCCATGAGTAAACTAAATGGTTTCCAAGTTTCATCCAGATCTATGCTTTGATGCTCTAAAATATTGCTCTTAAATTAACATTGCTTCCAGTACTAGTATGACACAAGGTAAGAAGATGTGCAAATGGTTTCTCAAGAGCTCATCCAGTGTGGGGGGAGCTTCAAAAATACTGGCTTTTAGGCCAGGCACAGTGGCTCAGATCTGTAATCCCAACATTTTGGGAGGCCAAGGTAGGCAGATCACCTGAGGTCAGGAGTTCGAGACCAGCCTGGCCAACATAGTGAAACCCTGTCTCTACTAAAAATACAAAAAGTAGCTGGGCTTGGTGGCACACACCTGTAATCCCAGCTATTCAGGAGGCTAAGGCAGGAGAATCGCTTGAACCCAGGAGGCGGAGGTTGCAGTGAGGCAAGATCATGCCACTGCACTCCAGCCTGGGCAGCAGAGAAAGATTCTGTCTCAAAAACTAAAAAGAAAACACTGGCTTTTGGTCAGTTAACACTTATTATCAGACACTATTACAGATGTAGGGAACACAAAATTGAATGAAAAGACACTCCTGGATTGGAATCCTGGCTTCAATCATTTACGAACTATGAGATTTTGGGCAAGTGATCAAACTTCTCTGAACTTCATGTTCTTAAGTCAAATGGGAATAGTAATAGTTTATATCTTCTATGGTTATATGAGAATGAAATGAGTTTAACAATATAAAATGCTCAGCACAGAGCCTGGAACGTGTGTCCAATAATACTAATTGTTATTATCATTATCATCTTTGCCCTATAAAAAACACACACTTTAATGCAAAGTGAAATGTAGACTGCCAAGTTTCAATTGTATTTAGTTGGTTTGCTTCATTTTTTTTATGTATTCTTCTCAATACCACATCACTCTGATTCTTTCTTTCTCTCTAGGCATTCCCACCATTTGGAAATGGGCTATTCCTCTATCCACCACCATGGCAAATTCCACAGGTGATAAATTGTTTTTTTCTTTACACTATAAGTGAAAAATAATATTAGTATGTTATAGTTTAAATTAATATAAATTCATACATTCTAATGGAATACCATATACCAATCAGTAGATGGTATGAAACAAAACCAGCGCATCAGTAATCATGCAGAAAAGGAACAGAGAATTTTTTGAATTTCATACTCAGACAAATTAGTGACATAAATACAACCTAAATCCCCAAACAGATACAAATAACTTAGCTAATAAATTAACATTAAAAGGTTGTGCTACTTCATTACTATTTCCCCACATCCTTAAGAAATTTAAAAAAAAAATTATCTTCATTTAATGTAATGGGGAAATTGGGACACAGGACAAAATAGAGTTTGAAAACCATAGGGTGAGCTATAATTAGACTAAGACATTTTCATCCTATCTTACTGTTTCTAACCACAGATATATCATTATAAAGAATCTTGGGGCTGGTCACGGTGGCTCACACCTGTAATCCCAGCACTCTGGGAGGCCAAGGTGGGTGATCACTTGAGGTCAGGAGTTCAAAACCAGCCTGGCCAACATGGTGAAACCCTGTCTCTACAAAAAATACAAAAATTTGCCAGGCATGGTGGTGCATGCTTGTAATCCCAGCACTTTGGGAAGCCCAGGCAGGCGGATCACCTGAGGTCAGGAGTTCAAGACCAGCCTGACCAACAAGGTGAAACCTCGTCTCTACTAAAAATACAAAGATTAACTGGGTGTGATGGCAGGTACCTGTAATCCCAGATATTTGGAGGCTGAGGGAGGAGGCTCACTTGAGCCCAGGAAGCAGAGGTTTCAGTGAGCTGAGATCGTGCCATTGCACTCCAGCCTAGGTGACAGAGTGAGACTCCGTCTCAAAAAAAAAAAAATCTTGCAAAATATTATTTACAAAAAGCCTCAAAGAATCTTAAATGTTTAAAATCATTAAAATAAAAGATAATACTGAAATTGCATCATAGGCGTTAAAAATATGAATGGCAAAATAAACTTTTTGAACTAAAGAAATATTAACGACCAGTTGCTGCTAAACAAACAAAACAACAGGAAATATTTGTTGACTGTTCATTCAGCTATGACATAGGTTTTCCTTGTCTACAACTCTATAACCAGGAAGGCTTTTTATCAATGAGGAACAATTCATTTTAAAGAGTAAGAGTTCCTTACATTTTTCCTCCTTGAAAGAGTGACTTTCTTTTATTACCTATGCTGAACTAAGGAAATTAAGGCAGTATAAGGTAAAGATTTTAAAAACAGATAAACATGATTCTAATGCTGAAGTAACTATTAATCTCATCTACATAAAACTTGAGAGGCAGAAACTCGGCCTCCAAGTTTGATTAGGAGAATTAACTTTAGTCAAATAAAAATATCATAGTAATAATCCAAGGATTGTCAGTTTGCAGTTTGTCTCCCTAAACATGAAGCCACATTCTAAAAACAACATTGTTACTTAATCTCTATTATTAGATGCTCTAATATGGATGCTTGGATTCTAACAGCACTCAAATTTCTCTCTCTCACCCTCTCTCTCTGTATGTGTGTGCATGGTGTGTGTTTGTTGGGGGTTGTGGAGGGTATGTTTTGAGTGTTAGAGGTGGTAAGGAGGATTGCCAGGAGATGCAGCCATACAGAGTATTTTAAGTAGGATAATCTGGGATCCAGCTGAAGCCTTTGTATTTACCAGTGTTCACTGTTAGATCATAATTCTTAGCAGCTGGACTGTGAGAGCTAATAATTCAAAGGCTAAAAGCTCAGAGTACTAACTGAGCTCGATCACTGACTTGAGCTATTTTTAGACACCCTGAGTCTTACAAATGGCAGCATCGAAAGTGGTTTTCTCCTGTGTTCACTGTGTTTTTCACTTCTCAGAGGTTACCGCCACCAGGTTATGGACGCCCACCAGCCAGCAATGAAGAAGGCGGGGTAAGTACAAGTAAAACTATATTCTCCACTGGAAATTACAGTCTATTCACCACTGCTTTTTTATCCACATCTAATAAAAAAGTTAAAATCCAACACATGAACCTGTAGCTCAAGCTTCCGTGATTTTTTAGAAAATAAAAAAGTGAAACAAATCAAGCTAGCGGTCCAAAGACTGATGCTGGACTCCAGACAGTGATAAAAAGAGAAAAAAAGTAAGAGTTTCTTAGAATGTTATCCTCAAGAGGAAATTAAGTGATATCTAACTTCCTGATTATATTAATACAAATAAATTGAAGCCAAGAAAAGATCAGTTACTACTCAATTTCACTTTTAAGTTATGGATAAACTGAACCCCGCACCCAAGTCTTCTGTCACTCTGTTCAATGGCCTTTTTACTGTACCACACTAGGAGAAGAACCAAATGTATATCACAGAGTGATATACTCTTAATATTCCAGCACTATATCATTTTAGTGATTGTGACACAGCACCCCACCCCCCTGGAACTTACTGTTTTTTCCCTGTATATGTGATATGTCTTCAGTGAACTGTGGTAACTTAATAGCTTTACTGGGGGGTGGGGGACAGACTGTTCTTTTCTTTTTTTTTTTTTTTTTTTTTTTTTGAGACAGGTGGGACATCACTTGAGCCTGGGGGGTGGAGGTTGCAGTGAGTCATAGCACCACTGCACTCCAGCCTGGGTGACAGAGCGAGACTGTCTCAAACAAAAGAGAGGTTGGCATTACTTGCTCTAAGAGGTCCCTTTCAGCTTTAAGATTATGTATATATACATTTTGTAAGCAAGTCTTTTCATCTCTCACAATCTATTGTTAGCATAGCAGCCAGAGTGACCCTGTGAGAACAATAGTCTAATCTTGTCGCTCCTCTGCTCAGTCCCTGCCATGACTGCCACTTTCTTGTCTTTCTTTCTTTTCTTTTCTTTTTTTTTTTTTTTTTTGTAAGACAGAGTCTCGCTCTGTCACCCAGGCTGGAGTGCAGTGGCACAATCTCAGTTTACTGCAACCTCCACCTTCTGGGTTCAAGCAATTCAATTCTCATACCTCAGCCTCCCGAGTAGCTGAGATTACAGGTATGTGCCATCACACCTGGCTAATTTTTGTATTTTTGTAAAGATGGGATTTCACCATGTTGACCAGACTGGTATCTGAGGTGATCCAGCCACCTCAGCCTCCCAAAGTGCTGGGATTACAGGCATAAGCCACCGCACCTGGCAGAGATTATTCTTAAAATAACATTGAAGATGACTGTGTCAGTAATGGTATAAGGCGCTTGTTCATAAAATAACATTGAAGATGACTGTGTCGGTAATGGTATAAGGTGCTTGTTCATAAAATAACATTGAAGATGACTGTGTCAGTAATGGTATAAGGCGCTCTCAAATGTATCATGAAATAACCCCAAATAAAAATGATTCAGATAATTGTATGCAACCTAGAAACTGGCACTTCAAATTTTCATATGCATAAGATAAGAAAGGAAGCCGAAAGATCCAGGCAGTTACCATAGGCTTTAAGAAGCCTGTATTCAGGCTAGGCACAGGTGGCTCACACCTATAATCCCAGCACTTTGGGAGGCTGAGGCGGGTGGATCACTTGAGGTAAGAAGTTTGAGACCAGCCTGGCCAACATGGTGAAATCTACTAAGAATACAAAAATTAGCCGGGTGTGGTGGTGCTGGCCTGTAATCCCAGCTACTGTGGAGCCTGAGGCAGAAGAATCGCTTGAACCCAGGACGGGGAGGTTGCAATGAGCTAAGATCTCAGCGTTGCACTCCAGCCTGGGCGACAGAGCAAGACTCAGTCTCAAAAAACAAAAAAGTAAAGAAATCTGAATTTAGATAGGCACAATGGCTCACACCGTAATCCCAACACTTTGGGAGGTTGAGACACAATGGCTCACACCGTAATCCCAACACTTTGGGAGGTTGAGACAGGAGGATCACTTAAGCCCAGGATTTCAAGACCAGCCTGGGCAACATAGGGAGACTAAAATAAATGTTAGGCAAATATGGTGGCATGCACCTGTGGTCCCAGCTACTCAGGAGGCTGAAGTGGGAGGATCACTTTAGCCTGGGAAGTCAAGGCTGCAGTGAACCCTGATCTTGCCACTGCGATCCAGCCTGGGCGACAAAGAGAAACCCTGTCTCAAAAACTAAGATGTCTGTATTCTACCGCTTGAGGGTACTACCTGATTTCCTGCATGATCTTGTTACTTCCTCACCTGTCTGTCTCATCTCCATCAACAAATGGGGATTAAAATACTTTTTCTTTATATTTCATTTGTTTTAAAAGAAAAATCAAACGATTTAAATGCCACACAAATGTCTAACAAACATACTGACTGACAGAATTCGTGATGATTAAATCATTCATTAAATGAAAATTTATTAAGAGCATTCTCCACTCCTCGGTACTGGAAAACAAGGATGAGAAACATAATGTTTTCATTCCAAATCTTCACATGAGAGAATTAAATGGAAGAATCCCAGGAAAATAGGCAACTGAAATTCAGTGGGATGATTGTGATGACAGAAACCTGTACTGCTGTGGACTCCTAGGAATAGGACCTAATTCTGCCCATGGAAGTCAAGACACAGAAGGTAGAAATCAAACTGAGCTCTGAAGGACGAGTCAAGTTTGCCAGGGGAATAAATGTGTCGGTGGAAGAAGTTTCAATATGAATGAGCTGTGTGCAAAGGCACTGAAACATAAAAAGAATAGAGAACCCAGAGAATTCAGAGTAGTTGCGATTTGCAACTGCATAAAGTGCAAGGGGGAAGAAATGAGGCTGAAAGTAATAGTTATAGCCCAGATTATTATTAAAAAATTATATTATTATATAATATATAACACTTATCAGGCACTAAGTACCCGGCACTGAGCTGTACTCATTTTGTCCCATTTGACCCTCATGACAACCTATGAGGTAGACGTTATTTTATTATCATCCCCATATTACAAATGAATAAACCAAGGTTAACCCACAATCATACTACTAATACTGGTGGAATGGGGATTTTAATGCACATCTGCCTAGAGCCCCACTCTTTAGCAGCATGTTGTACTGCTTTGTATGTTATTCTAAGGGATTTAGAGTTTATTTTGTAAAGGAGAACTTTAAATACAAATTTAAAGAGGAAAGGGGCCAAATTTCCATATACCCACTCTCAGCCTCTACTACTCTGATGGCAATGCAGAAGCAAGATTAAAGGAAAGTAAGATTGCATCCAGAGTAGCCAGTAAGAAAACTATTCTAACAGTTCAGGGGTACTGTGGATTAAGGAAGTGGGAACAAGGATGAAAGCTTAGATTTTATAGGACCTGGTCATTAATAGTCTGGAGTACTAAGAGAGAGCAGAAACTTGAGAAACTGTACAGATAGTGGTGAATGTTGCTCAAATATAGAACATTGGAGGAGGAGATTTGGCAGGAGATGAGCCCAGTTCTGGGTGCATTCAGTTGGAGGTACTCAGGAAATCTTTAGTGGAGATGTTTTGCTGCCTCAACCTTGGGTGGGAGTGTTGTGGGTTAGAATTATGCCTTTGGGAGTTGTTAGCATGTATGCCTATTGAAAGCATGGGCTGATGCAATAGAATTCTTCTTCTTTTATTTTTTTTTTTTTTGTTTGTTTGTTTTTGAGACAGAGTCTTGCTCTGTCACCAGGCTGGAATGCAGTGGCACTATCTGGGCTCATTGCAACCTCCACCTCCTGGGTTCAGGCGATTATCCTGCCTCACCCTCCTGAGTAACTGGGACTTCAGGCACGCGCACCACCACACCCAGCTAATTTTTGTATTTATTAGTAGAGATGGGGTTTCACCATGTTGGCCAGGATGGTCTCAATCTCTTGACCTCGTGATCTGCCTGCCTCGGCCTTCCAAAGTGCTGGCATTACAGGAGCAATAGAAATCTTAAAAGAGATATGTAAAAAGAAAACAGAAAAATTAGGAAAATGGAAGATGAAATCATTAAAAACAAAACAAAAACCCTCAGATATATAAGACCTAAAAAGAGAAAGCTGACCAGTGGTCAGAAAAAAATACCAGAAGAGAGAACCAGAAAAAGTATGGTCATGGAAACCAAGGAGGAATCAAATTTCAAGAAAGAAAGTAAAGCTAATGATGTTAAAAGAAACATGTGACTGATAAGATTTCCCTGTTATACTAAAAAATTCCAAGCAACACCATGGTGGAAAACAAAGGGTAATACTGATTTCCATTTTCTTTCCTACAGAATCCTTACTTTGGATATTTTGGATATCATGGCTTTGGGGGTCGCCCTCCTTATTATTCAGAAGAAATGTTTGAACAAGATTTTGAAAAACCCAAAGAAGAAGATCCTCCTAAAGCAGAAAGTCCAGGCACAGAACCCACAGCTAATTCAACAGTTACTGAGACGAATTCTACCCAATCAAATCCTAAAGGGAGTCAGGGTGGAAATGACACCAGCCCCACAGGAAACAGTATCCCAGGACCGAACACTGGGAACAACCCTCCAGCTCAAAATGGGATTGTCCCACTCCCTGCAGTCAACACTTCAGGCCAGGGAGGGCCAGGAAGTCAAATCCCATGGAGACCAAGTCAGCCAAATATTCGTGAAAATCATCCAAATCCTAATATAAGAAATTTTCCTTCAGGAAGACGGTGGTATCCCACTGGTACTGCCATGGGGCACAGACAGAATGGGCCTTTTTACAGAAATCGACAAGTTCAAAGGGGTCCTCAGTGGAACTCCTTCGCTTGGGAAGGTAAACAAGTAGTTCGTCCAGGAAATCCAGTTTATCACAAAGTTTACCCTTCTATTTCAAGAGGCAATTATCCCAATTATGCAGGAAATCCAGCAAATCTCAGAAGAAAGCCTCAGGGGCCAAATAAACACCCTATGGGAACTAATGTTGCCCCAGTTGGTCCCAAACATGGCCCTGTTGTTCACAATGAAAAAATCCAAAATCCAAGGGAGAAGCACCTGGGTCCAAAAGAACAAATAATAGTTCCTACAAAGAATCCAACCAGCCCCGGGAGAAACTCTCAACAGTATGAAGTTAATAAATCAAATTATAAACTGCCTCACTCTGAGGGTTATACACCAGTCCCAAATTTTAATTCTGTTGATCAACATGAAAACTCCTATTACCCAAGGGAAGATTCCAGAAAACTACCAAATTCTGATGGACAAACCCAAAGCCAGATTTTGCCCAAAGGGATGGTTTTAGCGCCAAGAAGGATCCCATATGAATCAGAAACTAATCAGCCAGAATTAAAGCACAGTGCATATCAGCCTGCTGTACACCCTGAGGAAATCCCTTCTGCAAAAGAACATTTTCCTGCTGGAAGAAATACTTGGGACCACCAAGAAATCTCTCCACCTTTTAAGGAACATCCTGGGAGGCAAGAAGAACATTTACCCCATCCTTCCCATGGTTCTAGAGGAAGGGTTTTCTACCCTGAATATAACCCCTATGATCCCAGGGAAAACTCACCATACCGTAGAAGCAATACATGGGATGAGAGAGATGATTCTCCCAATACTATGGGGCAAAAAGAAAGTTCACTCTACCCCATAAATACCCCAGACCACAAGGAGACAGTCCCTTATAATGAAGAAGACCCAATTGATCCAACTGGAGATGAAGTCTTTCCTGGACAAAATAGATGGGGTGAAGAGTTGAGCTTCAAAGGGGGCCCAACAGTTAGGCACTATGAAGGTGAACAATATACCTCAAATCAGCCAAAGGAATATCCTCCCTATTCTTTAGACAATCCATCAAAACCAAGGGAGGATTTTTATTATAGTGAATTCTACCCATGGAACCCGGATGAGAATTTTCCATCATATAGTACAGCTCCTACTATGTCACCACCTACAGAGAGCAGGGGTTACTATGTTAATAATGCCGTTAGACCAGAAGAAAGCAATCTATTTCCTTCATGGAATTCCTGGGACCACAGGATACAAGCCCACGGTCAGAAAGAAAGAAGGCCATATTTTAACAGAAATATCTGGGATCAGGCAACACATTTACAAAAAGCCCCAGCTAGGCCACCAGACCAGAAAGGTAACCAGCCCTATTCCAGTAACACTCCAGTTGGGCTTCAGAAAAATCCAATGTGGCATGAAGGTGAGGATTTGAACTATGGCATGCAAATGACTAGGATGAATTCTCCAGAGAGAGAATATTCATCTTTCCCTGACTTCATCCCACAAAGTTACCCATCAGGTCAAAAAGAGGCACATTTATTTCACCTAAGCCAGAGAGGCTCTTGCTGTACTGGTAGCTCCACAGGACCCAAGGACAATCCACTAGCTCTACAAGACTACACTCCATCCTATGGTCTTGCACCTGGGGAGAACCAAGACACCAGTCCTCTGTATACAGAAGGTAGTCATAGCAAGCACACAAGACATATCATCTCCCCAACAAGCACCCTACCAGGCCAAAGAAACAGCTCAGAGAAGATGGAAAATGAAAACCCTTTTAGAGATGATGTGTCCACTCTGAGGAGGAACACACCATGTTCTATAAATAATCAACTGGGCCAAAAGGGAATTATGCCATTTCCTGAAGTCGGTTCCCTTCAAGCAAAGAATACACCTTGTCTCAAAAATGATCTTGGAGGAGATGGGAACAACATTCTGGAACAAATTTTTGAAGACAACCAGCTCAATGAAAGAACTGTTGACCTTACTCCTGAGCAGCTTGTTATTGGTACACCTGATGAAGGCTCCAATCCAGAAGGCATCCAAAGTCAAGTCCAAGAAAATGAGAGTGAGAGACAGCAACAAAGACCATCTAACATCCTGCATTTGCCATGCTTTGGCTCCAAATTAGCAAAGCATCACTCTTCCAGCACTGGAACTCCATCTAGCAATGGAAGGCAAAGCCCATTTGATGGGGATTCAATTATGCCTACTGAAAATCCTAACACATTGGTTGAGTTAGCTACTGGGGAACAATTTAAGAGTACAAATGCAGACCCACTTGATGCAGGTGAACGCAGTCCATTTGAATTCCTTCAAAGAGGGACCAATGCAGAGGACCAGGTACAAGACTGCTTACTACTTCAGGCCTAAGGGTTATCTCAACCAAGCATTCTTGGGGGGAAGAGAAATCACTGACATTCTATACCAATGGTTCCCAAAATTTTTTCCCCAAGACTTAATTAAGTATCTGACTGTCTTGGTGATCCTTAAGTTTTCTCCCCTCTCAGCAATAGGAGTAGCAATCCAGGTGGAGCTAGGAGTAGCAACCCAGGTGGAGCTGAGATTGGGCCTCTGGGGATCACCAGATTTAGCACTTTCACAAATTAGTGCAGACCTTAAAAAAGCAAGAAGGTCATGACCATCCCTGCCTTGAAACTTGGAAGTTACTTGTCTGAGTTAGTTTCCTTTTGCCTGATGACTTCTCTTTTTGCTCTCAAAGTTCCATTCTTGCAAAATTGGTTTTTCAAGACTGAAAGGCAGATTAACTTTCCATTCTACACATGGAGATCCACAAATCAGTATAGTCCTAATGCACTGTACATTTTTTTCTTGTGTTGATCTTGTCAGGTTTTTTCCTACTCAATATTCTCTTCAAGCATTTTTTTCTTCCACTGCCACTCTCTTTACCTTTATCATTTCCTTTTCTTAGCTTTCTTCCTTCTTTTCTCTCTCCCTCAAACTTTCTGTATTTAGCTTTCTATTCCTCATCTTTTTCTCTCTATGTATCACTTCTTACATATTAAGCTCGCTATTTTAACCATTACTAGTCTTTTCTTTATGTCTACCTCCTCCATTATGTCTTCCTCTCTTCCCACCTATCTGTTTTGTCTCCCAATGTACCATTTGTCAACTAATCCCTCTCCTCTCTGACTCCTTTCTTCCCTTCAGTTTATCTTTTTCCCTGCTACACCATTTTCATCTTGACCGCATGTCACTCTCTTCCTTTTTGTATCCACTCTCTAAATCGTACCCTAATTTTTTATTGACCCAGCTTAACCATCATTATAGAATTTATTTTGGAAATGGTAGACACTGATAGCTACTTTTTTTTAGTTATCTTAGGGTCTCTACCAAGTAGACACAGTTCAGTTAGAGAGATGTATTTAAGGAGAAGGGAAGATAGGATACCCAGGACTAGCAGCCTAGGGAAAAGGCTTAGGAAGGTGGAGAATGAGGAACTGAAGAAACTGCCGCTCTGAGACTGCACATCCAGGAAAAAGGACTAGGACTTGCCATACACCACCAAGTTATAATCCGCAGGATCTGTAGAAGACATTTTGGGAAACACTCTCTTAAATAAAAACTCAATGTTTAGTTGTGGTTTTTTTTGTTTTGTTTTGTTTTACTAGTTCAACATAAGTGATTCTACCAGTATGTGCTACTACTAAACATTCTTCAAGTCCATGCAGAATTATTTACAGACACTCTTTCTTGGTATCTTGAATAAATTGTGTAAATTATTTTGAAAACTGGATATTTCTATATACCTTGCTTATAATACATCAGTGATTATTATTCTTATTAATAACATGTTGGCCTATTATCTGGATATCCCTTGCCTAGAGCAGGAAACATTCTCAGAATTGCCTAAAAGTATACCTTATAACTTTAAGAGATTTCTTGAGATAAATGTTCAGGGGCAGACTTCATAAGAAGATCTCAAACATTTGGGGAAATACAATGTTGAAAACTTCCTGAGAAAAGGAATCTTGCCCTTGAAGCTTCTAAAGCACCTAGCACAGTGTCTTGAACATAGAAGGTACCCAATAAATATATATCAATTGATTTTTTAATGACTTTCAAAACTCCCATGAAAACACCATAGTCTGCTTTTCCTGAAAGGCGACCATCTGGGATGCTGAATGAGCCACCACTCTGTAGCTTTATATATTCAGCAACATTTCCATCATAGAATTTCAGTGTAAGAAGGGACCTTAGAGGTAGATTATCCAGGCCATCCCCTAGTGCTTACATTCCCCTCCCCCTGGCCAGTTTTATATTTTAACCACACATTGAAAAATTCATTAACTTATTCTGTATAAAACTGTCTTTTAAGAATTATCCTTTCAAAATAAAAATGTTATTGTTTCACTAGTTTATTTTTCCAAATGATTTTTTTGAAATCTCAATATGAGTACTTTCATTACAAGATACTCACTTCATATTTCACCAAAATGTATGGGTTCACATAATTGTTTTGGCAGATATGTTGACATATCTGAATTTATGAGACGCTGCTGCTTAAACTGCCATCTGAGATCGCTGCAATGTAAAATGTAAAAAGTATAGTATGACCCTTCCAAGCTGTCTTGAGCATAGGTAAATCTTTTTTCTAAAAAAGTATAGTGTGACCAAAAGAAAACATATTTTGAATTTGAAAACACACTGTAAAAAGAAGGGAAAATGTCTCTCCAGAAAATAACTGTTTTCTTTTTTTTTCTTTTTCTTTTTTTTTTTTTTTTTTTTTTTTTTTGTGAGATGGAGTCTTGCTCTGTTGCCCAGGCTGGAGTGCAGTGGCATGATCTCGGCTCACTGCAAACTCTGCCTCCCGAGTTGAAACAATTCTCGTGCCTCAGCCTCCTGAGTAGCTGAGATTACAAATGTGTGCCACCAGGCGTGGCTAAGTTTTGTATTTTTAATAGAGACAGGGTTTCACCATGTTGGTCAGGCTGGTCTCAAACCCCTGACCTCAAGTGATCCGTCCACCTTGGCCTCCCAAAGTTCTGGGATTATAGGCATGAGCCACTGTGCTCAGCCCAGAAAACTCTTGATGTCATCAGCACAGGTATGCATTTGCAAGCCTGGATACCAGATATGAGTTCCTTACAACCCAGCTTCCCTGAAGGCTCACAGTACATGATCTTTAATATTTATTTATTTATTTATTTATTTATTTATTTATTTATTTGAGACAGTTGTGCTCTGTTGCCCAGGCTGGAGTGCAGTGATGCGATCTTAGCTCACTGCAACTTTCGCCTCCCGGGTTCAAGTGATTCTCATGCCTCAACCTCCTGAGTAGCTGGGATTACAGACAAGGGACACTACACCCAGCTAATTTTTGTATTTTTAGTAGAGCAGGGGTTTTGTCATGTGGGCCAGGTTGTTCTCGAATTCCTGGCCTCAAGTGATCCACACACCTCAGCCTCCGCATGTGCTGGGATTACAGGTGTAAGCCACCACACCCAGCCGATCTTTCATATTTAATCACAAATGTGTCTTATACTGTGTGCTAATATTTTCCTGTGTTAGTTTTGCCTATAGAAGAAATAGGAAAATTGAAAAAGTGAGACCTAGTTCTTATTCTTCTTATGTGGCCCTCATAGCACTGTGCTGAGTACAGAGTAGATTCTAAGTAAATACCACTCTCTTTATCTTATGCAAATGAATAAAAATATAGAATTTCACCAAAATTAGTATTAATGTATTAATTAATATTAAAAGTTTAATAATGATTAACACTTTTCTAATTATAAAATATACAGTCTTTGTAGAATATTTGGAACATTCTATACTAAAATGTAAAAGGAAACAAAAAAATAACATTTTGGCCTATTTCCCTCAAGTCTTTTCCTATGTATGTGTAGGGAATTTTCTTTTCTTTTTTTTTCTTTTTTGAGAGGGAATCTTGCTCTGTCACCCAGGCTGGAGTGCAGTGGCAAGATCTTGGCTCACTGCAAGCTCCGCCTCCCAGGTTCTGGCCATTCTTCTGCCTCAGCCTCCAGAGTAGCTGGGACTACAGGCACCCGCCACCACACCTGGCTAATTTTTTGTATTTTTAGTAGAGATGGGGTTTCACTGTGTTAGCCAGGATGGTCTCGATCTCCTGACCTTGTGATCCGCCCGCCTCGGCCTCCCAAAGTGCTGGGATTACAGGCATGAACCACCGCGCCTGGCCGGGAATTTTCTTAAAGTCACTCCTTTATGCAAAATCCTACATTTTCCTCTTCCCATTGTATATCAATTTCCATAAATTTTAAAAAACATGATATTTCACTTCAGTTGTCTGTAAAATATTTTGAAGTATCCCTATATTACCAATCCCTTGATGATGGACTTAAAGTTTCCTATGAATTTTCACTATTATAAATCATATTATAATAGATATCTCGATCTCTCTTTGTCCGTATTTCTGGTTATTTCCTCAGAAGTGGAATTACCGAGGAAAGACGGTTTGAAGGATGTTTAGACAGGATAACATACTGACTGAGAGCTTTGGCTTTGGAGTCTGACAGCCTTGAAGCTAATCATCAGTTCTCCAGATACCTGAAAAACATTAGGCAGGTTACTTCATCACCCTCACAGCTCAGTTTTACCATTTGTAAAGTGAAGACAGTACTTACTTCACGGAGTGTTAGGAGAATTCAATGAAACAATGCGTGTTAAAACTGTATATTCATTGTATTTTGTAACTCAATCACTAGATGGAAGTGGAGATTTATGATTATAAAGTAGTGGCTCTCCTGCAATTCCCAGCCTCAGTAGCACCTGGGGAATTTATGCGACCTGCAATGTCTCCAGCTGCATCTCTGAGCTACTTAATCAGTATTTCTGAGGTGGGGCTCAGCAATCTACTTTCATGAGTCCTCCAGGTAATTCTCATATACACTAAAGTTTGAAAATCACTGATCCTGCCGGGCACAGTGGCTCACACCTGTAATCCCAGCACTTTGGGAGGCCGAGGTGGGGGCAGATCACTTGAGGTCGGGAGTTTGAGACCAGCCTGACCAACATGGAGAAACCCCATCTTCTACTAAAAATACAAAAAATTAGCCAGGCGTTGTGGCACATGCCTGTAATCTCAGCTACTTGGGAGGCTGAGGCAGGAGAATCACTTGAACCCAGGAGGCAGAGGTTGTGGCGAGCCAAGATCGTGCCATTGCACTTCAGCCTGGGCAACAAGAGCAAAACTCCGTCTGAAAAAAAACAAAACAAAACAAAAAACAGAAAATCACTGATCCAATATATATTCACATATATTTACATTCTTTTCTTATTTGTTGCTTAGGCAGGGAGCAGAGTCAAAGAAAATTAACACATAATAACTGTAATTTATGGATTGTTGCTAATTGGTACCACAGTGGTAATAAGTGATATACACAGCATGCATCCTTATTTTTACAAAAATCTATGTAGTTATTTTTGCTCCCATTTTTCAAATGAGAAAGCAATCTTTGAATTAACTTGCCCAATGTTACTTAGAGTATGTATTTCAATATAGACCATGGATTTATTCACTAGACTATACTGCTACCCCAAAGCCAAGACCTGGAAATCTCATTAAAGGACTTTACTCTTATTGCTAATTAATATAATTTTAATCTGGCTGGTGCTGAGTGTGCTTACCTGAGCAAATGGCTAACTTGTCAAGAACTATGCAGAAGAAAAACATTTCTTACCAATTGTACCTATTTATGCCTGTCTTTTTAAAATGTCATCCATTTAATTCAAATTAAAAAGTGGGGGCAAAAAGTACAAAAATTATAATAGACTTATGGCAGGTCAATGAATTGGTCACATTAACCTCAAAATATCTCATGAGGTTTAAGAAAATGTTACAGTGAACATGATTCTCTAAGAACCTCAACTGATATTTGTTAAGACTATCGCAGAGTGATTCAGACTTTTCATTGCCATTTACTAGATAAATGAACCACTCAAATGGCTAATTATCCACTTAGTTGGTTTTCTCATTTATAATATGAAATACCCAAAAAGTTATTGTAAGGATAAAATGAGATGACATAGATAAATCATTTGGTACTTGAAGAATGCTGTCATTATTATCATCACTAAATCAGATAGGTCATAATTAGTATTGTGTTAATTTGGACCCTGCGGAATTGCAAGATGAGATTAGTGGGTGCAAGAGATTTATTAGGAAAACATCTGTGAGGGAAAATGGGAAGGGAGCTGAAGAAGGCTGAGTCATCGGATCCTGATGCAGGTCTTACCCATGTGGAGCAAAGAGGATAGGAAGGATGACTGGACAGATAATGTCTGGAGGTGCAGTGCTAAGAAATTTTCAGCTAAGATAATGAGCCCCCAAGTCAGTGCCCCATCAGAAGAGTCCTGTGTCTCCCAGGAACTGACCTGTCTTAGTGTCCCTTGCACAAACACAGTGGATCTCAGAACTATAAGTCAATTACATTCCTTGCAGAGAACTGAGAGGCTCCTTTCATGGCCACCACATCTTACACTGATTCCTTAGTGTGTCCCTCTAAATGTTCCACTAATACGAGCAAATGTTTGAATACAACTTTAAAAAAAGGCTTTAATGTATCCTCAATAACTCTCATTTAAGAGTCACCAGCTACTCTGGATTTATATTGAATCAGTTAATATTTATAAAGCACTTACATTGGTACCTAGCACATAGTAAGTACTAAATTGTTACTAATATGGTAGTATCAGAGTTTAACTGAACTTCTGAAAGAAGGAAGACTTGTGGGACTACAAATTGCAGTCTTCTTCCAGCTAGCATTTAATGAGGTAATAATGCTGGAATAGGGGTCTCTCCTATAAGGATCTGCAATGTGGATCTACAATACTTTTTCTACTGAGTACACCGAGAAACTAAGGCAAAGATGAGGAGAAAGTAAGGGGTCTCTTCAGAAGCAATCTCCCATGAATTATCATAGCTCTTTGGAAGCTATTTCTTTGTCTTCAGCAGGCTCTGTCAAATAATAATTTTTTTTTTTAATTTTTTATTTTTTTGAGGCGGAGTTTCGCTCTGTCTCCCAGGCTGGAGTGCAGTGGCCGGATCTCAGCTCACTGCAAGCTCCGCCTCCCGGGTTTACGCCATTCTCCTGCCTCAGCCTCCCGAGTAGCTGGGACTACAGGCGCCTGCCACCTCGCCCGGCTAGTTTTTTTTGTATTTTTTAGTAGAGACGGGGTTTCACCGTGTTAGCCAGGATGGTCTCGATCTCCTGACCTCGTGATCCGCCCGTCTCGGCCTCCCAAAGTGCTGGGATTACAGGCTTGAGCCACCGCGCCCGGCCAAATAATAATTCTTTATGTGTATGTCTTATCTCTTCACCTAAGCTATACTCATGTTCATTCATTCAACAAATATCTATTGAGTACCTCCATGTGCCAGACACTGTTCTAGATGATGAGGACACATCAATGGGCAAAAGCGTATGCCTTTGTGGAGATTACACTCTATTGAGGGGAGACAGACCATAAACATGACACATAACTAAATTACATAGTCTGCTAGAGGGAGATAAGTACACGGGGGGAAGTAGACTAAGATAAAGAAATCGGGTTTGAAATATTTAAAAAGTAGTCAGGGTGGGTGTCACAGAGAAGATGACACCTAAGCGCGGTTCTGGAGAGTGAGCAGTGATAGTGACTTTCTCGAGGGCGCTTACCATAACTTCACCACCACAGACCAATCCTGTGCATTTGGTTAATATTTAATTAATGTTTACTGACTAAATGAAATTCAAAGACTTGGCTAAAACCACACTCAAGATTAAAGATCAGTCAAGAATGGATGTATCTTTAATACACCAAAACTGGGGTTTCACCAGAGTGTCCTATGCATATCCCTAAAGAAACACTGAATAATCGGTGGAAGTCACTAAAAATGACTATTACCATTTTTTTAAAAGAAGGAAACAGAACAATTCCTTTTCAAGAAACCAACTCTTACTAATCATTCTCCCACTGTTTAAAATCCGAGTTAGCATTTACTTTCCATAGTACCCTTTAATATATATGTCAATTGGCCTTGGCTTTCTGCCATAAAGAAGTTTTATGTACCATGATAAACATGGTATTTATCAGGAGGGATTTTTGCCCTTTTATTTAATTATGGGTATAAAATGGCAAAGCCACCTCAAATATGTACATGTATGAGTTCTGTAATTAATGCATCGTTACATCATACTTACAAACCATTCATCAATAGCAAGTTAACTTACATAAAGTTAACATGAGCAAAATTTGTCCAACAAATTATTTCACACAGGTATATGCTTATGAATCTATTTAATTGCTCAGACTGTGCTAGAGAATACGTACCAAGAAATACATATATTTCACAAGGTTCAGTTACAAAATGGATGGTTTCAAACGGGAATTTCTTACACTAACCTGATTATGAAAAAAAGAAGTCTGTATCATCTGCTTCCAAGTCTATTATGTCCAAATATATTTTTAATTATGCATTTATTTAGCTAGTTTTATAAATATTAGAGATTTCATCTTAAATTATTTTTGTAAATAGTTCTAGAACATGTTTTCCGATTATTTTCCTAATGAAGACATATATTTGACCTATGTTTATACATATGTATTCTCTACACAGTAAAACTTGTTTTAAAGAGAATAGTAAAGAAAATGCAGAAGCTCTGACTCTCCAAGACAAAGGCAAAAAAAAAAGAAGGGGGGGGAAATGTGAGGAACATTTTATTACACCTCCTGATTTTTACTCCTTGAGTTTTATGTTCTCCCCTTGTTTATTTGTTTAATGCTAGAAACTGTATTCCTAAGGAAGCATACCTCTTTCAGGTGAGCATGATAATTGGCAGATTTTGATACTTAGAGTGTGAATATATAATTAAGAAGTGATTACCTAATAAAGATAACAATGTGACTATTTTAATTATTTTGGTGGCAAGGAGTTGGTTTTACATCATCCAAAAAAAAAAAAAAAAAAAAAACCCTGGTTTCAAATTCATTGGTAATCAATATGCTAACTTTCTGAATCAAAATGGAGAGCCTCTCAAGAAAAAGAGCTATGCAGTCAGCAATGACTTAAATTAGTCAGGATAGCAGGAATCTGGGGTTAAGGCTGTTTGCACCATTTTGGTCTCACCACCATATGTGAGTGGGACCACGGCTGTGTAGCACTTGTTTCTGTCATAAGTGTAGCAGGTCTCTGTAGCACTGTCTTCATCACAGATATTGCTCTGGGTAGCAGTAACTATCTGATTATCCAGCTCCACTTCTGTAGGATCACATTTTTTACAGCTGAAAAGCAAACACATGCATTAGACAATCCCCTCAAATGCTGTCTCAAAATGCGACTACACATTTCAATCCAAAATCAATTAGTTCTTGCAGCTCTGACGTGACAGCAAAGGACGACTCCTTTCAGACATAAGAAGCTCTACAATACAGAAGAGCTTATGGGATTTTCCAATCTTTAATGTATATTAGTTGAAAATAAGCAATATGATTAATGATGTGATAATACGATTATTTTATCTATACCATACAGCAATTTCTACTGTGTTAGGCTTATTCCCAACTGTATACCTGTTTAAACAAGTTATTTATAGCAACAAGAAAGGGAGAATTTTTTTTAAAAAATTGATGTTGGAGTCTGTCATTTCCAAAGAAACACCTGCCTGTTCATAAGATCAAATCTACTTATTGAACTATTAAGAGAAATTGGCCTTTCTATGAATGCCAATAAATTTTTCTTTAGAAAAAATGTATAGATAAATTTTATCTGTGACAAAGTTTTATGAATTTATGATACCTAATAATTAACATAGGAATTAATGGATTCAAAAGTTCAGATTATATTTGTAAATGTTTATACTCCAACATATTTTGAAAAACATTCTTACACGGAAAAAATTAAAAGCTATTAAATTCCACATCTATGTTACTATGGAAAAAAATATATCTTACAGGTCAGACAAATGGTACACAAATTTGGTTCTCAATGGTGAGGTGGGATCGGAGATATTCTCCCTGTTGTTCAGAGGAACACTAAAAGAAAATAAAGAAAACAAAGTTAAAACAATGAAATACAGATATTGTTGTTTTTGGTAATAGGTATACTGCCACTATTTCATCAGAACAGTACTTATCATTGTATTTAGCACTCTATAAGCACTCTAGAGTAATACCATTACTCAGATTTTTATAGTAACTTGCTATGTTTTAAATATGTCTCATTCAAAATAAACCTCACAGCAACTCTGCTGTCAACTATCTTTGCTGACTTGGCAAATTTTTGCTTTTCCTTTAAAACTCAACTCAGGTTTTACCTTTGTAATAATTATATTGATGTTATCCTCACCCTTCAACAAACTTCTTCCTCTGCAGTCTCATTAATGCTCATATATATTTATTATATTGAATACCATATCATAGTTGCTTGTCTACAGAGTGGTTGCTTCCCTGGGCTATGTAAGTTCCTTGAAGTAAAAACATTTATATATTCCCAGAGCCTAGCTAGGTATGTGGCATATGGAATATGTTCAATATTTGTGAAATGGACAGACAGATATTATTATCCAGATTTTAGAGGAGAGGAAGTCATAAATAGGAGAGGTTAGTGGTCCACCCAAGTTCACACAAAAATTAAGTAGCAAAGCTGGAACTTTTTCATTGTGATGTCCTATGAAAAATTAGATAATGATTGTCAACGAGTTCAGGTGATTTCATTAACTTTAAAATTTTTTTCATCTAAGTCATCATTCCTTCTCATATGCCCCTCCCTACCAAAAGGAACAACGAAAAACTTGTGTTTCCTAACTCAGTATTTAGCAATACCATCCAAGCCAGAAACCTGGTTATCATACCTGAATCCTCCCCCGTCACATATCTACTCAATCTCACAGTCCGGTTGATTCTAATTATTTTCATGTGTGAAATCCATCCACTTGCCTCTCTTCTCATTATTACTGCCTTAATTCAGGACACCACTATCCTCTCCTAGATTATAACAATGTCTTCCTTTTGTCTTGACCCCTTCACAGCACTGGTCACATTATGGCCAAACGTCCTTTCTAAAATGCAAGCTTAATTTCCTTCTCTGGCCGGGCGCGGTGGCTCAAGCCTGTAATCCCAGCACTTTGGGAGGCCGAGACGGGCGGATCACGAGGTCAGGAGATCGAGACCATCCTGGCTAACACGGTGAAACCCCGTCTCTACTAAAAAATACAAAAAACTAGCCGGGCGAGGTGGCGGGCGCCTATAGTCCCAGCTACTCGGGAGGCTGAGGCAGGAGAATGGTCTAAACCCGGGAGGCGGAGCTTGCAGTGAGCTGAGATCCGGCCACTGCACCCCAGCCTGGGCGACAGAGCAAGACTCTGTCTCAAAAAAAAAAAAAAAAATTTCCTTCTCTGCTTAAAACCTCTAGCGTCTCTCCACAGATAACAGGGTATCCTCAAAATAGCATAGAAGGCACATCCTAATATGCCCCTAACTCTCCAGCTTCATCTCTCACAATGTCACGCTCCACAATGCATGCCAGCTGTAAACAATCACTTGCAATTCCACAAACGTGCCATGCTTTTCTCATCTCCCATCTTAACAATAACAGTTCTAACATATAATACTGGTTACAGTGTGCCTGGTACTATGCTAAGCATATTACGTGATGATCTCATATAATCCTTACAGCAATCCTGTTTCCTTTTCCTGGAATGACCTGCCCCACCTATTAATTCTCTCACTCCCCACACACATTTAGCCAGCAAACTCCTATTGAGCTGACAGCCATCATCCATCCCACCACTTATTCCAAACACCCTTTCCTGCCTCCCACTGCCACCCTTCTCCTCTCCCTGAGGATTGGACTGGGTACCCCTCCTCAGTGCTCCTATAACAACCCATGCCCGTTCCTATCATAGCACTTACAATACAGAATTGTAATTGCCTTTTTAATTGTTTAAGGTTTCCTGTTAGACTATAAATTCTCTTAAGAAATGGACTGTATTTTAAATAAACTGTTTTATCCCCACCGCCAACCCTTAATATTTGGCAGTTACTAAATAAACATTTGTTGAATGAATGAATGAATCTATTCTTAACAAGACTGTAAAGACTCTAGTAATACCAGAAAAAGCTTTAAATAATGAGAAAGACAAGGTAATAAACATTTTTGAGAGGCTACTATAAGCCAAATGCTGTTCTTTTATGAATTATTGTATTTAATCCTCACAATCCTATAAAGTATATGTGTATATATTCACACATACATACATAATTATCCCTTTTTTTAAAGTTTAAGAAAAAGACTTAGTTAAGTAACTTGCCCAAAGTCACATCATTTTAGTAAGTAATGGAGTTGGGAATAATACCATAATGGCAGGCTCGGCATGATGGCTCATGCCTGTAATCCCAGCACTTCGGGAGGCTGAGGCGGGTAGATTGCTTGAAGTCAGGAGTTCAAGCCCAGCCTGGCCAACATGGTGAAATCCTGTCTCTACTAAAAATACAAAAATTAGCCGGGAGATGTGGCACGCACATGTAGTCCCAGCTACTCGGGAGGCTGAGGCAGAATTGTTTGAACCCGGGAGGCAGATGTTGCAGTGAGCCAAGATCATGCTGCTACACTCCAGCCTGGGCAACACAGTGAGACTCTATCTCAAAAAAAAAAAAATAGCCAGGCATGGTGGCTCATGTCTGTGCTTTGGGAGGCCAAGGTGGGCAGATCACCTGAGGTCAAGAGTTTGAGACTAGCCTGGCCAATATGGTGAAACTTTGTCTCTACTAAAAGTACAAAAAAAAATTAGCTGGGCATGGTGGCACGTGCCTTTAGTCCCAGCTACTCGGGGAGGCTGAGGCAAGCGAATTGCTTGAACCCAGGAGGCAGAGATTGCAGTGAGCCAAGATTGCAGCACTGCATTCCAGCCTGGGTGACAGGGGGAGACTCCATCTCAAAATAACAATAATAATAATAATAATAATACCATAATGGCACAGCAATGGTAATATACTTTCAGAAATCAGAACAGAGAAGATCAACACATCAGGCAAAGTGTCATGAAGTATCTAAATTATCTGATTTCAGTAAACAATATAATATAAAAAGAGTCATTTCATAAAATAAAAAGATGAATTAGAAGATCATGGAGAGCCATTTTAAAAATCTCCTGGAGGTTTAAACATAAGATAGACACTCTTCAACATGGCTTAAGTGCCAATGTCATGTATGCCATTCTTTCCAATTACCCACTACTCCAGCTGTTCTATCCCTAACACGAAGCTATGTGGGCAGGATCTCAAAAAGAAAACCTGCTAGAGGAAGTGATGGCTGAACTAAGACATGCACATTGAGAAGGAGTTAACTAGGCTAAGAGGGGTGGGACAGAGTTCTTCAAACAGAGGAACTAACAAGTATAAAAGCACTGTGAATGTGGGGAAATAGAGACATTACAGCGGTCCTGAATTTATTTATTTATTTATTTTTATTTTTTATTTTTTGAGGAAGTCTTGCTCTTGTCCCCCAGGCTGGAGTGCAGCAATGATGCGATCTCGGCTCACCGCAAACTCCGCCTCCCGGGTTCAAGCAATTCTCCTGCCTCAGCCTTCCGAGTAGCTGGGACTACAGGCACCTGCCACTACGTCCGGCTAATTTTTGTATTTTCAGTAGAGACGGGGTTTCACCATGTTGGCCAGACTGGTCTCAAACTCCTGACCTCAGGTGATCTGCCCGCCTTGGCCTCCCAAAGTGCTGCGATTACAGGCATGAGCCATCACGCCCAGCCCCAGTAGTGCTGAATTTTTAAACATAAAGTAAAAGAAAAGTGGCAATGGATGATCTTGAGAGTTATGCTAAGCTTTGTAGGTCAGGCTGAGGCATTTGTAATAGATCCTAAGATCAATGTTGGGGAAACCATCACAAGGCTTTTAAGCAGGATAGTGACAATAATTGGCACATAGATTAGGTGAATAAATAATAGTAAATATTTTTAATATGTCCCAGAAATACATAAGCTCTAAAAGGAATATTCTCTATTTATTTTTACAATAATCCTATGAGTTAAGTGTGATTTTTTTCCTCATTTAAAGATGAAAAAGTTGAAGTTCAAAGTAGATAAGTAACTTGCATACAAGAACACACAGCTATTAAGTGTCCCAGACAGAACTTAAAACAAAATTCTTAAACACATTATACTTTTCCCATTGATTGAAAGGAATGGAATGCCTTGTTCTCTTTCTATAGGAGATTTGATTGGGGAAAAACTATTAAGGTAGGAGTGGTTTACAAGGAAAACTTATAACTGATTGGATCCAATAGAAATCTAATTTCTCAAATAGTATCAGCATTCTTGCTATTGAAAAAGAGCTATATAGCATATAACTCTGGACTGTGTGTGAAATGAAATGAATATCTGAAATCCAATCTAAAAGTGAGATCGAATCAAATTAGTTAATGTGATCAGTCTGCCTTATCTCGATGCAGACATCTGATTACAGTGTAAAAGACTCAGTTATCTATATATGGTACAAAATAAGACTTTAGTGTTATCTGCAGTTTCAGTTTGAACTGATCAAGGGCAACTGAAAGTTCTGATTCAAATTGAAATAACTTGGCCAGCCGTGGTGGCTCAGGCCTGTAATCCTAGCACTCTGGGAGGCCAAGGCAGGAGGATCGCTTGAGCTCAGAAGTTCGAGAACAGCCTGGGCAACATAGTGAGACCCTGTCTCTAGAGAAAAATAAAAAATTATCCAGGTGTGGTGGTGCATGCCTGTAGTTCCATCTACTGAGGAGGATCACTTAAGCCTGGGAGTTCGTTGCAGTAAGCAGTGATCTTGCCACTGCACTCTAGCCTGGGTGACAGAGTGAGACCGTGTCTCAAAAACAAGCAAACAAAAATAAATAAATAGAAATAACTTCATATAAACAGTGCATGCTGATGACTAGATAACAGCCTTTGTTTATAATTTGATGTAGCCCACTGATTTTAGATTGCCTATAATCTTTCATTCTTACCTCTAATTTCAATAAAATTGCCTCAAGCTCATTCACAAGATTCAATTCTTTACTGATGTAAAGTGCTACACAGCAAAAAGAAGAGTAAAGATGTAGGTATTACATTCAAACAATGCTTAGTGTCAGAAAGCATCTCTGCTTAGAACAGGAAAAAAAGGAATATGGAATGCCACATACATAATTCGGATGTGTCTCTCCACAATGTCCTCATTAGGATCTTCGGAAGAACGGATGATCCTGGAAGTAATCCGGGCACACTTACATTTGTTGTCAACAAGAACAATCCTTTCACCTTCTTGAGCTTGAAAGGTAAACGTATTACAAAGAAAGGAAAACAAATGTCAATTTATATATTTTGTATTGAGTTATTTTATCTTTCTTGCCTGCAGAAAAATAGTTTTATGGTTGGTTTGTCTCAGCTTTATCCATTTGTTCTCTAAGCAGAATCTTACATCACAGTGAAGGAAATCCAAAAGTACTCTAAAAGGAATTTTCACTTTTTTCTTGAACCAGGGGATGGGAATCTGGGATGAAATAATTCTGATTTTCACATCCTTCCTGAACTCTCATTTGTACTTAAAATTTTTTTGTATAAATTGTATTATAGTTAAGAACAGGCATGTTTTCCTCCAAGATAACCTTATTTTGTATGACTTTTAAATACTCTCTACCACAATTATCTGCCTTTTCATAACAGATTATCATAGTACATAATTCAATAAAAAATAATAAAGACTAAATTTCTTATAAGAATTATTTTAAGCAGGGTGCAGTGGCTCATGCCTGTAATCCCAGGACTTTGGGAGGCCGAGGTGGGCAGATCACAAGGTCAGGAGTTCAAGACCAGCCTGGCCAACATAGTGAAACCCCATCTCTACTAAAAATACAAAAATTAGCCGGGCATAGTGGTGAATGCCTGTAGTCCCAGCCACTTGAGAGGCTGAGGCAGGAGAATCACTTGAACCTGGGAGGTGGAGGTGGCAGTGAGCCAAGATCGTGCCACTGCATTCCAGCTTAGGCAACAGAGTGAGACTTCATCTCAAAAAAAAGGAAAAAAAAAGAATTATTTTAAAAGATATAGTACGTATGACATAAAGTGCTATAAATTTGCAAAAGCAATTTAGAAATATTATGAGGTACAATCGCAATTGAATATGCCTGTATACATTAAAAAATGAATAAATGAATAAATACACATATGACCATTAAAGCCTTAACTTTGAATGTCAAAATTTATTGTCTAATCTGAATATTAGACAAAAAGTTCTGATAAGTTGTTTGTTTGTTTAAGATAGTGTCTCACTCTGTCACCCAGGCTGGAGTGCAGTGGCACAATCTCAGCTCACTGCAACCTCTGCCTCCCGGGTTCAAGCGATTTTCCTGCCTCAGCCTCCCAAGTAATTGGGACTACAGGTGTGCACCATCATGCCTGGCTAGATCGTTGTGGTTTTTTTAGCACAGATGGAGTTTCACCATGTTGCCCAGGCTGGTCTTAAACTCCTGACCTCAAGTGATCCACCTGCCTCAAGCCTCCCAAAGTGCTGGGATTACAGAGCCACCGCACCCAACCTTGATAAGTATTGCAAGGAATAAACAAAGGAAATTTTGTATCATCTGGATTTGGACTACCAGATTTTATTTTAATTTTCTATTTTTGAGACAGAGTTTCACTCTTGTTGCCCAGGCTGCAGTGCAATGACGCAATCTCAGCTCACTGCAACTTCTGCCTCCCAGGTTCAAGCGATTCTCCTGCCTCAACCTCCCAAGTAACTGGGATTACAGGCATGTGCCACCATGCCCATCTAATTTTTGTATTTTTAGTAGAGACCGAGTTTCACCATGTTGGTCAGGCTGGTCTCGAACTCCTGACCTCAGGTGATCCACCCGCCTTGGCCTCCCAAAGTGCTGGGATTATGGGCGTGAGCCAGAATGCCCAGCAAATTACCAGATTCTAAAAATTCAATAATAGCTTTACATAAATAATGCTATTAAATAAGAGTGCTAATTAATAATAACGATGATGCTGGCCGGGTGCAGTGGCTCACGCCTGTAATCCCAGCACTTTGGGAGGCCAAGGTGGGTGGATAATGAGTTCAGGAGTTCCAGACCAGCCTGTCAATATGGCGAAACTCTGTCTCTACTGATAACACAAAAATTACCCAGGCGTGGTGGTGCACACCTGTAGTCCCAGCTACCAGGGAGGCTGAGGCAGAAGAATCGCTTGAACCTCAGAGATGGAGGTTGCAGTGAGCTGAGATTGTACCACTGCACTCCAGCCTGGGTGACAGAGCGAGACTCCATCTCAAAAAATAATAATAATAATAACGATGATGTTAAACATGCTTTATTCGTATAATTTTTAGCTAAGTGACCTTTAACAATTCCTCTCATTAAGCCTCAACTAAAAAAAAAACACAGATTTAGCACATGAATTCAAGTTATAAAGTTTAAATGATCAGAATAGTTACAATTTTAACTGGAAGTCTGTTCCTGAGACGATTCCCAGAGCAGAGAGGACCTAGTGCAGTATTTCAGTCTTAATGATAAGAGCCACTACAAAAACATTTTAAGACCATTGTTATTGTACTTGTAATTGTTTGAAGCACTTTATAATGCATTATTATACCATTATTCATAAGTTCCTAATAAATCTTCTGACACAGTCTGTGTAATATTGGAAAGAAACATTATGGAGTCAATTTAAGGTAATGAAATAACTCATTATCATCTGAAAAAGGTAAAATGACCTAAATGATGTCCTTTTTTCTACTTGTGTATCCATGACTCTTAAATGTTTTTTCTCAGTGAAACATAAATAAGCACATAATGCCTGACCAAAAATACAGATTGTTGAGGAGTGACTTAACTATTAAGTCTTAAATAGAAAATGTCTATATTCTATTATGGCATATAATTATTTCCTTACCAGAAACCTGGGAAGTTAATATATAAAAATATTAGGCAGCCTAATATCTATCAGAAATACATAGCTGTCAGAAAATTTACAAATACTTTCAATTCACCAAGACTTAGAGTCTAATATTTGATCTCACCAATAGGCAGTATTTTTCCTAACAAACCTGATATTACGGACTGTGCTTTACTTTATTCCAAGAGCATCTGACACATAGTAGCTGCTCAATGAATATTTGTTAAATGTAATTCAGTTCAAACAAATAAGAAAATAGATTTAACAACATATGCTAGATATGACCATAATGAGTTTACTAAAAAGTGATTGCCTTACACAAGGCAGAATAGGATAGTAGGAGTGTGGGCTATAGGGTCAGATTGCTGGGTTCTACTTACTCTCTTGCTTGCTGTATGACTTTGGTAAGTTATTTCACCTCTGTAAGACTCAACTGGCTCAACTGTATGTCAGAAGTAATAATAGTATTTATCTTCACATGGTTACTGAGAGAATTAAATGGAATATTATATGTAAAGGAATTAGCATGACACCTAGAATATCATATTCAGTAAGTGATAGCTATTTTATATACAGATGGTCCCCAGCTTACCATGGTTCTACTTACAATTTTCCTACTTTATGATGCTGTGAAAGTGATATGCATTCAGTATGATCTTCAGCCACAATGGGGCTACCTCCCTATAAAGTCATTATGAGTTGAAAGTTGAAAATATCATACTTTTGATATTTTCAACTTTCAACTTTGTAGGGTTTATAGGGAAATAGCCCCATTATATATATCATATATTTTTAGATATGTACATATACTTATGTTGTACATCCTTTAGTAATATTTTATATTTTAAATCATTAGAAAGTTATTCTTGATGCTAAATTAGTATTTTTTATATATATATAAAATGCCTATTCCTAATCACATTTCTGTCATTATTTGTCTTGAAATAAGAACCACAGACTCAGTGATAGGAACAATCCAGACAAATTTTAATGTGCCCTTCTAAATGAAAATTATTTAATACTGTACCTCTAAATTCAGAATGTATTCCATTTTCTGAAGTTGTTTGAAAGATCAATAAACAAAATAAAAGTTCAGTCATCAATTTATAGGCAACCTGTATAACATTAAACATTGCTAAAGGGTCATAATAAATCTGTGGGCTCAGATCCAGGAAAGCTGTTAAAACCAATACCAGCCTCTTTGGGGAAATAAAATCCCAATGCATTCCATGTTGTACTTACAGTAATTATTATTTCACTTCTCCAGAATATTAATTTAAGAGACTCAAGGGAAGGATTACAGATTTTTAAGATTCAATGTGGACATTCATATAAGTAGGACTACCTGTAGTTAGCTAATTTCTTATTCTCTAGTTTGTAGTAGGCAAATAACTAATAGAAGAGAAAAAATAATTAAAAGATTCTTATCTGTGTAAAGACAACTGCCATAGAAAGATGAAAGCATGTTAGGAAAAAGTAGCTGGCCTGCTGGCCAACCAAAGCATAGGCATAAATGTTTAAAACTGAAAAAAAGATCTGTCCTATATTTTTCCTTTGATTTTCTAAATATCACATACCTTTTACATGAACAGCCTTAACAAAAATGGCCAGGACTCCCCAGAAAAGCAAATGGTTCTTCATCTTGACTTCACTTCTTCTGAAAAACTGGAGCAAAAAAAGTCAGGGTTAAGGTGTGTGATCTATAAGGAGTGTGCAAATGATGGTGCTTCTGCTTTCTTAAAATAACACTCCAGGCAGCTAACAAACTAAAAACAATCACAACTGTGGTTGAAGTCTGAAGTTTAAATGCCGAACTGGAAAAACATATGACTCACATTTAAGTATTTTCTTGCAAAGCATCCAAAAAAAAAAAAAACCCATAATTTGATGCAATCATTTTTATTTTGCATTTACACTATATAAATGTTTAAACCAGAAGACTAATAATAATTTCAAAGAAGGATTCCATTAAGAATGTTGAAATAGGGACTTTCCATTTTATTACCTAGATATATTCATATTAGTCTTCAAATCAGATATCTGACATTTGCCATGCCTAGAATAATAAATGAAGTGAAGTGAAGGAGGAGAGATGAAGGGAGAGAAATGAAAGTCCTTTAAGGTCCCAAGTGTACCTTATGCTAATTTTTTATACTAGTCCTTAATTAACCAAGCTATCAGATTTAAATATATATTTTGTATATACCTTACAAAATATATACGTTGTATATACCTTACAAAATATATACATTGTATATACCTACAAAATATATGCATTGTATATTTCTTACAAAATATATGCATTGTATATTCCTTACAAAATATATACATTGTATATACCATACAAAATATATATTTTGATTACTTTCAGTTATTTTATAAGCTGAAATATGGAACTGGAATTAGAAACTGGTAGATACTCAGCTGCGCACAGTGCCTCACACCTGTAATCCCTGCACTCTGGGAGGCCCAGGCAGGTGGATCACTTGAGGTCAGGAATTGGAGACCAGCCTGGCCAACATGGTGAAACCCTGTCTCTACTAAAAATACAAAAATGAGCTGCACACGGTGGCGAGCGCCTGTAATCCCACCTATGCAGGAGGCTAGGGCAGGAGAATCACTTGAATCTGGGAGGCAGAGGCTGCAGTAAGCCGAGATGGCATCACTGCACTCTAGCCTGGGTGACAGAGGGAGACTCTGTCTCGAAAAACAAGCTGGTAGATACTAGATAAATAAGTTGCCATATTTTAATTTGATAACATTAAGACAGACCTTGTGTCTAGTTACACCTTTCAGAATTGTAAACCCATAAGATGATTTGTATTTGAGATGCCTCAACAGAAAACTGAATCACTGCAGTATTTTGTGTAAAAATTTTTTCACTTAATTAGTGTCATTTTTTTCTAACTGAGCTTTTGGGGAGCACCCCCTGCACTCCCACTCCAACATGCTAGAATTTCCTCTCTCTTAGGCAAGGTTGGTTCCAAGAATATGCTGGTTACACAACAGCATCAAATCTGTGTTACTTTTGGTTCTCAGCTCTAATTTTTGAAGAGACTCCTAGAATTTTAAGAGGTAATTAGGAGTACTTCAGAATCATAAGTAAGCCAGGCTGACTTCAAAGCTAGAAGTACGAAATGACAGGATGAAAGAGACATTAAAGGCTAGCACATGATTGCACTTCTTCAAAGAGTATGTATTGAAAGTCTGTAAGAACAAAGTGCCAGGCACTATCACACGCAATATTACTATACTGTCAAAGTTTATCCTTATGTTAATTTCTACTATCAGTGGGACTTAGGAACTACTTGAGTTTAGGGAAAATATACTGGCATCACACGAAGAGTTTATTAAAAAAAGAAACAGACCTGAAAGCACATTATTTTAGTTTGTGGTCAGGATGTCAAAACAACTATCAACCACCCTAAAAGATCCTCACCCCCAACTGAAGTTTCTAAATAAATGACTTATTCAATTACTCAAAAAAAAAAGGGTAATTAATAGTGAGCTAGATACCTTTTTAATTCTTGAAAAATAAACTCAAGGCTAGACTGCCTTCCCAAAGCAAGTTGGACAAATCCTTGGAAACAAATTAAAGCTTCTCCAAAAGTTTCTTTTTTTTTTATAACAGCAAAGATTGTTTAACTCATAATTACTAACCTAAGAAAAGCTCTGTATTTGATATTTTCATTCTTCCATTCTTGCTTTTTTTTTTTTTTTTTTTTTGAGACAGAGTTTCGCTCTTGTTGCCTAGGCTGGAGTGCAATGGTGCGATCTCAGCTCACTGCAACCTCTGCCTCCTGGGTTCAAGCGATTCTCCTGTCTCAGCCTCCCAAGTTGCTAGGATTATAGGCATGTGCCACCATGCCCGACTAATTTTGTATCTTTAGTAGAGACGGGGTTTCTCCATGTTGTTCACGCTGGTTTCGGACTCCCAACCTCAGGTAATTTACCTGCCTCGGCCTCCCAGAGTATTGGGATTACAGGCATGAGCGACTGCACCCAGCCAATCTTGCATTTTTATATTTTGATTACGTAAACTATAAATCTAAAATAAATTGTGTTAATAAAAATAAGGTGTGACACATTTGTTATCAGAAGAGAATTACCTGTGCTGGCAACACAGGATCTGGACTAGTGTTTTGCCTTGTGTGCTCTAGGGATCATCTGACTAGAACCACTTGTAGTACTGGTTAAAATATGGATTTCCTGGCAACACTCAGAATTTCTGGAGATGTGGCCTTGGAATATATATTTTCAAAAAGCATCCCAGTTGATTCTGATGTGCATTGAAGTTTGCAAACTAATGGGAAAAAAGGCTGGCCTGGAGCAGGAGGTAAGGGGGTGCAGAATAACTAGCAGCATTAACTATTTATGGAAGAACAAAAGGTTAATAAAGGTAATTTTTAAATAAATAGTCATACTGAAAAGTTAGCTGAAGTTTGTATTTGCTTATAACTGTGCTGTAGGTAAGCTGTTGCATATTCTTTTTCTAATTAACCTACTATATACAAATGCAAGTTCCAGTTTAATTTTTAAACCATTTCTTTACCAGTTTTAGTTATATTTTTGCCACTAAAAAAAAATGTAAAATGTGAATAGTAGAACTCTTTACATGTGTGTTAAGTAATTGAGAACTTAGCCATGTGTTCTAAATTCTTAGCAAAAAAAAAAAAAAAAAAAAAGGCTTATTTTTCTACACTTACATTTAAGATTTGTGTAGTAAGAGATTCAGTGATAGACTTAGCCGGATGAAAGAGATCTTAAAGGTAATTTAGTCTCACCTTCATGACTCTCAAATTTTTTTTCAATGTTCTATACAGCTAAATTCAGCATTTATTTGAAAATCATCCAAAATAGTTGGATGCTTCACTCCCTCTGGACACAGCTCATTGTATTTTGGGATATTCAAACTGTGACAAGACTTTATTCTCATGGGACACAGAGAATATTACTCCCTGTTTTCCTCCTGTCTCACCGGTGACTCCTTCTGGGTCTCTTGCTAAATTTGCCTCTGAATATTGAGGGCATCAAGGCTTAATTCTCATCTTTTCTATTCTCTTAGCCTCTCCCTAATTAATTTTACCTTATTCCATGCCTTTAACATAGGGCACACTGAGGACTCTTAAATGTATTACTTTAACTTTGACCTTGCCCATTGAGTTCTAAATGCCTATGTCCAACTTTGTATTTTATATCTCTATGTAGCTATCTAAATGGGTATCTAAAACTTAACCATGTAAAACGGTACTCTTGATGACCAATCCACCCTCACACTCACATACCAATCTCTTTCTGTCTCAAGTTTTCCCCCATCTCAGTAAATGGCACCTCCATCAGTTACTCAAGCCAAAATCCTCTTCTTCGTTTCCTTTCTTCTCCTATCCCCTACATCCAATTTACCAGCATGACCTGTCGGCTTTCTCTCCAAAACATGTCCCAAATTCATCTGATTCTCTCCATTTTCACTACCAACCTAGTCCAAGCCTCCATCCTCTTTCCTATACTACCATAATAATTTCTATAATTAAAAAGTAACTTTTCCTTTCCCTCAGCATTGGTGACTAAGGCACACAGATCATAAACAAAAATGGCTAAGTACCACAAATCTAAAGCAAGCCAAATACTTCCTCCAAGGTTTGTTAAGAGGCAACAAAGCCAAACACAGTGGTGCATGCCTGTAGTCGCAGCTACTCAGGAGGCTGAGGCAGGAGGATCGCTTGAGGCCAGGAATTGAAGGCCAGGCTAAGGAAGGTAACAGTAGTTTTCAATGTGTAACTATTATGTGCCCATAAAATTTTTTTCTAAAAAGAGGCAACAAAACTCAATCTACTTCCATCAACCACCACTCCACCACTCCCATACACTCCCATCTTGTCTTTAGAAGACCAGGGAGGGAAGAGGGGGAATAACAGCAGCTGTTACCTTGTTGAAATCATAGTGTTTGTAATAAGAGACTCCCACACACATATCCCACCTCGCTTCACCCTTAGGAGAGTAGAGACTAAAGGTGGGGCACTTTCCTCTCCCCAGATTCAAGTGAGGGAGAGTTTCAAGAAAATCCCTCAAGAGATCAGGGACCTTAAAAGACGGGGAGGTTGAGAAGCAACATAGCATAATAGTTAAGAGAAAGGGCTCTGAGCCTGACTGATTGGGTTTATCCCCCCATTCCACCACTCTCTAGCTAGGTAACACTAGACAAACCTTGAACACATCACTTAATCTCTCTTAATTTCCTCTATCTGTAAAAGGGGGAAAATAACAATATATGCTTCATAGGATTGTTGTCAGGGTTAATATTTATTACATCTATTACATCATGTGAAGAAGTTAGATCTTGGCACACAGTAAGCGTTATATAAGTACTAGTTACTTATTATTATCATCATTGTCATCATTATGTTTTAACTCCTTGTGGAGTTGCAGAAAATGCAGCTACCAACTGCAATGAAGTTTGGGGAAAGCATTCCTGGGAGAACTTGACATGGTCCCTTGGGTTGTGGATGTGTAGGAACATCAAAAATGATACATGATCGTGCTGTATAAAGTATAAATGAAAATATGCAGTTTCCAACTTAGGATGGGTGAGGAGGAAGTACACTTGGAAGATATGTTAGCTTTATTTGTAATAGCCTTAAGCTGGAAGCAGTCTAAATGTCCAACAACAAATTGGATAAACAAATTGTGGCATATCCATTACCCAATAACAAAAATGAATAAGCTACTAATAGACACAATATGGATGAATCTCAAAATAATTATTCTCAGGGAAAGAAGCCAGATAAAAATTTTTTTAAGAAAGTACAGGCCGGCCGGGCGCGGTGGCTCACGCCTGTAATCCCAGCACTTTGGGCGGCCGAGGCGGGCGGATCACAAGGTCAGGAGATCGAGACCACGGTGAAACCCCGTCTCTACTAAAAATACAAAAAATTAGCCGGGCGCGGTTGTGGGCGCCTGTAGTCCCAGCTACTCGGGAGGCTGAGGCAGGAGAATGGCGTGAACCCGGGAGGCAGAGCTTGCAGTGAGCTGAGATCGCGCCACCGCACTCCAACCTGGGCGACAGAGCGAGACTCCGTCTCAAAAAAAAAAAAAAAAAAAAAAAAAGAAAGTACAGGCCAGGAGCAGTGGCTCACATCTGTAATCCCAGCACTTTGGGAGGCCGAATTGGGCAGACAATGTCAGGAGTTCGAGACCAGCTTGACCAACATGGTGAAACCCCGTCTCTACTAAAAATACAAAAATTAGCCGGGTGTGGTGGTGGGTGCCTGTAATTCCAGCTACTCAGGAGGCTGAGGCAGGAGAATCGCTTGAACCCGGGAGGCAGAGTTTGCAGTGAGCCAAGGTCATGCCACTGCACTCCAGCCTGGGTGACAGAGCAAGACTCTGTCTCAAAAAAAAAAAAAAAAAAAAAAAAAAAAAAGCCGGGCGCGGTGGCTCAAGCCTGTAATCCCAGCACTTTGGGAGGCCGAGACGGGCGGAGCACGAGGTCAGGAGATCGAGACCATCCTGGCTGACACGGTGAAACCCCGTCTCTACTAAAAAATACAAAAACTTAGCCGGGCGAGGTGGCGGGCGCCTGTGGTCCCAGCTACTGGGGAGGCTGAGGCAGGAGAATGGCGTAAACCCGGGAGGCGGAGCTTGCAGTGAGCTGAGATCTGGCCACTACACTCCAGCCTGGGCGACAGAGCGAGACTCCGTCTCAAAAAAAAAAAAAAAAAAAAAGTACATAGTGTATGATTCCATATTTGGATATATTTATAATTTTTCTAGAAAATTCAAGCAAATACATAGTGACAGCACATTAGTGATTATCTGGGAAGGTAGGGACAGAGAGAAGGGGAAGGTGGGACTATAAGACTATAAAAGGACATAAGGAACGTTTGGGAGATGATGAATATGTTCTTTATCTTAGTGGTGATAATGAATTCACAGGTGTACACATATGTCAAAATTGATCAAATTGTATAGTTCAAATGTGTGCAGTCCACTGTATGTCAATTATATCTCAGTAAAGCTATTAAAAAGTTCACATCTTCAGAATTCAGTTTTTTAAGTATGATGTTAGGTTTTTCTTGGATACCCTTTATCAAGTTGAGGAAGTTCCCTTCTATTCCTGGTTTGCTGTGAGTTTTTATCAGAAATGAACATTGAATATTTGTCAAATATTTTTCTCTGTCTATTGAGATAACTATATGGTTTTCCTTTTTTTGTTTAATATGGTGAATTACATTTATTTTTAAATGTTAAACTAACCTTACATTCCCAGAACCCCACTTAGTTATGATATAACATCCTTTTTATAAATTGTTGAATTTTATTTACCAAAATTTTGCTTAGAATTCTGCTTTTACATTCATGAGGGATAATTGGTTTAAAATGTTCTTTTCTTGTAATGTCTTTGCATGGTTTTGTTACTACAATAATGCTGTCCTGAAAAGATGAGTTTAGAAGTATTTCCTTCTCTCCAATTTTCTGGAGGAGTTTGTGTAGAATTAGTATTATTTTTCCTTAAATGTTTGGCAGAATTCCTCCAGTGAAGCCATGGCCTGGGAACTCTCTCCAAGGCAACGTGGGGCAATGGTAACAGTCTCCTTATTTGTTTCCAGTCTCTCTGAAATCACTGTCCTGCATTGCCTAATGTCTTGAAAACCAGTGTTTCTTCCTCATGTTCTCACTCATAGGTGGGAATTGAACAACGAGAACACTTGGACACAGGTTGGGGAACATCACACACCGGGGCCTGTCATGGGGTAGGGGGAAGGGGGAGGGATAGCATTAGGAAATATACCTAATGTAAATGAGGAGTTAACGGGTGCAGCACACCAACAAGGCACATGTATACATATGTAACAAACCTGCACGTTGTGCACATGTACCATAGAACTTAAAGTATAATAATAATAATAAGAAGAAAACCAGTGTTTCTTAAATTTTGTCATGTTTTTCTAGTTGGTTCAAATGGCAGGGAAAATCTCCACTGTTATTCCATCTTGTTTAGCATTGGACACTTGAAATTAAGAGTGAGTTTGAGATACAAGCTTTTAGACTGAACTAGACTTTTAAAAAATGAGCATTACTATTTATAGCAGTTTTACAATCACAGCAAATAAACTAGATTTTTTAATAATGAAAAATATTTTTAAATTATGGAATCTTCTTAAAACATTGTCAAAAAGGCAAAGAAAAACTCAATTACAGTAACTGAGAGGCAATAATTGGACAAAAATATGGTTTCATGTTATAACTCATTAAACTGTTCACTGTTCCAAACTCTTCTCTAGTCTTACCTGCCACAATTCGTTGTCCACTTACCATGAAAAATGATCTTTTCAAAAGGTAAATCAGATCATATCTGATTTAAAACCCTCCAGTGGCTTCTCATTACACTTAGAATAAATTCAGAGTCATTAGCCTTCCTGATTTTCTGCAACTCCCCCTTCCACTCAACACTCTTCAGCTACTGTGCTCAAGCCCTTCGTATTGTCTTAGTCCCTCTGCCTGCAACAGTTTCCATAGCCTTGCATGGTTGGCCCCTTACCACCAAGTGTCAACTCCAATGTCATTGCCTCAGAGAGAACTTTTCTGGCTGATAATCATCCTGACCAATCACCAATCACTATCATATTGCCGTGTTTTATTTTCTTCATAGTTTTTATTAGTTTGAAATTCTTTAGTTTACTTAGTTGTAACTGTCTCCTCCTCGTTAGAATAAAAGCTCCTTAAGAGCGGCACTGTCTTGTTGCTTACTTCTGTTTCTAAGAACAAGCGCAGGATTGCCTCAAGTATATTGATTGAATGAAGGATGAATGGAGAACGTTTTTACAAGGAGTTGAAAACCGCCTCTGAGTTTCTGTCTTCTAACAATATTAGTTTCTCTTGTGGATAGGCTCCATATTGTCAATGTCCTATTCAAAGAGTAGTATCTAGATACATATTCAATAGTCAAGTGTTATCTGGCCAGTACAAACAACAGCCAAACTTAACATTTTTCAATAAATGCCACTTAAGATGATAATATCTCTTTTTTGGCAGCTATGTTACACTATTGGCTTCAATTAAAGTATACAATCTCATTTAAAAAAATAAGTGTTTCTATAAAGTAATGACTTTTCCATATTTGATATTTAAACAAGTTAGGATTTGGGCATGAGATTTAGCATTGGTCCCTACGTTTTATCTTGCTAAACTCAGACCAACATTACAATGTCTTAGATTCTTTTTTAATCCAGATTCAGAAACCTAGCACATTAGTTATTTCTCTCAGCTTTACAGTATCTGCAAACTTGACACATGCCATCAGATCCTTATTGAAGTCATTAAGAAAAATGTTTAATGGGATAGTGCTTAAGATAGACTTTTGCAGCATACATCTAAAGTCCTATCTCTATCAGTACCGGTCCATTAATAAGCACATTTTGGGTACAGCAGTTCATCTCAAGTTAACTCATACATCTGTACTATCACACAGACTCAAAGTCTGGGTTTCATCCATAAGGTAACATGAATACTTATCATAAAAGGCCAATCTCTCCTTTGTTCTCTATTTTAATATCACCTCATTTCTCCCCTTGAAAGCCTTCCCTAATATAAAAGGAGTCTTGATAGTAGCCTGGCATTTTGCCACTTAAACTCTTAAAAGAGACGATGATATTTTTTAATAGCCTTCTTGGCCTTAAATCTGAGATGCAGCTGAAATCTCTTGATTTTCCTTTTAATGGATTAATTTCTACATTTAGCATAATAATTCCCATTTCCCATTTGTCCTTGAACTTTATATGAAAAACAAATTTTACTAATAAACAATATTGCTTAATCAGCTCTAAAAATTACGAGGGAAAATATGAAGTCTACACAAAACCTGGAATTAAATGTCAATCTGTAAATTCCAAGTAACCCCAAAATCTTTTAGATTTAGAAATAACTTATCAGTGTTCCCAAATGTGCTAGAAAAAAGAAATCTTTTGTGTGTGTGAGATACCCTAAATATATCTGACAGAATCTTTAGTGTTATTATAAGTGTTAAGTGAATTGAAAGAGCATCATCAGTCCTGGATTTCCCTAAAAAGTATCATCTTTCATTTCCTTAGCACTCTCATGGATATATTCCAGAATCTATTTATTTCAGAGGACATAAAAAGAAATAATTTTAAAAGAATACTGTAAAATGTATACTTGAGATAAGCATTTTATATCTGAGATATTTACAAAGTCTATTACAGAGGAACTCCATGACTACTTTTGCAACCAGGTATATATAACAGTCCCAGAAACCCAGAATTAAATGCCACATTTGCAAGGAATACAGGGAGGAAATGGAGATATTTATTTCCCTAAAACATAGCTTCTAAAATATGTTAAAGGGCCATCAAAAGCACAGCCTTTAAATCTTCTCCGTATATACCACCTCTCTAACTTCTATACGCTTGAGACACTGAACAATAAAAAGTAACTTTTGAATCAACCCAGAGAAATAAACTGAGGGAAGATTCTATTAGCACTGGAGGAAAGATCTGCTGCCAAGAGAAGCTAACAGCAAAAACCATGTCCAAGAGAAGTGAAGCAAGACAAAGCATTCAGAGTGGAAAATTCATCTCGTGTGTGTGTATATATACTTACCATGAATATATAACTGCTATTAATTTAATACCACAAAACTAAAAGTCCCCAAATATCCCAGAATTTCACAAGTCATGCATAAAGTTACTAACGAAAGACAACGAGAAAGAGGGGTTTTTTTTTGTTTTTTTTGTTTTTTTATGAGATGGAGTCTCTTTCTGTCCCCAAGGCTGGAGTGCAGTGGCACAACCTCGGCTCACTGCGACCTCAGCCCCCAGGTTCAGGCAATTCTTGTGCCTCAGCCCCGCAAGTAGCTGGGACTACAGACATGTGCCAACACACCTGGCTAATTTTTGTATTTTCAGTAAAGACGGGGCTTTACCATGTTGGCCAGACTGATCTTGAACTCCTGACCTCAAGTGATCCGCCGGCCTCAGCCTCCCAAAGTGTTGGGATTACAGGTGAGAGCCACTGCGCCCAGCCTGGTTGTTTTACTATGACAAAACTGAGGTGTAGCCCTTGATCTGACAATCGGTCCTCCTACCAAGATCCTTGCCGGGTTGCTCTGAACTTCCTAAAACTCCTGTAGGGCACTCTCCGTCCAAATTCACAAGAGCAGACATGACTTATCCAGAATCATTATCAATAAAAGTTTTAAAATATGTTGAATAATATTAAGGAGTACAGAAGCAATTGCAACTATATTTGCAGTGTTTGGAAGGGACATTCTGCCTGACCTAGAGTCAGGCAAACACTACTCCAAGAAAGGAAACAGCAAGTAAAAAGCGCAAAATAAGAAAGAGCTTGGCCCACACGGGATGAGGAGCAGGAAGGAAGGCCCTTGTAGCTGCAGCAGAGTGAGGGGAAGAATCGTAGTAGATAAACAACACCATGCACTTTATAGGATTAACTTTTTTCCCCCATTTCTTTTTTCCTTTTGAGATAGAGTCTCGCTCTGTCACCCAAGATGGAGTGCAGTGACATGATCTCGGCTCACCACAACCTCCGCCTCCTGGGTTCAAGCGACTCTCCTGCCTCAGCCTCCTCAGTAGCTGGAACTACAGGTATAAACCACTACGCCTGGCTAATTTTCGTCTTTTTCAGTAGAGACGGGGTTTCGCCATGTTGGTCAGGCTCGTCTCAAACTCCTGACCTCAAGTGATCCACCCGCCTTGGCCTCCCAAAGTGCTGCGATTACAGGTGTGAGCCACCATTCCCAGCCTTTTCCCCCATTTCAATTGTATAAGCTTAGAATCTATTTTGAACTTCAGAATCAATCTTAGTCATTCTAAAGCTAAAGGTAGAGAGCCTAAGCCTCTTAACTTCCAGTCCATTTTACCTCTCACAATACCAAGAGCCATTAATACTATTTTTTCACATCTATATGGAGAAATTTCTTCTAATTGGCATTTTTTGGGGGTGGGGGAATTGAAACATTAGACTTAATCATTTCACAAGGTATGCATACATCAAAACATCACATTGTAACCCATAAATATATACAATAAAAAACTTAGAAATCCATAACTTAAATAAGTAAATCCATAACTTAAGTTAAATAATAAAAAATGATTTTGTCTAACAAAAATGCTTTAGCTGGCTGAACAAGGCGGCTCATGCCTGTAATTCCAGAACCTCGGGAGGCTGAGGCTGATGGATCACCTGAGGTCAGAAGTTTGAGACCAGCCTGACCAACGTAGTAAAACCCCAGCTCTACTAAAAATACAAAAATTAGCCAGATGTGGTGAAGTACATCTGTACTCCCAGCTACTTGGGAAGCTGAGGCAGGAGAATCGCTTGAACCCAGAAGGAGGAGGCTACAGTGACCCAGGATCACACCGCTGCACTCCAGTCTGGGCAACAAAGCAAGACTCTGTCTCAAAATAAAACAAAATCTTTAGCTTATTTTTGCAGAGGTATACACTGAATGATTTTTTTTTCTGATATTGTATAAGCATTAAATGATTAAAAGTCAAACGGAGCATTTTTACTCAACTTTGATACCCTTTGATACCCTCCTTCCTAATCTTTGTGACTTCCTACCTCATTAAATGTCTGATAATGCTAACTGGCATTTTTTAACCCTAAACATTTTTGTTCTTATATGCAGAGTTTCTTCAAATATTGATCTCTATCCAAGCACAGTATATGTAAAATTTATATTTAGGTATCAGGAGGCAAAAGCTGGTCAGCTGGGTGCAGTGGCTCACACCTATAATTCCAACACTTTGGGAGGCCAAGGGAAGCGGATCATTTGGGGTCAGGAGTTCAAAACCAGCCTGGCCAACATGGTGAAACCCCATCTCTACTAAAAATACAAAAAGTAGCTGGGAATGATGGCACATGCCTGTAATCTCAGATACTCAGGAGCCGAGGCAGGAGAATTGCTTGAACCTGGGACACAGAGGTTGCAGTGAGCCAAGATCATGCCACTGCACTCCAGCCTGGGCGACAGAGTGAGATTCCGTCTCAAAAAAAAAAAAAAAAAAAGGCAAAAGCTGAATTTTAAAAAAATCTCAAAATATGAAGAAACTTCATTCCAAAATCTTACTAAAAATTAAAAAATACAAACAAAAAAATTGACTTCTTTTTTTCAAACAGCTTTCCATATAGACTTTTAGGGTAGTCCTCTGTGGTTAAATGTTTATGAGGAGAATTGCACCTGTGTTGTGGTCGGCTTTTAAATAAACTTGCACCTGCAGTGGCTTTTCATAGAATTGCTGTTTGAGATATTACAGGTCAGTGGTTTGACCATCACACAGAGCTATTTCCCTTCACCATATCACCTGCAGGGCAGGTCCTAGTTTAAAAAGGGCCTACTTCCAAAAATTCATTTGAAAAAAGTCTGGTTAGATTTCATGGTAATCTGTCTAGGGACACAATAATAAGTAAGGTTTCCAGGATACCCCTCAAACAAAAAGAATATGCTCCCTTCGATTCATCCATTCCAGTGGTCTAGTCCTTCTCTGCTTTAAGAAAACTTCTAACTGCTCTAGTCAAATATGTCTGCTTTCCTTCTCCTGTATATGATCTGCTAATTCCTGTTTCAGAATCTTTTTTATTATATCATTTTCCTTCCCATAAATTTATTTCTCTTTCCTTCCTGCTCATCCTCATCAAAAATCCTGAAATCTTTCAAACGAATTCAAGTAGGTCTAAATGTCATTCCATTCTGTTCACTCCTTTACTTTATTTCTTCTTTGCTAATAAATTCATCTTGTATCTTGTATACCATTTTACTCGGTTGGCATATTACTTTATGGCACTTTTCTTATGTGTATAATTTTGTATATTAATGTTTTCCAGATGCAGAGAGGTGTTCATAAAGAGCAATATCAGATGGCACCCAAAAAAAGGATATGAAAGAACACCAAAAGGGAACTCTAAAGATTTAGTTGGGAAAGTAGATAAGAAAATACAATTTTCTTGTTCTAACTCTTCTATTCAGAGTGTTCACATCATACGTAAGTGTCATACTAAGTTCATTTTCCCTAATAAGGAGAAAGCATAAATCTGTGGTGAGGAATATCCAGTCAGTTATTTTTAAAATATCAGATGCAACTGTAAAGATGTGTCTTAAGAAACACTTCTACTCAGTCTTCCTACTGAACAAAAGAGCAAGGCCTCTGGAGTCAGTTATAGCCTGGGTGCAAATGGGACTCTGACAAGTTATCAAATCTTGTTTTCTCTGTTTCATCTATAAAATGGGCATCACTGTAGTACGTACTTCACAAGATTGATGAGAATTAAATTGATAAGTGTAAAGCATGGAACATGTTAGAACATAGCTACAACACATAAACAATTACTTTAGCATAATGCTTAGCTCTTAATCTGCCTACTTTTCATATCCATATTCCCAGGACCCTGATTTAGACACAAGAACTCATCACTTTGATGACTATCACTATCTTGCATTAACTTCCTTCTGTCAATTTTCCAGTCCTTCCCTGTTTAAAACCCTCTAATGATTCCCTTTTGCTCATAGCATAAATAATATATCTCTTTTTTTTTTTTTTTTTTTTTTTTCCAGACGGAGTCTGGCTCTGTCGCCCAGGCTGGAGTGCAGTGGCCGGATCTCAGCTCACTGCAAGCTCCACCTCCCGGGTTTACGCCATTCTCCTGCCTCAGCCTCCCGAGTAGCTGGGACTACAGGCGCCCGCCACCTTGCCCGGCTAGTTTTTTGTATTTTTTAGTAGAGACGGGGTTTCACCTTGTTAGCCAGGATGGTCTTGATCTCCTGACCTCGTGATCCGCCCGTCTCGGCCTCCCAAAGTGCTGGGATTACAGGCTTGAGCCACCGCGCCCGGCCTAAATAATATATCTCTACCCAAAATAGATATAGATCAAGATCACATTTGCAAATAGCTTATTAAATTCTTAGGTCATTTTTAATAATTTCTAATACCTTATTGAAATTTAACGGAGCTCACTTTTTTTGGTTGTTGTTTTTTTGTTTGTTTGTTTGTTTGAGATGGAGTCTCACTCTGCTGCCCAGGCTAGAGTGCAGTGGTGCAGTCTTGGCTCACTGCAACCTCCAAGACCTCCTGGGTTCAAATGATTCTCCTGCCTCAGCCTCCCGAGTAGGTGAGAGTACAGGTGTGGGCCACCACACCCAGCTAATTTTTATATTTTTAGTAGAGATGGGGTTTCACCATGTGGGCCAGGCTGGTCTCGAATTCTTGATCTCAAACAATGCGCCTCCCTCAGACTCCCAAAGTGCTGGGATTACAGGCATGAGTCACTGTGCCCAGTCAATCCAAGCCTTTTTAATTTGACACCTGGAAATAGGTAGTCTTGTAACTCTAGTAGCAGGTAGATAGTATAACACCTTTGGTCTACTAGTTCACGTGTGCTAGTTACTTAAGTCAGAACAATCCAAAATTGTATTTTATTTGCTTTTAGTTAAATATCAAATATGGTCCCATGTTTCAACTGAATTTGAAAGACATCAAAATTTCTTTCTCTAAAGAGATCCATACATCAAACTGTCTAGAAGACATCTAGGCACTTAAATGGCTTCAGAGACATCTCAAATCAAATACATACAAAACTTAACTTCCCATTTCTTGGCCCCTGCTTAAATCTTTTTTTTTTTTTTTTTTTTTTTTTTTTTTTTTAGAAGAGTCTCGCTCTATTGCCCACGCTGGAGAACAGTGGCACGATCTTGGCTCACTGCAACCTCTGCCTCTTGGGTTCAAGCAATTCTCCTGTTTCAGCCTCCCAAGTAGCTGGGACACAGGCATGCATCACCACACCAGGCTAATTTTTGTAACTCCTGTCCTCCAACAATCCACCCGCCTTGGCCTCCAAAGTGCTGGGATTACAGGCATGAGCCACCACGCCCGGCCAAGACAAGTACATAACTAGTCTTAACACAATGGAGAAAATATTTAGAAATCCCTAAGAAAGGAAGAGTTAAGGACTATTAGATGTTAATAGAAGGAAGTATATCAGAGAAGACAGCCTAGAGAAGACACAATCTTAGCTGGGCCTTGAAGGCCATATAAGTATTGAAATATGAGACAACCCAAAGAGAGGCCAAGAGAATAAAAATCTTGAAAAGAGAAAAAAAAAAAATGAGTATCTAGTTTGGCTAGAACATATAATTCATGAAAGTGGGAAAGCAGCTGGAAAAATAAGTTGGGGCCAGATAAAGGCAGGCCCTGAATATTGGCTTAGAGATAAGAACTTGATTCTATAGAGAATGAGGGGTGACTAAGGAAAAAATTTTAACATGGGCTGTGTTTCAAAAGACCTTCACCACCAAAGCTATAATTATCACTGGGTCAATATTTAATATCAAAATAATTGTATCAAAAAATAATAATTGTATCCTCAAGTTTTCTCATGCAAAGAAAAAATTAAAAGTGATTAAATAATCTTTAGAAAGTAATTGCCAAGTTTTTAGTTGAATTAGAGTTTGGAAAGGAAAGCAGTGTCATAATTTCACTAAATTCTTCATTTTGTAATGAAGGCTACCAAACCAAGTCCTTTTAAATTAAAGCTTAAAAGCTAAAATATTTACCACATATTTCAGTAGAAGCACTGTATTTTACTTCCAAGTCACTTTTAGGACTTTTGTGACTTAAAATAGATACAGACCTTATTTGCAAAAAGAATCTATGACATACTTGTTTCAGAGTAAGTGGTTTCTGACAGATGAAACTAGATGAAATGAAAGCAGATGGCAACTGAACTTCATCCATTTTCTTTCTTATAACTAAATATAATCTTTCTTTCTCTTTTGAGTCCAAAAATAGTTCAGCATGTTTCTGAGGTTATATTAAATTATCTAAATATATTGATAGGTATTAACACCAAGAATACATTTGCCTACTGTAAGTCTTATATCAAATTATTATTTTTAATATTACTACCTTTATGCACATTTTTAAGAAAAGCTACTTCTTTTGACAACTTCAGTCATCCCAGCCTAGTCAGTGATGCTGGGAAAAAACATAATACGCTGCTTATTGCAGCACTATTCACAATAGCAAAGACTTGATACCAACCCAAATGTCCATCAGTGACAGACTGGATTAAGAAAATGTGGCACATATACACCATGGAATACTATGCAGCCATAAAAAAGGATGAGTTCATGTCCTTTGCAGGTACATGAATAAAGCTGGAAACCATCATTCTCAGCAAACTATCACAAGGACAGAAAACCAAACACTGGATGTTCTCACTCATAGGTGGGAACTGAACAATGAGAACACTTGGTCACAGGATGGGGAACATCACACACTGGGGCCTGTCGTGCAGTGGAGGGTGGGGGGAAGAATAACATTGGGAGAGATACCTAATGTAAATGACGGGTTGATGGGGGCAACGGGCCAGCACGGCACATGTAATGAGCCTGCACGTTGTGCACCTGTACCCTAGAACTTGAAGTATAATAATAAAAATTTTTTTAAAAAGTAATATGTATTCAACTATTGTCTTTTTTTTTTTTTCTTTTTTCTTTTTTTTTTTTTTTTTTTTTGGTGATGGAGTCTTGCTCTGTCACCCAGGCTGGAGTGCAGTGGCACGATCTCAGCTCACTGCAACCTCCGCCTCCCAGGTTCAAGCAATTTTCCTGCCTCAGCCTCCCAAGTAGCTGGGACTGCAGGCATGCGCCACCACACTCAACTAATTTTTGCATTTTTAGTAGAGACAGGGTTTCACCATGTTAGCCAAGCTGGTCTCAAACTCCTGACCTCAGACAATCCGCCCACCTTGGCCTCCCAAAGTGCTGGGATTACAGGTGTGAGCCACCATGCCAAGCCTCAACTATTAAGTTCATGAAAGCTGTATATTAAATATTTCATCTTGTTAATTACTTTTAAATGTGAAGACCTGTGCTGGTGACTATGGAAGCTCAAAAGACACGATGCTGTTAAAGGTTACTGCTTTGAAGTGCTGACAGAGTATAGAAACATACATACCTGGACTGACTGACTGCATTTCCACTGCCTTCTCACACCCCACTCTTGCCAAGAAAGATTACTATATAATCTAGTATCTATCTAGGAAACCATAACCTTCGGAGGCTGAGTCTGAACTTGGCTATGGACGCTAAAGGAAAAAGTCACTGTCCACCTAACAACACAAATCAGGCACAATTACACATAACTGATAGAGAGGAAGTTTGAGATCTATGCAGGACTGTGGCGATGAAGCATATGAATTTGATCCTGTAGACCAAGCTTGTCCAACCCACAGCCTGCAGGCCATACGAAGCCCAGGACAACTCTGAACGCACCCCAACACAAATTTGTAAACTTTCTTAAAAGATTGTAAGTTCTTTTGCAATTTTTTTTTTTTTTTTTTGAGATGGAGTCTAGCTTTTTTACCGAGGCTGGGGTGCAGTGCCGCAATCTTGGCTCACTGCAACCTCTGCGTCCCGGATTCAAGCGATTCTTCTGCCTCAGCCCCCTGAGTAGTTGAGATTACAGGCGTGCACCACCACGCTTGGCTAATTTTTGTATTTTTAGTAGAGACAGGGTTTCACCATGTTGGCCAGGCTGCTCTCGAACTCCTGACCTGGGGCGATCTGCCCACCTCAGCCTCCCAAAGTGCTGGGATTATAGGTGTGAGTTTCCGCGCCTGGTGACCTATTGTTAGTGTTACTATATTTTATGTGTGGCCCAAGACAATTATTCTTCCAGTGTGGCCCAGGGAAGCCAAAGATTAGACACCCCTGCTATAGACATTGGGAAGCTAAAAGATTAGACACCCCTGCTATAGACATTGGGAAGCTAAAAGATTAGACACCCCTGCTATAGACATTGAGAAGCTAAAATATGGGACGCCCCTGCTACAGACAGTGGGAAGCTAAAAGATTGGACACCCCTGCTATAGACGTTGGGAAGCTTCTGCAGGATTTTAAGTTATGAATTGATATAGTCCTTTTTTGTTTGCTCATTTGTTTTTTAATGAAATCTCAGGTGCAGTTAATTATTCTCCTCAGTTCCTGGCACATTATTATTGGTCTGTGGAAATGTCCTCTTCTATTCCTTTTAATATCCAACCCTTATCCCATTCTTCATCTTCCATAAGCAGCTATTCTTTTGTGTTTAATGTATATTATTTTGTTTGATTATATTCCTGCAAAATGTGTATTGTTATATTATTGTGCCTGCATTTTTAATTTTTGTGAATGGTATATTATTTATTATGTTCTATTTTTTACTTTTTTCCCTTAGCACATTGTTTTAAAGTTCCATTCATGTTGCCATATGGACTACTGCTTCCAATTACTATATAGTTAAAATGTCTATGAAATGTATCATCTTGGCCAAGCATGATGGCTCAAGTCTGTAATCCCAGCACTTTGGGAGGATGAGGGGTGGGTCACCTGAGGTCAGGAGTTCGAGACCAGCCTGGCCAACATAGTGAAACCCCGTCTCTACTAAAAATACCAAAATTAGCTAGGCTTGGTGGCAGGCGCCTGTAACCCCAGCTACTCGGGAGGCTGAGGTAGGAGAATTGCTTGAATCTGGGAGGCGGAGGTTGCAGTGAGCTGAGATTGTGCCATTGCACTCCAGCCTGGGTGACAAGAGTGAAACTGTCTCAAAAAAAAAAAATTATCATCTTAATCATGAGAGTGAAAGGAGGTGCTATGAATAATTACACTGGGATAACAGGTTAAACAAGGTCATCCTAGGGCAAGCCAGAATGTATGATCACTCTATGCTCCTAAATTCCATGCTATTCTTCCACAACATTTTATTGATCCGCTGTTCCAGTGATGGATATCCAGGTTGTCTCTAACTTGCTGCTACCAAAAATAACTTTTCAAATAGCCTCGTACAGGTCCTCTTATAGATGGGCTTACATGAGAATTTCTTAAACAAAAAGATATCTGCAATGATTTGTAAATTTCTGATACAGGTAATTCTGAGCACCCAGAAGATTAGTAAAGTTACAAATGAGAATAAAGCATAGTAGAGTACTTAGGTTAGCATTGAAGGTTTTTGTAGTAATGAAAGGTATGGCTGGAAAGGTTGTTTTGGGGTAAAACTTCAGGATAGCCATGTATGCTGTTAATAAATGAGTTTTTACTATCTTGATAGGAAATGAAAGTTTCTGAACCAGGATATGGGGTGACAGAAATGATATTCTAGGAAGATATATCTGATGTACCAGATCAAATGTACCAGAGACTAAAAGGAGACCTATTAAAGGAAAAGTTGAAAGCCAGTATAGTATAGTACTTAGCTATAGCACAGCATGGATTCTGAAGCCGGACTGTTCTGGTTTAAATCTAGTTCTAACACTTATCAGCTTTATGACCTCACTTAAGCTATATGTGCCTAATTTTCTCATCTCCAATTACAGATTATTATAGTAACTTTTCACAGGGTTATAATGGTTTCAAGAGCTTACAACGGTATCTAGCACATAATAACCACTCTCAGTGTTAGCTATTATTAATTATAATTGCTTCAACAGTCCAGGAAGAAATAAAGATTAGTTTAAGCTAATGTGATCATACAATACCTCCAACACCCAGAACAAATGCCCTGAAAGAAGTATCCTAATGTGTCATCACCTAATGTGTCATTCACAGACTCCCTAATTTCCATAGTAAGAAAATCCCATAAAGGGCTTAGAGTAAGGCAAAAAGAATATTTAAAAAAAAAAAAAAAAAAAAAAAAACCTGCTGGCTCTCATTAGTGTAGCTTGCTAACTCCTGAGTCAGATATTGCAATAACATAATAAAGATTCAAATTGGCTGGCCGCAATGGCCCACACCTGTAATCCCAGCACTTTGGTAGGCTGAGATGGGCAGATCACCTGAAGTCAGGAGCTTGAGACCAGCCTGGCTAACATGGTGAAACTCCATCTCTACTAAAAACAGATAAATTACCCAGGTGTGGTGGCAGGTGCTTGTAATCCCAGCTACGTGGGAGGCTGAGGCAGGAGAATCAATTGTTCTTTATCAAAAGGATCTGAAAAACTGGGTGAAGCGGCTTGCACCTTTAGTCTCAGCTACTCAGGGGGCTGAGGCAGGAGATCACATAAGCCCAGGAGTTCTATCCAGCCTGGGGAACATAGCAAGCACCAGTCTCTAAAAACAAAGGCTCTGAGAATGTTAGAATACAATACTCTCTGAATATGCATTGAATACTGCAACTCTGTTCTGATAGGAAATTTAATATTTAGTATAAACTAAATAATATTAATATGATCATTCCCATTTACAATATCCAAAATATTTTTCTAACTTATCTATAATAAAATATGCATTTTAGTCTTGAAGCCTGACTAAATTCTCAAATAATTTGCAATTAAAATGAACAATTAGTATTTGTTTTATGTGTCTAAATAAAACTTAATGTTTAAATAATGAAAATTTAACATTTAAAGCAAGGAAATAACTACAGTCCTAGCACAGATGTTATATTCTTTAAGCAATATTCCCAAAACAGCAATCTAAAGGTTATCTCTTACCCCTCCGTTCTCTTACAGCACTGGGTTTACATCATACACTGCCTTGTATTCCGGTAATCTGTATGAGCGTCTTATTTTCTACCTGATTATAAAGTCCTTAACTAGCTGATTCATCTTTGGATCCACTACTGTCTGTGGCATTCTGCAACAAAGAGTAAGCAGTTAATATCTGCTAAATGACAAAATGTACTAAAATTTACATTAAGAAATAAATTCATGCTTACCATCAGAACATAACTTTTGCCCACATCTTTCTAAATTTTATTTTCTAAAATCTTGTAAAAATTTCAAAATGTTTCAGACACCTTTAGGTACTTGGAAAATGTTTAAAGTATCACTTTTCTAAAATTTTGCATTATTTCTATTAACCTAATGACACTATACTTTCTGCAAAGAATTGTCACCTTTGGCCGGATGCGGTGGCTCACGCCTGTAATCCCGGCACTTTGGGAGGCCGAGGCGGGCGGATCACGAGGTCAGCAGATCGAGACCATCCTGGCCAACATGGTGAAACCCCGTCTCTACTGAAAATACAAAAATTAGCTGGGGGTGGTGGCGTGTGCCTGTAATCCCAGTTACACGGGAGGCTGAGGGAGGAGAATCACTTGAACCAGGGGATCGGAGGTGGCAGTGAGCCGAGATCGCCACTGCACTCCAGCCTGGCGACAGAGCGAGCCTCTGTCTCAAAAAAAAAAAAAGAAAAGAAAACAAAGAAATTGTCACCATTAATCTTATTTTATTTATTTTTTTGAGACAGAGTCTCCGTCTGTCGCCCAGGGTAGAGTGCAGTGGTGCGATATCGCCTCACTGCCACCTCCGCCTCCCGGGTTCAAGTGATTCTCCTGCCTCAGCCTCCCGAGTAGCTGGGATTGATTACAGGTGCCCGCCCCAAGCCCTGCTAATTTTTTTTGTATTTTTAGTAGAGACTGGGTTGCACCATTGTTGGCTAGGCTGATTTTGCACTCCTGACCTCAAATGATCACCCACCTCGACCTCCCAAAGTGCTTAGGATTACGGGCGTAATCCACCGCGCCCAGCCATGTCACCATTAATTTTAGCAACATATCAAAAGTTCAGCTTCCAACCACCTACATTAAAAGGTATCATAATACTAACCCCGAACCTTGCATATGTAATGCCTAAAAACTTACACCCTGAATTACTCTAACATTCAGGGCAGATCTCCTCGAGAAGAGTCAGACCCTGCAGTGGGGCTCTGCCTTCCCAACGTCAGCCTCAGGGTCATCTAGGTTTATCGATCCCCATGGAGCGGGTCCCCGAGCTCTGTAAGCAGGGAGAGGGCGAGGGGGATGAGTAAACCCGAGCCGGAGGTCCGGCCTGCGCTCTCCCCCGGAAACCTCCCGCGGGATTCTGGAGTCTAGCGGCGCTGCCTGAGGCTGTGGTGCCCAGAAATGTGGTGGTGGGGCGGGGGGGTGGGTATGAGAGAAAAACAATCTGATTAACTTCCAGCCTGATAAGCAGAAAAGAGAAAACAAGGGAGCAGGAGAACTACACTAGCACACGCCTGCGGGTCGCAAATGCCAGGTACACGCGCAGTTAAAACTCCATGGAATGCCTCCACGACTTCTCCAGGGCGTAAAGCGCAGCGCCCTCTATTGGCCGTCTGGATCTCGCCTGGAGGTGCCGTCAAGATTCCGTCCGCCAGCCACGCCCAGGCACTCCAGAATAAGCGCATGAGCCCCAAGAAAGGGTTCGGTGGAACGGAACTTCCTTATCCTATCGTTTCCACACGGAAAGATTTTAATTCACCGGAATCGACTGGCGTCAAAGGGCACAGCGAAAAGGAAGTTGGTATCAACGTGACCTCGCCTAAGGGACCGAGCGGAAGTCCTGAATCGTACGCCACGCGGAGAGCATGCTGGGGGCCGGAAGGTAAAAGAAATTCCTGTAGCGGATCCTGAGTCTGCAAACTCTGGTGGCAGGGGAGCGCGCGGCTGTTTAAAGCCACGAGTTATCGGAGCGTCTGATTCCTGCACCGAAGTCAGAGGTGGCCGAAAGTCCGGAGTCGCTGTAAAACCTGAGATTGTGAGCCATGGTGGGGAGATCCCGGCGGCGCGGAGCAGCTAAGTGGGCAGCTGTGCGAGCCAAGGCAGGTCCCACGCTCACCGACGAAAACGGAGATGATTTAGGATTGCCACCCTCACCAGGGGACACCAGCTACTACCAAGATCAGGTAGATGACTTTCATGAGGCACGATCCCGGGCCGCCTTAGCTAAGGGCTGGAATGAAGAACAGAGTGGAGACGAGGAGGATGGCGAGGAGGAGGAGGAGGAGGTGCTAGCCCTAGATGTGGACGATGAGGACGACGAAGATGGGGGGAGTGCGGGGGAGGAGGAGGAGGAGAATGCCGATGATGATGGTGGGAGCTCCGTGCAGAGTGATGCTGAGGCCTCTGTGGATCCCAGTTTGTCGTGGGGTCAGAGGAAAAAACTTTACTATGACACGGACTATGGTTCCAAGTCCCGAGGCCGGCAGGGTCAACAGGAGGCAGAGGAGGAGGAAAGAGAGGAGGAGGAGGAGGCACAGATCATTCAGCGGCGCCTAGCCCAAGCGCTGCAAGAGGACGATTTTGGTGTCGCCTGGGTTGAGGCCTTTGCAAAACCAGTGCCTCAGGTAGATGAGACTGAGACACGGGTCGTGAAGGATTTGGCTAAAGTTTCAGTGAAGGAGAAGCTGAAAATGTTGCGAAAGGAATCCCCAGAACTCTTGGAGCTGATAGAAGACCTGAAAGTCAAGTTGACAGAGGTGAAGGATGAGCTGGAGCCATTGTTACAGTTGGTGGAACAAGGGATCATTCCACCTGGAAAAGGAAGCCAATATTTGAGGACCAAGTACAACCTCTACTTGAATTATTGTTCGAACATCAGTTTTTATTTGATCCTGAAAGCTAGGAGAGTCCCAGCACATGGACATCCTGTCATAGAAAGGCTTGTTACCTACCGAAATTTGATCAACAAGCTGTCAGTTGTGGATCAGAAGCTGTCCGCAGAAATTCGTTATCTGTTGACACTTAAGGATGATGCTGTAAAGAAAGAACTGATTCCGGAAGCAAAATCCACCAAGCCCAAACCAAAGTCTGTTTCAAAGACTTCTGCTGCTGCCTGTGCTGTTACAGATCTTTCTGATGATTCTGATTTTGATGAAGAAGCTAAACTGAAGTACTATAAAGAAATAGAAGACAGGCAAAAGCTAAAGAGAAAGAAAGAAGAAAATAGCACTGAAGAACAGGCTGTTGAAGATCAAAATGCAAAGAGAGCCATTACCTATCAAATTGCTAAAAATAGGGGACTTACTCCTAGGAGAAAGAAGATTGACCGCAATCCCAGAGTGAAACACAGGGAGAAGTTCAGAAGAGCCAAAATTCGAAGAAGAGGCCAGGTTCGTGAAGTTCGTAAAGAAGAGCAACGTTATAGTGGTGAATTATCTGGCATTCGTGCAGGAGTTAAAAAGAGCATTAAGCTTAAATGAAGTTTTTGCTTAGCATAAGGTTTTTGGCAATTGTGGATCAATACATTTTTACTTTTAACTAAAGTGATTGTATTAATATATAATACTTTAAATTTTAAAAATTCTTGTCCACAGGGAAATTTGTCTGGGTTATTGGACAATTTATATTAAGATTATAAGAACTGTGGGAGCAATATGAAGGTGCTTGAGAAAAGAGATGATGTTGAAGTTTTTCAGTATTCTGTTAAACAGGTATTAGCTTAGGCAAATTTCACAGTTCATTGTACAGTGTTAAACTCAGAACATGTGTAACTTTTCACATAAAGAGAATGCACCTTTGAGAGTTATTTGTAAAGCAGCCTATAAAATAGTTCTGAAATATTTTATTTACCTAACTGTAATTATTGGGCTACTTGTTAATAAATGGACTTAATGTTAACATGGATTTCATACGTTCTGTGTGGTTTAAAAGCATAGGAATGAAACTTTGGTTAAAAGTAGAAAAAGGAAGATATATGCCGTAATTACATCAATTGTCAATATTTTCTCATAGTTCTTCATGTGGTAAATAAGATAAAAATCCCATTTCCCCTTCTTTACTGGTGATTTGCAGCGGTTGCTGCTTGTGCTTGCACTCCATTTGCTAAAAATTTGATATGATTACTACTAGGTAAGTGGTAACTAAGTGGCAACAAAGTTCCATTTTTACAGAGTCTCACTCTAGCCCAGGCTGGAGTGCAGTGGCAGGATCTCTCGGCTCACTGCAACCTCCACCTCCCGGGTTCAAGTGATTCTCCTGCCTCAGTCTCCTGAGTGGCTGGGATTACAGGTGCTCACCACCACGTCCAGCTAATTTTTGTATCTCTAGTTGAGACAGGGTTTTGGCTAGGCTGGTCTTGAACTCCTGACCTCAAGTGAGCAGCCCGCCTTGGCCTCCCAAAGTGCTGGGATTACAGGCATGAGCCATCACGCCCAGCTCAATGTTCCATTTTTCTTTGCTGCTACACTGGTCTCTAAGTAGAGGGAAGATGTCAAGGTGGTGAATGTAAAAATAGGATATTGCCAGGGAAGAAAATGAGAGGACTAGTGAAGGAAACCCACAAAAAAAAGCGCTAATTTCCTCATTGTGTCACTGTGTATTCAGTAAACATTGTGCTAGCTGCTAGAGATGCAGAGATGATGCATGATTAATATTTATTGAACACTTGCCATGTGCTAATTGTACATCACCTCATTTAATCTTTAAAATAACTTTGCAAGGTGATACTGTGCTCTTACAGATGAGGATGCTGAAATTTTGGAAGGTTGACCTTCTAAAGGACACCTTCTGGAAATCTGAACCCAAACTAACTTGAGCATTCATTCTCTTAACCTCTGGCTTACAGCTACTTCCTCAGAGTAGCACACAGGACAAATTATTTTGTTTCCTTATAAATAAAAGAGGTAGGTTGGAAATAAAAATAACAGTGCTTTCTAAGGTAACTTTTCTGAGCACTTTGTGCTTATTTCCTTATTTCTCATAACCTTATGTGGTAAATTCTGTTATCCGTATTTTGAAGATAAGGAAACTGGCAAAAAGAAGTAACTTTCTCAAGGTCACACAGCTATTAAGTGGCAGAGCCAGGATTTCAACCCAGCCTTTATGGCTTCAGAACCCAATTCTATACTTTTTATTTTATTTTTTATTTTTTTATATAACAGAAAAAATACAGGTTTTGGAGTTAACAGGATGATTTTCAGTTACTTGATCTCTGAGTTTCATTTTCTTCATCTGTATGAGTCTCTATTATTATACCTACCTCAGAGAAGCCATAAGTCAGTGGTTAAGAGCAGACTGTAGTTAGACTGCTGGGTTGGGTCTTTTGTAGGGGGGGTTGTTTGTTTTGGTTTGGTTTTTTTGCAACACAGTCTCACTCTGTCACCCAGGCTTGAGTGCAGTGGTGTGATCTCAGCTCACTGCAACCTAAACCTCCCAGGTTCAAGCAGTTCTGCCTCAGCCTCCGGAGTAGCTGGGAGTACAGTCCTGGTCGAACTCCTGGCCTCCCAAAGTGCTGGGATTACAAGCCTGAGCCACCACACCTGGCCAGAATACTGGGTTTCTAACCCAGCTCCATCACTTAGTACCTGGGATTTGGACAAATTAGTTGATCTGTCTGTTACTCAGTTTTCTCATCTAAAATGGGGATGATAGTACCTACTTTGTAGAGTTATGAGGATTAAGTGAATTAATGTATATAAAGCACTTAGAACAGTGTCTTTTAAGTGTTGGCTTATAAATGATAAATTAATAAGTTAGGGAGGAAAGGGTAGCATTGGATAAGCACATGAGTTACAGAAAATCTAGGACAGGGCAAAAAGAGAGGACATGAAGTTAGAGGTTGAAAGTATTTGGGCTGGGCATGGTGGCTAACACCTGTAATCCCAGCACTTTGGGAGGCTAAGGCAGGTGGATCACCTGAGGTCAGGAGTGCGAGACCGGCCCGGCCAACATGGTGAAACCCTGACTCTACTTAAAGTACAAAAACTAGCTGGGCATGGTGGCATGCACCTGTAATCTCAGCTACCTGGGAGGCTGAGGCAGGACAATCACTTGAGCCCAGGAGGCAGAGGTTGCAGTGAGCTGAGATTGCACCACTGCACTCTAGTCTGGGTGACCAAAAGACTTAGTCTCAAAAAAAAAAAAAAAAGTTTTTGGTGTTCAACCGGGCATGGCAGGTACCTGTAGTCACAGCTGTCAGGAGGCTGAAGCAGAGGATTGCTTGAGCCCAGGAGTTCAAGGCCAGCCTGGGCAATATAGTGAGATTCTACAAAATAAATTTTTAAAAATTTTCAAGAAAAGTATCTGGTGTTTTATATCAAATCCCTGCTATATTCGGAGATTATATGGGGGTAGAGACAATAGATTGACAGATGGATTTGGTAAGAAAAAAATTATGTTTTGAAGGAAGAAAAATCTTCCATTTAGAAAAGTGGAAAAAAATATGTTATATATTCCTTTAGAGACATCACAATACTTTATAAATATTATTCATTTTGGAGTAGCTAGGATGTAGATGGTGCTATCCTATATTATAAACATAAAACATGACTTTGATGTGAGTTAATGGAAAAATAAGTTGTTGGATATAATATTTACATCTTTCAAAATTTGTTGTTTTTATTTTTTGAGATGGAATTTTGCTCTGTCGCCCAGGCTGGAGTGCAGTGGCGCAATCTCGGCTCACCTCAACCTCCGCCTCCCAGGTTCAAGCGATTCTCTTGCCTCAGCCTCCTGAGTAGCTGGGATTACAGGCTAGTGATGGGGTTTCTCTATGTTGGTTAGGCTGGTCTTGAACTCCCGACCTCAGGTGATCCACCAGCCCCAGCCTCCCAAAGTGCTGGGATTACAGATGTGAGCCACTGCACCTGGCTGTTTTTTTGTTTTTGTTTTTGTTTTTGAGACAGAGTCTTGCTCTGTCACCCAGGCTAGAGCAGGCTAGAATGCAATGGAATAATCTAGGCTCACTGCAACCTCCGCCTCCCAGGTTCAAGTGATTCTCCTACCTCAGCCTCCGGAGTAGCTGGGATTATAGGTATACACCACCACACCCAAGTAATTTTTGTATTTTTAGTAGAGATGGGGTTTCACCATGTTGGCCAGGCTGGTCTTGGACTCCTGACCTCAGGTGATCTGCCCACCTCGGCCTCCCAAAGTGCTAGGATTACAGGTGAGAGCCACTATGCCCAGCCTCATCTTTCAAAATTTGTATGTATATTTAACAAACATTTAAAGAGCACTGAGATGTGCTGGGTACTGTCATTGGTGCATGAATAAGTTGTTAACCAATGTGATAATCTTTGTAAAAATTCACTTTGTGAATTCTGGAGAGCTTCATGGGTAAGAGTTCCAATAAAGTAGATTACCGGTAGCAGGCATCAGTGGAAAGCAACAACAACCTGTTAGTTTTATGGCAGTATATTAAACGATAGGCAGCTATGAAAAATACAAAATATTAAAAATTAAAGTAGAAGAAAACATCAAATTAGTGATCCACTAAATAGCTAGTGATGCACTTACTCTGCCACTAACAGCTGACTGGCTTTGGGCCAGTCAATTTCTCTAAGCCACAGTTCTTACCTATATTCTTATCTACGAAGAAGTTAAATAAGATCAACATGCCACTTTAATTTTTGTGTAGAAATAGATTTTATTCACTTTTCAGACCTCTAAGAACTACCTAATGGTCAAAGCTTCTGGCAAACTGGAAAATTACTTTTTGTGATCTAAAAGATAAAATCTAGCTTACATAATTTGAATAATTAATTTTATTCACATATCTTACACAAAGTATTTAATATATCTGAGGAATGGATGGAGTTGCTATGAAATAAAAGAATTTTAAGTTAACATGTTAAATTATACAAGTTAATATTACCAGAATAATTCAGGAAAAGTGGAACTTAGTATGCTTTACATCTCGGAGATCACAGTGATGAACAGGTATTGAACAGGAACACTGAATTATAGATGTTACCAAAAAAAAATCATGTTTCTAACTAGAATTTGAAATCACACTGGGCCGGGTGCGGTGGCTCACGCCTGTAATCCCAGCACTTTGGGAGGCTGAGGCGGGCGGATCACAAGGTCAGGAGTTCGAGACCATCCTGGCCAACATGGTGAAACCCCATCTCAACTAAAAATACAAAAAGTAGCCTCGTGTGATGGCCCATGCCTGTAGTCCCAGCTTCTCAGGAGACTGAGGCAGGAGAATTGCTTGAACCCGGGAGGCAGAGGTTGTGGTGAGCTGAGATCGCACCACTGCACTCCAGCCTGGGTGACAGAGCAAGACTCTGTCTCAAAACAACAACAACAACAAAAATCACACTGAAAAAAAAAAGTTGCTTCAGCTAATCACATTACTTTTTTTTATTCTTAAAAACAAAATTGTAATTTGCCTTTGAAAATTTAAAAAACAGACACAGGCAGAGTGCAGTGACTCATGCCTGTAATCCCAGCACAGCAGGAGGCCGGGGCAGGCAGATCACTTAAGGTCAGGAGTTCGAGACCAGCCTGATCAACATGGCAAAACCCCACCTCTACTGAAACAAACAAACAAAAAATCAGCCAGGCATGGTGGTGCACTCCTGTAGTCCCAGCTACTCGGGAGGCTGAAGCAGGAGAATCACTTGAAACTGGGAGGCAGAGGTTGTAGTGAGCACTCCAGCCTGGGCAACGGAGAAAGACTCAGTTTCAACAATAAAAAAGAAAAAAACAGTATAGAAACTTAATACTCCCCCATCAACAAATATTAGTCTGTATTTTTTTATTTTGTTTAAGATATAGTTTCTCATAGCTGAGTTTTTAATTGGTAGTTACTTTAGCTATGTATTCCAGATGATATATTTTGATTCAGCTATTCTTAAAAAATAAAAACAATGATTTTACATTTGCTTCAAAGCAGTTTTAAATGACAGCAAGTATCAAGAATCAACATTTGTTAAACTGCAAAGCAAAAAGACATGGAGGAAACTAATAAAATGTTCTGCTTTAAGAAAGCCAATAGGGCCGGGCGTGGTGGCTCACACCTGTAATTCCAGCACTTTGGGAGGCTGAGGTGGGTGGATCACCTGAGGTCGGGAGTTAGAGACCAGCCTGACTAACATGGAGAAACCCTGTCTCTACTAAAAATACAAAATTAGCCGGGTGTGGTGGTGCATGCCTGTAATCTCAGCTACTCGAGAAGCTGAGGCAGGAGAATGACTTAAACCCGGGAGACAAAGGTTGCAGTGAGCTGAGATTGCTCCATTGCACGCCAGCCTGGGCAGCAAGAGGGAAACGCCATCTCAAAAAAAGAAAAGAAAGGCAGTAAATGGAAGTGATTGGGAAAAGTTTAGCCTCCAGAGCCAGATTGAGTTCAAAGCCCTGTTTCACCCACGTACCATGTGTCTTTGGTCTACTTAACCTCTCTGTATCCCAATTTCCTCACATTGAATAATATATAATAGTTAATAGTTTAAATAGTTCATCATGTAACATCAGTTTAGAACACTTGACAGGTAGTAAGTGCTTCATGTTCGTTACTATTTTTTTAAATCCAATTTTGAAAAACTGGCCGGGTGCAGTGGCTCACGTCTGGTATCCCAGCAGTTTGGGAGGCCGAGGTGGGTGACTTATCTGAGATCGGGAGTTTGAGACCAGCCTGACCAACATGGAGAAACCCCGTCTTTACTAAAAATGCAAAATTAGCCGGGTATGGTGGCGCATGCCTGTAATCCTAGCTACTCTGGAGGCTGAGGCAGGAGAATCGCTTGAACCCAGGAGGCAGAGGTTGCAGTGAGCCAAGATCGTGCCATTGCACTCCAGCCTGGGCAACAGGAGCAAAACTCATCTCAAAAAAAAAAAAAAAAGAAAGAAAAACTGCCAGGTGTGGTAGCTCACACCTATAATCCCAGCACTTTGAGAGGCTCAGATAGGAGAACTGCTTGAACCCAGGTATTCAAGCCAACCTGGGCAACATAAAACATTTAAAAAATTAGCTGGGCATGATAGCACACGTGCCTGTAGTACCAACTTCTTGGGAGGCTGAGGTGGGAGGACTGCCTGTGCCTGGGGAGGTTGAGGCTGTAGTGAGGCATGATGGCCCCACTACACTCTAGCCTGGGCTGCAGAGTGAGACCCTGTCTTAAAAAGCAAATTTACTCCACTTGAATGAGTTAATTTTTCTTTGGTTCTACCATAATGGTTCTTTTGTTTGTTTGTTTTTGTTTTTGTTTTTGAGATGGAGTCTCGCTCTGTTGCCCAGGCTGGAGTGTAGTGGCGCAATCTCGGCTCACTGCAACCTCCACCTCCTGGGTTCAAGTGATTCTCCTGCCTCAGCCTCCTGAGTGGCTGGGACTACAGGCGCCTGCCACCACACCCAGCTGATTTTTGTATTTTTAGTAGACAGGGTTTCACCGGATGGTCTCGATCTCCTGACCTCGTGATCTGCCTGCCTCGGCCTACCAAAGTGCTGGGATTACAGGCGTGAGCCACCGCGCCTGGCCAACAATAATGGTTCTTAAACCAGAATCTCCAGGGGTCAGTTGGTAAGTGTCAAGTACAGATTCCTGTGCCCTACCTGCACAGATTCTGATTGAACTGTCCTGGTGTTGGGTCCAGTCATCTCTATTTTAACCGGTATGCAACATGATTCTGATCCAAATGGCCTACAGGATACGTTTTGGGAAACATTGCTCTGGGTTTTTCTCAGCTAATAACATTAGGCATATGAATGAAGTTAATTACAGGAGTGAAATATGATGTGGCATTACCATGGGACTTCTTCTTGAGAATCTTAAAAATAATAGGCCTCCCCACACCCCACCCCAGAACCATAGCATAGTCTTCATCACATTTTGCATATGACAGTGGGTTCCTGGACTCCCTGAAGCCAGGAGTGCATGGACCTCAGTTAGAAAACTTTATGCTAGCCTGGGCGCAGTGGCTCACGCCTGTAATCCCAGCACTTTGGGAGGCCTAGGAGGGCAGATCAAGAAATCAGGAGATCAAGACCATCCTGGCAAACATGGTGAAACCCCGCCTCTACTAAAAATACAGAAATTAGCCAGGTGTGGTGGTGCACTCCTGTAATCCCAGCTACTCAGGAGGTTGAGGCAGGAGAATCACTTGAACCCGGGAGGCGGAAGTTGCAGTGAGCCGAGATCATGCCACTGCACACCAGCCTGGCAACAGAGCGAGACTCCGTGTGAAAAAAAAAGAAAACTTTATGCTAGAAGGGCTGTATCTTTTACCCTTGTGCATTGTTTTATATGGCCTGTTTTAATATATATAATAGGCAATTTTGCCATGGTGGGGTGAGGATTATTCAAATTAAGTAGATGGCAGAATTTAATTAGCACCTAAAATTTTTTTACATTTATTAAATGACTTCTTTTAGACATACTTACAGTTTTATTCACACCACACTTGAGCATACATAAAAAGGGAAATATAAATGTAAGCTAAATAAGTTATTCCTTAAGCTTCTTATTCAGTCCAGTTTTTCTAAATTGCTTTTATTCAGATACCCGAAGGTCACAGAAAAAAAGAATTTTGATGTGATCTTAAGAAGAAAGAGTCTTACAAATAAATGAGGCTGGGCGTGGTAGCTCACGCCTGTAATCTCAGAATTTTAGGAGGCCAAGGTGGGCAAATCACTTGAGCACAGGAGTTTGAGACCAGCTTGGGCAACAGGGCGAAACTCTATCTCTACTAAAACTACATAAATTAGCGGGGTATGATGGCGTGCGCCTGTGGTCCCCGCTACTGGTGAGGTTGAGGTGGGAGGATCACTTGAGCCTGGGAGGTCAAGGCTGCAGTGAGCCGTGATTGCGCCACTACACTCCAGCCTGGGGTACAGTGAGGCCGTGTCTCAAAAAAATAAAAAATAGGCCGGGCGCGGTGGCTCAAGCCTGTAATCCCAGCACTTTGGGAGGCTGAGACGGGCGGATCACGAGGTCAGGAGATCAAGACCATCCTGGCTAACACGGTGAAACCCCATCTCTACTAAAAAATACAAAAAAAAAACTAGCCGGGCGAGGTGGCGGGCGCCTGTAGTCCCAGCTACTCGGGAGGCTGAGGCAGGAGAATGGCGTGAACCCGGGAGGCGGAGCTTGCAGTGAGCTGAGATCCGGCCACTGCACTCCAGCCTGGGCGACAGAGCCAGACTCCCTCTCAAAAAAAAAAAATAAATAAATAAAAATAAAAAATAAAAAATAAAGTGAGGGGGGCTGAGAACTACTTAGGAAATAGTACAAGGAATAAATAGTACAAAAAAATAAATCTTTTATGCATTGGAAAAAGAAAAAATGATGCTAACTTTGGGAAGAGGCATAAATTCATTACAATTAAAGCAGTTAACTGCTTAAATAGGATGCTATGGGACCTCAAAAATGGTATGTACCTTTCTACATGGGGAGAGCAGAGAAAATATCACAGGTTTGTTTGAGTAGAGTTTGGGAGAGGTAGAGTAGGTACCACAATATGAATAAGGCCAGACGTGTTAAGCTTAGCCAAAGGCAACAAGGGGTAAGACAAGATAGGAGGATAATATTGGAAAGATAGGAAGGGGTTAGATCATGAAAGACCTTACTAGGTAGTTAATGCACTTGGATTGTATCCCAGACATAAAGAAGTGAACCCAGGTTTTTTTTTGTTTGTTTGTTTTGTTTTTTTTTTTTTTTTTGAGACGGAGTCTAGCTCTGCCACCCAGGCTGGAGTGCAGTGGCCGGATCTCAGCTCACTGCAAGCTTCGCCTCCCGGGTTCACGCCATTCTCCTGCCTCAGCCTCCCGAGTAGCTGGGACTACAGGCGCCCGCCACCTCGCCCGGCTAGTTTTTTGTATTTTTTAGTAGAGACAGGGTTTCACCGTGTCAGCCAGGATGGTCTCAATCTCCTGACCTCGTGATCCGCCCGTCTCGGCCTCCCAAAGTGCTGGGATTACAGGTTTGAGCCACCGCGCCCGGCCGAACCCAGGTTTTTAAGAAATGATGTAACATAATTAGGTGAATGTTCAGAAAAGTAAATTACTCATTCTAACTGCTGTAGAGCAGGGCAACTGGAATAGATTAAAACCAGAGGCAGGAAAACCAGTGAGGAATCCTTTGCAATAATACTGGCAAGAAAAGATGAAGCTTTAAAGCAGAGGATGGGCCAGGCACAGTGACTCACACCTGTAATCCCAGCAAATTGGGAGGCCATGGCAGGTGGATCATTTGAGGTCAGGAGTTCGAGACCAGCCTAACCAATATGGTGAAACCCCGTCTCCACTAAAAATACAAAAACTAGCCAGGCATGGTGGTGCACACCTGTAATCCCAGCTACTCTGGAGGCTGAGGCAGGAGAATCGCTTGTACCTAGGAGGCGGAGGTTGTAGTGAGCCGAAATCGCACTACTGCACTCCAGCCTGGTCAACAAGAGCAAAGCTCTGTCTAAAAAAAAAAAAAAAAGAAGAAGAACCTGAAAGAGCATGAGAATTACTGGATACATTCATAGAAATCTTCAGCAACATTATTATTATTATGATTTTGAGATAAAGTCTCTCTGTTGCCCAGGCTGGAATGCAGTGGCGTGACCTTGGCTCACTGCAACCTTCGCCTCCTGGGTTAAAGTGATTCTCCTGCTTCAGCCTCCCAAGTATCTGGGACTATAGGCACATGCCACCATGCACGGCTAATTTTTTTATTTTTCTTTTTAGTAGAGACGGGGTTTCACCATGTTGGCCAGGCTAGTCTCGAACTCTTGACCTCAGGCAATCTGCCCACCTTGGCTTCCCAAAGTGCTGGGATTACAGGCATGAGCCACCGTGCCCGGTTTTTTTGTTTGTTTGTTTGTTTTTTGAGACAGAGTCTCACTCTGTTGCCCAGGCTGGAGTGCAGTAGCATGATCTTGGCTCACTGCAACCTCTGCCTCCCAGGTTCAAGCAATTCTCCTGCCTCAGCCTCCCGAGTAGCTGGGACTACATGTGCATGCCACATCGCCTGGCTAATTTTTGTATTTTTAGTAGAGACAGGATTTCACCATGTTGGCCAGGCTGGGCTTGAACTCCTGACCTCAAGCAATCCACCCGCCTCAATCCTCCCAAAGTTCTGGGATTACAGGCCTGAGTCACCGCGCCTGGCCAGCAACATTATTACGATAAACACTAGCTGAGTCTGGTGGCTCACACCTGTAATCTCAGCTATGCTGTAGGCTGAAGAGTCCCTGGAGTCTCTTTAGACCTGTGGAAACAATGTATTGTCAGTGATATAGAATTAGGAGAAGTCTTCTTTCTTCAATTCTCTGATCCGTAATACTCAAAATAATTGACCTATAAGTATGATATTATTACAAACTAAATATTTCTATTTATGTCCAAGGACATTATTTTAATTAGAAATCTGATAGTAAGAATAACCTCAAATTTTGGCAAAGGAAATTGTAGTAGGAACTTGACTAGAGTTTCCGTCAATGATTAGGCTATTTGAATTTTGTTCTTGAACACTGTTTTTGAATATCTTCACTAACTCTGGAGGCTGAGGTGGGAGGATTGCTTGAAGCCAGGAGTATAACTGCAGCCTGGACAACAGAGTGAAACCCTCCATCTCTAAAATAATAATAATAAACACTCAAAAAAGACACAAATATGATCAGCTCCTCTTGAACTCTATTTCTCCACAGTATATACAAGGAATACAACTTTGCTGTTAGGTCTTCATAAAAAATATATAATTATGAAACTATGAATCAAAATAACCCCTCAGTGTGTTTTATTTTCTATTTAAAAGCAACACATCCATTACAGACTACTTACAAATACAGAAAAGTAGAAAAATGGAAAAATGTATCCATATGTCTGCACCCAAAGAAAACTATCATGGATTGACCTAAATATATTATTTATTTTTTTCTTCATCCCACTCGAGGTAGATAAATATATTGTTTTTACTTCTTAAGAGTATCTATAATAAATATAGAGAGGAGATATAAATTGACTAGGTATATATGTGTGTGTGTGTGTGTGTGTACATATATATATATATATATATATTTTTTTTTTTTTTGAGATGGAGTCTCGCTCTGTTGCCTAGGCTGGAGTGCAGTGGCACAATCTCAATTCACTGCAACCTCCGCCTCCTGGGTTCAAGTGATTCTCCTGCCTCAGCCTCCTGAGTAGCTGGGATTACAGGCACCCGCCACCATAACAGACTAATTTTTTTGTATTTTTAGTAGAGATGGAGTTGCACCATGTACCCAGGCTGGTCTCGAACTTCTGACTTCAGGTGATCCACCTCAGCCTCCCAAAGTGCTGGGATTACAGGTGTGAGCCACCGCACCTAGCCTTAAATACATATATTTTAAATTTTCATTATTTTATTCCCACACTACAGTGTTGTAACTAGGTGTTTTTATAATGAATGTTTTGAAAAAATAAGTAATTAAGTTACAGTCATCAAAATTTAGTAATTCAGAAGAACAATGGACTCAGAGCTTTCACAATAAGGCATTATATTAATTAGTATCAATACATTTCTACATTTATTAAAATAAGTTTAACACAAAGGCTTAAATTGACTGTTTTCAAATATGACATTTCCCAAGTGCCATACAACGTAAAATAAACAGCTCAAGAAAACCATTATTTTAAAATTATAATAAATCTATATACTATACTGAAAAAGAATATCAACACTTCTCAAGTGGTATCTTCCTTTTTTTTTTTTTTTTTTTCCTTTTTCTTTGAGATGATTTCTCCCTCTGTTGCCCAGGCTGGAGTGCAGTGGTGCGATTTCAGCTCACTGCAACCTCCACCTCCTGGGTTCAAGCAATTTTCCTGCCTCAACCTCCTGAGTAGCTGGGACTACAGGTGCGTGCCAACACACTCGGCTAATTGTTGTATTTTTAGTGGAGATGGGGTTTCACCATGTTGACCAGGCTAGTTTTGAATTCCTGGCCTCAAGTGATCTGTCCACCTTAGCCTCCCAAAGTGCCGGGATTATAGGTGCGAGCCACCACACCTGGCCTGATTCACAGCTCTTAAGAAGCTTATACTGTACTAAAAATATATTCTTGTCCATAACATTGATCTTTAAAAAGTTTTTAAATGTATTTTTAAGTATCCTTAAGATCACCAAAGGATTTTTTTTTCTTTTTTGAGATGGGGTCTCGCACTGTCACCCGAGCTGGAGTGTAGCGGCGCGATCTCAGCTCACTGCAACTTCTGCCTCCCCAGGTTCAAGCGATTCTCCTGCCTCAGTCTTACAGGCGTGAGCCACCGCGCACAGCCTACCAAGGGATTTTTTAAAAACCAAACATGGATAACTAAAAATAAAATGCAGATAAAGTTGAAAAGCACCTCCTGCTTTATTTCACAAGAAAATTAATAGAGCTTGATTCTTAATTATAGTGCTTGGATGTTGTCACTTTAAAACAGTATAGGAAGATGCTCTGTGCATTCTCAAGAAGGAGCAACATGTTTAGGCTTGTTTTTATAATCTTGGCTTCCTTAAATGTGTATAGCAGCTGAATCAGCCCTTTATGTCACTAAAGCTAATGCAAAACTGTGATTATATTATTGATTCAAAAGCTAAAAGCATTAAGAAACTAGGAACTTGGAGTACCATCCACCTTTAAAGAAAAAGTTCATAAATAGCCTTGTCTATCAATTTTAAGAACTCATATTTCAGTTGATTTTCTGTATTAATTTTACTGCCATTTAATTAATTACATAAAACATAAATAGAACTCTTTTTAAAAATAGAGGCACAGTAATCTCTTCAGCAGCACATATACTAAAATTGGAATGATACAGATATTAACATGGTTCCTATACTAGGATGATACACAAATTCGAAAAGTGTTCTATATTTTTACAAAAAACTTTTTAAAAATAGAGGCACAAAAATCCGATGCACTGAATGATTAACAGCATGTCATTGTTTCTGTACCTGTAGGTATCTTGACTAATAAGAAAGGAGAAAGCTGGCAATTCAGACTAGATAATATTTCATATTTTAACTTGGTGACTTCCTTGGTTGATTATTGGCCTTTCTCAAGAATGATCTGTGAGGACTCTGCTCTCATTTCTTCTACCTGCAGTGGTTTTTGTTTTTTTTTTTTTTTTTTTTTTTTTTTTGAGACAGAGTCTCGCTCTGTCGCCCAGGCTGGAGTGCAGTGGCCGGATCTCAGCTCACTGCAAGCTCCGCCTCCCGGGTTCACGCCATTCTCCTGCCTCAGCCTCCCGAGTAGCTGGGACTACAGGTGCCCACCACCGCGCCCGGCTAATTTTTTTTTTGTATTTTTTAGTAGAGACGGGGTTTCACCGTGTTAACCAGGATGGTCTCGATCTCCTGACCTCGTGATCCGCCCATCTCGGCCTCCCAAAGTGCTGGGATTACAGGCTTGAGCCACCGCGCCCGGCCCCTGCAGTGGTTAAGTGTAGATTCTTGTCAAATTCTTTACCAAAACATTGCAAAACATCTCTGTGAAGGAACCTGATGAGAATATAATGTTATTTTGGAATTTCTGCATGTAAAAACAAGATAAAGGATCCAGTTAAGGGTGAATGTTAAAACCATATAATACATCCAATTTTTCAGTTTTTCTTTTTTTTTAAATTATACTTTAAGTTCTGGGATACATGTGCAGAACGTGCAGGTTTGTCACATAGGTATACATGTTCCATGGTGGTTTGCTGCACTCATTAACCCATCAGCTACATTAGGTATTTCTTGTAATGCTTCCCCTCCCCTTACCCCCACCCCCCAACAGGCCCCGGTGTGTGATGTTCCCCTACCTGTGTCCATGTGTTCTCATTGTTCAACTCCCACTTAAGAGTGAGAACATGTGGTGTTTGCTTTTTCTGTTCCTGTGTTAGTTTGCTGAGAATCATGGCTTCCAGCCATCCATGTACCTGCAAAGGACACAAACTCACTCTTTTTTATGGCTGCATAATTCCAAGGTGTATATGTGCCACATTTTCTTTATCCAGTCTATCATTGATGGGCATTTGGATTGGTTCCAAGTCTTTGCTATTGTAAATAGTGCTGCAATAAACATACGTGTGCATGTGTCTTTATAGTAGAATGATTTATAGCCCTTTGGGTATATACCGTTAATGGGACTGCCGGGTCAAATGCTTTCAGTTTTTCTTATGAAGGTATCATACAGTTAGCAATTCCTAAAAGACAAATATGTCTTCCTATTGAGATTCTCACCTGCACCAAGAGTTAAGGCCCAAACCACCTTAAAAATGCTAAAGATATAATGAAAAGGCTTTTTCCCCCAACTCAGTATGTTTTATTATTGTAACTTAAATGCTATTTTGCCAAAATGATAAAATATCCCTAGTAATAATTATTTTTTAATATGGAACGCTTCACAAATTCGCGGGTCATCCTCGTGCAGGGAAATGTTAATCTTTTCTGTATCGTTCCAATTTTAGTTTATGTGCTGCTGAAGTGAGTACTACTACTACTAATAATTATTATTACTTATTTATTTTTGAGATGAAGTTTTTCTCTTATTGCCCAGAGTGCAGTGGCACAATCTGGGCTCACTGCTACCTCCTCCTTCCGGTTTCAAGCGATTCTCCTGCCTCAGCCTCCCAAGTAGCTGGGATTACAGGCGCCCGCCACCACGTCCAGCTAATTTTTTAAATTTTAAGTAAAGACGGTTTTCACCATGTTGGGCTGGCTGGTCTCGAACTGCTGACCTCGTGATCCACCCGCCTCGGCCTCCCAAAGTGCTGGAATTACACCGCGCCCGGCCTTAACAATTATTATTTACCCCAATGTTAAGTTGTATTTTAAAGGCTTTATTTCTATTTCTTATTTAGCCCTCACAGTATCTATGAATAATATAATCATTTTACAGAGCTGGACAAATAACTTATTCAAGTAGGTAGTAGGACTGGGATCAACAGGTCAGGGAAATGCCAGAAACCAAAAAGCTAAGACATTTTCTAAGACTGTTGAAGTTATCCTGTAAACGTTTCCTTTTTAAAAGCTTGGAAAAGACTCAGCGAAAAGTAGTATTGCAAGTCTCATGGTAATTGAGAGTAGTAATTTCAAGAGTGATTTACAGAGAATAACAACAGCAATAAAAATGTTTAATTTTCCTTTCAAAGAAGTACAACTTCCTCTACACAAGGAAGGGCTGAACAGAGAAGAGGAAAAAGCAGGTGGGCAAAATGTTACACAACAGTGATTTTTAATTATGAGTCAACATGGCTTCTATGCCAGCATTAAACACAAGGCTAATCAGCTAGGAATTCAGGATAAAGAACCATGAGAGTAACTGGAAATTGTCTTTATTGCCGAAAGAAATGTTTACTTAAGGGAATTACTGGATCAGTAATCATTGATTCGAATACTCAAAGCAACGGTGGCTAATTACTAGCGAGACACGGGCACTGTGAAAGAGAGAACTGTCGACCTGTAATTGACATTTGTCGTATAAATTCTAAGCTGTTTGATTTAAAATGCACTCATGCGCACCCGCGGCACTAGAAAACCAGTGAGTTAAAGTCAAAGCAAATACAGGATTTCAGTACAGCGCACAAGACGGGAACAAAAGAGGTGGTGAAAGGAAGACACCCACCTTTGGTTTCTCACATAAAGAGCTCATTAATCAAAACAGTGAATCAACGGTTGAAATTCCAGTGTGTGAAAGGCAAATGGTACAGTTTAATACCCGGGGGCACGGAGGTGCTTTTTGAAAATTAGCTTTCGCCTCTTCTTCAACCCAGATCTTTGTGCCTTCGTGTTACCGATAAAGTTGGCGGTTACACGACAAAACGCCGCCAGGTATTTCGCCAGGTCTTCCACCTTTCAACCACCAGACACACCTGACCGCCTCAGAGGGCCCAGCGGGGGCGGGTAAGGACGAAGCCTAGGGCCGGAGGGTCGGGAGGGAGTCAGCCCCGCCGGAGGGAAGCGGAAGGTGAGGAGGGGGAGGAGGAGGACGCTGCCCCCTAGGGGAGCCGAGTCACAGGCTGGGGGCCGGGACGGGAGGGGCTGGAGGAGGCGGCCGGTAGCGAGGCCGCGCCGTCGGGCGGGGCGGTCCCTCCAGCTGGCTCGGACCCTGGCGGGGCGGGCTGTGGGCCGAGCGGAGCCCAGGCGCCAGCCCGTGGCTGAGGAGAAAGGTGGCGGTGGCGGTGGCGGTGGCGGTGGCGGTGGCGGTGGCGGTGGCGCGGACGGGACGGGGCGGCGGCTTCTCGCCCTGACCCTCTGCTCCCCTGCCCAGGCCCGGGCGCGAATCGGAGGCGGCGGCGAAGGAAGGAGTGAGCATGGCTGAGACCCCGCCGCCGCCCACCGCAGGTGCCGAAAGTTGCAGCGAGGAGCCGGCGAGGGGCGGGGAGTGGCGGCCCGAGGAGCTGCGCCGCGCTCCCGCCGGGGGCACGGACCGAGAGGGCGAGGTGGGGCCGCCGCCGGCCTCCCCCGCCGGGCAGTCGGAGCCCGACTCGCCGGTGGCCGCCCCCTTCTTCCTGCTCTACCCCGGCGATGGAGGCGCCGGCTTCGGAGTGCGCCCGCCGCCGCAGCAGCAGCGCTCCTGGAGGACCCCGCCGTCCCCCGGCTCCCCGCTGCCCTTCCTGCTGCTGAGCTACCCGAGCGGCGGCGGCGGCGGCGGCGGCAGCGGCAAGCACCGTGAGTGGCGGAGGGGCATGGGGACGCCCGCGGGGAAGGGGGCATTCGGCTGGGGAGGGCCGTCCCGGCCTCCGCGGAGCTCCGCCTCCGGCAGGGTGACCCGAGCCGGGCGGCCGGGAGGCAGGGGCTCTAGGGGCGGCCCTCGGGAAGCTGTTGTCCCGAGGCGCCCGGTGAGGAGGCAGCGGGACGACCGCGATTCGGCCGCCGGATTCTACCTCCGCGTCTCCCCAGGCCGCGACTCCTGCCTGGCCTGGTCTCTCTCCCCTCTCCGGCTGGGCGCTGGTCTTTGCCGGCCTCCCACGTGCTTGGGCGGGGGCAAGAAGCGGCCCGCCTGCCCCTCTCCACCCGGGGTGCCCTGGCCCTGGCGCTGGCCCTGCCCCGGGTCCCGGGCTGGGAACCTTCCCCGAAGGAGTCGAGGAGGGGGCGGCGCCGGGAGACCCGGTGGTCCCTCTGCCCCTCCTTCTTCGGGCTCCCGGCGCCGTGGCAGCTGAGTAGGTGTGGTTGCTGTGCCGCCGCCGCCAGTGCGGCCTTAGTAATACTAGTAACTAATTTTTTACGAGCGTTCCTTCTGTGCCGGTAAATATGACAGATCCGTCCCCCGGAGTGGAAAGAGGAATCGGAGCGGTGCACGAGAAGACAGGAAGGGAATGTGTGGCTTTGGAAGGATACCTCCCAGGGTTATTTCGGTGATCGGGAAGAGGCCTCCACTTTTAAAGCCCCTGACACATGGCGAGCGCTCTGAATACAACTGACCCACACTCCTTGCTGTATTTTTTTTTATTAGTAAACTGTTTACTGCTACTGGCAAATGAGTAGTCCCTAGAGTAGTCAATGAATATAAGGACTCTTAGAGGAGTGTTAAATCTAATTTTAAAATACAAGCTCTTGCAGTATGAAAATGTGGCTGACGATACAAGACATGCTGTAAATGCCAAATACTTTGCTGTATGAGTTCTGAAAAGGGAGAGAGAAACTTGCCTGAAGTGATGAGGGAAGGATCCTTCTCTCCCACCCTACACCCTATCTTTTTAAAGCACAAGTACAAATCTTTTAGCTGCTCTGCACTGCCAAGAAACCTTGACTCACCTTTTCTGCCCCGATCGGTCCCCTAGGAAAATGAAACACTTATTATTTCCTATGTGCATGTGCTGTGATAATCATGGTTAATAAGTTTGTGTGAGCCAAATTGAAAGCCACTTTTTCAGATGAGGAAGCTCGATTTATCCCAAGTAACAGCTTAAGAGAAGGAATGCAGTTGACCCAGATTCCTTTTCTGCTAAACCCATGCTTTTTAATTTAACAAGAGATCCAAAACTGTGATGGTGGATGACAGGTTAACAGTAAGGGTCCATGGGATTCAGCTGGAGGTTGTCCAGTGTTCACGTCTCCTTATTACTTACTGCGTAATAAGTCAGTGGGCAGACGCTGACCATTGACTGTCTTAGTGTAGCCATCGTTCGTATGTTGGAGTGGTTTACACTAATGTGCAGATGGATTGTCAGCTCATGGCAGAAGTGAGTCTTCCTATACAGAGGAGGCAAAGATAAGGATCTTCTCAAGGAGGCTTTGCTTTTGTTTTCTGAGGAATCCTTCTACTTTGTACTTTAAGCACCGCCTCTTTTTTTGTTTGTACTAAAAATGTTCTCTTTCTGTGTAATCTACATTTTAAGCATGCTACTATAGAAAGAAGACTGTCATTTCTCTGTAACAGTTATGGTACGAAGTTTGATGTAGAAGAACTTTTCAACTATTGAACAGTATCAATTGTGGGAATTACCTGAATTTCAGTTGATTGGACTCCCTCATTGTTAAAGGTTATCTTTATGTTCTTAATTATTGTAGAAAATAACAATATTTTGTTACTATTATCAGTTAATACTGTTGCTTAAGCATGATCAAGATCGGGACCAGAGGACTTAAAGCTAAAGTTTCATGAGCATGATCTCAGTCTCCACCTTATGATACTAGCGAATGTATGGTGTTTTTTTTTTTTGTTTTTGAGACGGAGTCTTGCTCTGTGGCCCAGGAGAAGTGCAGTGGCCAGACCTCGGCTCACTGCAACCTCCTCCTCCCGGATTTAGGCGATTCTTCTGCCTCAGCCTCCTGAGTAGCTGGGATTACAGGCACCCACAACGATGCCCAGCTAATTTTTGTATTTTTAGTAGAGACGAGGTTTCACCGTGTTGGCCAGGCTGTTTTCGAACTCCTGACCTCAAATGATCCACTTGCTTCGGCCTCCCAAAGTGCTGGGATTACAGGGGTGAGCCACCATGCCCAGCCAGTATGGTGTTTTTTGATAGCACGTAAGTTCTAATATTTCCTCATGGTCTTTATTTTTGAAATAGTTTGTTGATGTGTATGTGTTCAGAAAAGTTACTGGGAATGTGTACGTGTCCTACTTCCTCTGCTTTTAAAGATTAGTCACTGAGAACATCTCATATTAGCGAAAAAAAAATCACTGTTACATGTTTTATTTAAATATAAAATTGATTCAAAATAGTTTTTGCTTTGGACTGAGTTTTTGTTTTTACCTGTTATTTTTATATGTACTTCAGACCGTAAGCATACTTACAGAAAGGAACACTCTAGATATGAATAAAAATTTCCTTGTTACCCTGCAAAGTCCATGTAATACTGCTTTCTATAATGTAACTGGATACCAGAACTTTGATTCTCTTGACTACTCATTTAAGAAATTGGAGACCAGGCAAGGTGCTGGTGGCTCACACCTGTATTCCCAGCCCTTTGGGAGATTAAGGCGGAGGATCACTTGAGTCCAGAAGTTCAGGGCTGCAGTAAGCTATGATTGCACCATTGCATTCCTGCCTGAGCAACAGAACGAAACCCTGTTTTTAAAAAAATAAAAATAAAATACATGAAAACTAGAGACCAAACAGTTTTTGTTTTTTATTTTGTGTTTTTGAGACAGTCTCACTCTGTGCTCAGGCTAGAGTGGCTAGAGTGCAGTGGTGCAATCTGGGCTGACTGCCACCTCTTCCTCCCAGGTTCAAGAGATTCTCCTGCCTCAGCCTCCCAAGTAGTTGGGATTACAGGTGCACACCACCACCCCAGCTATTTTTTTTGTATTTTAGTAGAGACCATGTTGGCCAGGCTGCTGTCAAACTCCTAGACTCAAGTGATCCACCTTCCTCGGCCTCACAAGTGATGGGATTACAGGTGTAAGCCACCACACCTGGCCCCAAACAGTTTTTAAAAGACTTCTTAATTACGAGAATGGTACATGGACTCAACCTCAGTGCCTAGTGAATATTACGATAACTGGGGTCTGCCTCTTTAGCAACCCAATTTTTAACTCTCAGTAATGTGTTCACCAAAAGTATATAAAATATAATAGCTTTGAAAGACTGTGTATTAAGATAGTATTATCTTTTTATTTTAGAAATATTGAGTGTACTTAGAGGTTTTAAAAATTAAATTTTACATATGAGTTCAGAAGTTCTGTTTTTAAATAACAGTGCTGAAGAATAGCAAAAATGTGTGCGACTTGAACAGTGGCTCACGCCTGCAATCCCAGCACTTTGGGAGGCCTAGGCGGGAGTATCACTTGAGCCCAGGAGTTGGAGACCAGCCTGTACAACATAAGCAGACTCTGTCTCTACAAAAAAAAAAAAATGTTTTTAATTAAAAATAGCTGGGCATGGTGCCACATGCTTCTGGTGCCAACTACTGAGGAGTCTGAGGTGGGAGGATGGCATGATCCTGGGAAGTTGAGGATGTAATAAGCTATGATCACACCACTGTATTCCAGTCATGGTAATAGAGTAAGACTCTGTATCAAAAAAAAGTTTGTAAATAGAAGGTAGCCTAAACTTTTCAGAGTTTGTCACATGAATTGTTTTGTTGCAAAATCTTGCAGGATATAATATCCATGAAATCAGTATGCTACAATGCAGTGTGAAAGGAGACTTCTGATGTGCCTCGTTGGGGATTATGTCTCTTTCTGAGTCTTTGAGTGCTGGTAATCTGCTAGGTTTTTATACTTCTAACTTTAAATCTCAAAAAACTCTCTACCATGCCTTTTAAAATTTGATTTTATAAAAAGTACAAGTAGTACATGAATCTGTTCTCATTGTTTAAATGTTTCATGGTACAAAAGTACAGTTACAAAGTGAACTTTCCTCTTTGTGGCCCTCCAGCACCCTCCCCCCAGTTCCTTAGTGGAGGATGCCCACTTTTGAGTTTGGGGAGTTTTCATCCAGAACTTTTTCAGGCATTTACAGACATGTATGTTTTTATATTTCATGGTGGCTTTATCCTCTTCGTGTATGTATGACCTTCCATGCCAGTTTCTCAGCAACTACAATACGTCAGGAGGATCTGCTTGCATGCCATCGTGTAATACTTTTAATGCTTTCCTTTTCCGTCCTGCCATTAGAGATCATCTTGCGAACGGACAGGATAGACAAAAGATGGCTTCTCTTTAGTGTTGGATGGAAGAGGCACCCTGCTGTTTGCACAGTTACCAGCTTCTATTTAGTTATTCTTTTCTCCTTCCAACTCCCACAACTACGGCAAACACTGTTCAAGGCAATGCTATGCAAATAGCCCACATCCTTGCCCTTGTCTTTTCTCTCCCAGTTAAGGCAGTGTCCAAAAAAGTGTCCCACTCACCAAGTAGCACCTTTCTGTATTTTTAAGTGCTGGTTTGAGATAGGAGGAAGGCTAGAAGAGGAATAGAAGAAAAAGAATCTTGAAAAGGACTGGCAGCGTTACTATGACTACCCACTTCAAAGTTGAGTATACTTAACAGTGAGTGCCATGATTGAGCCCTGGATAGTGAAGAGAATGAGGTACCTAGAAGCCTTTGTCTCTGACAGATGCACTTGAAAAATCCATTGTGTGGGGAAGGAGGTTCGAAATATACATATAAACCCAGGCATTAGTATTTAAGGGGAGAAAATTTATGCTTGCAGTTTCATTAACATATATACACACACAAGTATACAAATCTGTATATATTATATATATTGCATGCATGCATATATGTATATGTAGATTGTATATGTGTTTGTGTAAAATATATTTTTTTTTAGTTTATCCTCTGTGGCCATTTTTAATAGTACTCTAGAAAACAGTAAAGGCCGGGCATGGTGGCTCACGCCTGTAATCCCATCACTTTGGGAGGCCAAGGCGGGCGGATCACCTGAGGTCAGGAGTTCGAGATCAGCCTGACCAACATGGTGAAACCTCATCTCTACTAAAAATACAAAACTAGGCAGGTGTGTTGCCTCACACCTGTGATCCCAGCTACTCAGGAGGTTGAGGCAGGAGAATCACCTGAACCTGGGAGGCGGAGGTTGCGGTGAGCCGAGGTCGCACCATTGTACTCCAACCTGGGCAACAAGAGCGAAACTCCGTCTCAAAAAAAAATAAAATAAAATAAAAAAGAAGACAATATACCAGGTCAGGAGTTGAACACATGTTTTTTGTTTTGTTTTATTTATTTAAAAAAAAAATTTTACGTAAAGAGATTACACGCCTGTAATCCCAGCACTTCGGGAGGCCAAGACAGGTGGATAACTTAAGGTCAGGAGTTCAAGACCAGCCTGGCCAACATGGTGAAACCCCATCTCTACTAAAAATACAAAAAAAATTAGCCAGGTGTGGTAGTGCACGCCCATAATCCCAGCTACTGGGGAAGCTGAGGCAGGAGAACCACTTGAACCTGGGAGGCAGAGGCTACAGTGAGCCAAGATCCGCCACTGCACTCTAGCCTGGGCCACAGAGCGAGACTCCGTCTCAAAAAAAAGAAAAAAAAAAAAAAAAGTATGTCAAAGAAGAGCCAAAGTGAAAATAAACAATTTTTTTAAAAAAGAAACGTGGTCTCACTGTGTTGCCCAGGCTGGTCTTGGACTCCTGGGCTCAGGCGATCTTCCTGCCTCGGCCTTCCAAAGTGCCGTGATTACAGACATGAACCACCATGCCCGGCCTCAAATACATGTTAACCAGTTCACCTGCTGTATGCTTCTTTAAACTTTGAAAAGGCAGAAGTACTTTATTGTGTTTTGTAAACATAGAGGCATCTGCCCACGCTGGAACATATGAGGGAAATGGTCAAACTTTCAGAACCCCAAAAGATTGGGCATGGTTACCTTCATACTAGTAGTTTTGGAAACAGCAGAGTGATGTGTGACTTTTTAAAACACAGATTTTCGGTATTTTCAATGTAGATCAGTGTCCCCATTTACCTGTCTGTGATTCATAAATCTGTTAGCCCTCTGCTCTTTTCCAACTGTGTTAAGAAAGTGAAGAACCATTTTCTGATCCATTAAGTGCCTTTTGTCAAATAGTAGATAAAAAGCACCCACCCACACACAAACCTCAGAAATGTAGCATCTTTCCAAGGATGTGTAACTGCCAGAGATCTGGAGTTTAGGTGTTCAGTGTTTTGATGCAACTGGCTCCTTCCACACACAGCTGACATGACCTCAGACCTCCTGAGCTACTGAGGGACAGGTAGCTGGGTCATGCCCCCATTTCCTTCCTCATGACTAAACTCTGCATGCCTTCCTGGTTCTGCCTCTGTGAGCAGGGCTGCCTGAACTCTCACAGTTTTTCTTCCCAGCCAATTCTCCCCTTCTCTTCTGCCGCCACCTTTTTGTTGCACCTGTTCTTCTGGCCTGGCATTATCAAAGAGTCAAATCACCCTTTTTATTGACAGAGCAACAATTTCAGAATATTAGATGTAATATTTGAGTCTTTCTTTAGTTGCTCCCCTTCTGACAGTCGTGGACTCATTCTTTGTAGACAGAGTTTTCTTTTCTCTTCTCATCTTAGTTTCATTCTGGACACTAGAGCGTCCTAAAAGGCTGTTCATTATATAACAAATTTTTTTTTGTAGTTCTGAAACCCAAACAATTACCAGTAAAAGATGTGACTGTAAGATGATAATAATACTAGTGGCCACCATTTGTGGGATATTTTTGTGTGCCATGCAGAGCTAGAAACTTCACATGTAATAGTACTTAGCAATTTTTTGAACCGAAGCCAGGGGATGAATTCATATTCCTCAGTAACCTTCAAAGCGCATGTTCTTAATCACTGTATGTTCCCTCACCACCAGGGTCTTAAAGAAGCTGGTTTGAGGGGAGAGCAGTAAAGGTTGCTGGGTAGGAGGGATAGCAGAGGAAAGGTGGCAAAGAAAGCAACTTTGGGGAATAAAACGCAATTATTGGCCTCAAAACATACTCACCTGACTATATTCTGTCTGTATCTTTTCCCTTTTTAAAAAAATTTTTCATAGAAATCTACATGTTAAAGAGGTAGGATTTTATCAAGAAGCTAAGAGAACATATTTTTCTAGTATGGGCTATAGATAGTAAAAAGTATGTAGATAGATGTATGATGATGGAAATGTAGCAGAATAAACTGGATGAAATAATTTTTTTGTTGGCAATATTTTTCAAAATTCCTTAAATAATTAAAAGAACTAACTAAAAAATGGGCTGCCCCTTTATCATTGCACAATAGGCAACCTGTAGGCAACATAAATAAAAGTAGAATCCCATTTTTAATGAATTTTACAGGCCATCACACCTATTACATCTCTACCCAAGCCTTACTAATATTGTAACACACTCCCTACTGTGTGAAGTGGCTCAGGTTATGAGCTGTAAAATTTGTTGTGGGAAGTCAGTAGCACACCGTAAGCATTAAAAAATTGGTTTGAAGTTGTGTGAGAGGAAATTTTGTTTAGTTTTGCTTTTTTGAGACGGAGTTTCGCTTTTGTTGCCCAGTCTGGAGTGCGACGGGGCAATGTTGCCTCACAGCAACCTCCGCTTCCCAGGTTTAGCCGATTCTCCTGCCTCAGTCTCCTGAGTAGCAGGGACTGACTACAGGCATGCACCACCACACCCACCTCATTTTTGTATTTTAGTAGAGATGGGGTTTTGCCATGTTGGCCAGGCCGGTCTTGAATTCCTGACCTCAAGGGATCCGCCCGCCCCAACCTCCCAAAGTGTTGGGATTACAGGTGTGAGCCACCATGCCCGGCCAGGAAATGTTTTTAGAGTTACAAAGCAGTGGTGGTACTTGAGAAGGTCAGTGGCAATATGGCCTTGCCCCCTACTGTATTTGAATAATTGTGAAAAGGTTCATAGTGCCCCTAAAACTTCTCAGGGCTGCTGGCCAAGGTGGTGTTCCTCTCTTTGCAGAGCCTTTTTTATCTGACATGCTCCCTACCAAGCGGACAAGACACTCAGCTATGTCACGGGGAGTGGTGGGGCGGAGGTGGGAAAGTTTGGAAGACAGGTGTGGGAACCTTGTGATGTGTAGGAAAGGAGAGTCTGGCAGGTCAAGACAGCAAAAAGCAGGTAGAAAGCTAAAGTTGTTGCAGCATGTCACCTTTGAGAGTGTGATTCTTCTAACTGCAGAATCTGTTTAGGGACTCTCCACAGGCATTTATCTACTTCTGCTGTCTTTTTCATGAACTTAGAAGATCTGATCACTTGAAGTGAATGCTTGGTAAAATTCTGACCTATCTCTCTTCCTTCCTCAAAATCTGAGAGACCACTGTAACCCTCTGCTCACGTCTCCTTTTTACTTTCCTCTGCCTCTGTCCCATAAACATTTATCCTTACTGATTTTCATTTTATGTGTTGATAGGGTCTTTCCAGAACTCTCAAAGCAGAAGCACTTATTATAGTGCAGTTACGGTGACATTTACTTACTGTTTACTTTGTGCCAAGTGCCATGCTAAGCGTTTAACTCCGAAATAGTTAATATTATTATCCACATTTTGTCAGTGTAGAAGTGGGTACAGAGAAGTAATTTGCCAAGGTTACTCAGCAGCTAAGTGGTAGACCTAGGATTCACTGTGAGCATGCTGACTCCAGAGTCCACATGCTCTGTCACACTCCTTAATTGCCTCCCATAACTGGAATCAGGTTGTAGATTGGAGGCACCTCTTCAGGCAACAGCCCTCTAGTTCCATATGCTACTCACTGATGCCCTGTTTACTAAAAATGAGTAAATTAATGAAACTCAAGAGTCACCAATCTGATAGAAAAAATAGTTGTATATGTAAAATATGCTGAATAGGTCAATTTATGACAGACATTAGGACTTTCCTGAACACCTAAAATTGTCAGTTTCTTGTCAATTGCCTTGTTATTTCTTCTGTATCCCTAGCATGTGGGAGATGCCCTGTACATGTTGAATGAATGAATCTGTTATGTACACATGAATGAAGCCAGTGTTAGAATGACCTGTTTGTTGGGGCATAAATATAGTTTGATTTTATAGAATTTGGGGGTTTTCACAATTGAAGTAAAACATGAGGGTGGAAAAATGCCATTGCAAGGCTATATACATATCTATACCAGCAAGTGTCTATTGAGAGTCCAGTATTTGGTAGGTACTATTTTGAGTAGATATGTAAGAAGTGTGCAAAATGCGTATTTCATTGGTGGAGCTTCAGGTCTTTGTGGAACTAGTTATTTAGTTTCATTTTACAACTGAGTAAATTAGGGCAAGAGGAGGATAAATTTCCCAAGGTCACCTACTAAGTTTTTGATAGCTTTACATCTGTAAATTATTACCTACAGCCACTGAACCATGAAATCAGTTTTACTTTTCAGGGTAGAGGTTATTCTTAATCTTATGCTGGTTAATTTTAACAAGTGAAAAGATGATGCATTTTAATACTCCTGGTGGTGTTTGTTTCTAACAAAGTAATGATAGCTCAACTTTTCAGGTATATCATTTTATAGTTATTGTCAACCTTGGTTAATATCTATAAAGTGACACCAAGCCTACCAAATGTGTGAACTTAAAATTGAAGAAGTCTTGAAATCAGAGGTAGACATAATAGATTGTGGTTCTGGGAAAGGAGGTGGGAGGGTGTACTGGAGCATGTGAAATAATCATGATCATTGAGTCGAAGAATCATATAATTTAACAGAAACATCTGGGCTTTCCACCAATGTCATCATGATGATGATTCATCAAAGATACCCTTTCATGGCTGGGTGCGGTGGCTCATGCCTGTAATCCCAGTACTTTGGGAGGCCGAGGCACGTGGATCTCTCAAGGTCAGGAGTTCGAGACCAGCCTGGCCAACATGGCGAAACCCCATCTCTATTAAAAATACAAAAATAGCCAGGCCTGGTGGTATGTGCCCATAATCCCAGCTACTCGGGAGACTGAGGCAGTGAGGCAGGAGAATTGCTTGAACCCGGGAGGCAGAGGTTGCAGCGAGCTGAGATCGTGCCACTGCACCCTAACCCAGGCAAGAGTAAGACTCTGTCTCCAAAAAAAAAAAAAAAAAAATTTCTCTTTCATGCTAACAGCAACTAGTGAAATAGGGGGGAAATGAGATTTTTATTCTTAAATTATGAAACCGTGATTCAGGAAGCTGCCAAACAGAACTTTGTGAGCTTTACAAATTTAGTTGCACAACTTGACAAATTTTAGGAAGTTTCTATTCTGCATTATGAAAATCAGAAATAACCCAGATGCCCACCAACGTGAAAATGAATCAGAAAGCCGGGCGTGGTGGCTAAGCCTGTAATCCCAGCACTTTGGGAGGCCGAGGCAGGTGGATAATGAGGTCAGGAGATCGAGACCATCCTGGCTAACACGGTGAAACCCCGTCTCTACTAAAAATATAAAAAATTAGCCAGGCATGATGGCTTGCACCTGTAGTCCCAGCTACTTGGGAGGCTGAGGCAGGAGAATTGCTTGAACCCGAGAGGCAGAGGTTGCAGTGAGCCAAGATTGCGCCACTGCACTCCAGCCTGGGCAACAGAGCGAGACTCTATCTCAAAAAAAAGAAAATAAATCAGAATGTGTGTGCGTTTTTTTGTTTTGGAGTTTTTTTGTTTTGTTTTGTTTTGTTTTTTTTGAGATGGAGTCTCTCTCTGTTGCCCAGGCTGGAGTGCAGTGGCATGACCTCTGCCTCCCGGGTTCAAGCGATTCTCCTGCCTCAGTCTCCCGAGTAGCTGGGATTACAGGCGTGTGCCACCATGCCCGGATAATTTTTGTATTTTTAATAGAGACGGGGTTTCACCACGTTGGCCAGGGAGTCTCTATCTCCTGACCTTAAGTGATCCACCCACCTCAGCCTCCCAAAGTGCTGGGATTACAGATGTGAACCACTGCGCCCAGCCGAATCAGAAATTTTTTGTACATACGTTGGAACACTACCTTATATAATACAGCAGCCAAAAGGACAAACTACATATACATACTACAGTTTGGATCAGCCTTAGAAAATACAGCATTGAAATCCAGGTGCAGTGGCTCATGCTTGTAATCCCAGCACTTTGGGAGGCTGAGGTGGGCAGATCACCTGAGTTCAGGAGTTCGAGACCAGCTGGCCAACATGGTGAAACCCCGTCTCTACTAAAAATACAAAAATTAGCTGGGCATGGTGGTGGGTGCCTGTAATCCCAGCTACTCAGGAGGCTAAGACAGGAGAATTGCTTGAACCTGGGAGAGGACGGGTTGCAGTGAGCCAAGATCACACCACTGCACTCCAGTCTGGACGACAAGAGCAAAACTCTGTCTCAAAAAAAAAAAAAAAATACAGCATTGAGTGAAAGGCTTAGAAAGTTTTATAGAGCATGAAACACTTTCTATAAGAAAGTTGAAAAAGACTGAAACTAAATATATTGCTTAGACCTTCATATATTTGTAACAATATTTTTGAAATAAGATCATGATTTACACTAAATTCAGAAGGGTTGCCTTGAAATGAGAGGCGGGAGTTTAGAAGCTAGAAGGAGCACATAAGTACATGTGTTGGTCCATTTCTCCAGTTGAGCGAGGGTTTCAGGGATATTGGTTATATTCTTTAAGGATTTAAAATTATACATTGAGTTTGCTATTCTTAAAAAGTGCACAATGCGTCATTTTAGAAAATGATTCCCCCCATCATTTATCTTTTCTTATTTCAGAATGTATCAAGTGTTCTTCATTTGTCCAACTAGTATGTAAATGTGGAGGGAACTAGTGATAGAGTGGTAGTAGGGTGAACCAAGTACATAGTGGAAGCATTTGGTCTACCCTTCGTGAGCACGTGACAGAAAGAATCCATACTGGGTTCTCAGTTTGTCAGAATGTGCCCACTTACTAAAAGCCTGAACTAAATACGTAAGTTGGGGTGTCTGGAGGAAGATACGGGTTGTGCAGCATTAAGGTATAAAGTATGAAAGCTGATTTTAAAAAAAGTCTTCAAATCTTAAATTTGTTGAAACTAGGCCGGGCGCGGTGGCTCACGCCTGTAATCCCAGCGCTTTGGGAGGCCGAGGCGGGCGGATCACAAGGTCAGGAGATCGAGACCACGGTGAAACCCCGTCTCTACTAAAAATACAAAAAATTAGCCGGGCGCGGTTGTGGGCGCCTGTAGTCCCAGCTACTCGGGAGGCTGAGGCAGGAGAATGGCGTGAACCCGGGAGGCGGAGCTTGCAGTGAGCCGAGATCGCGCCACTGCACTCCAGCCTGGGCGACAGAGCGAGACTCCGTCTCAAAAAAAAAAAAAAAAAAAATTTGTTGAAACTCACGTTTAGGAAATTTCATGAGGAGACTTTGCCTGTGCGTATGTGTGTGTGTGCGTGTGTTTTAAATGTCTTTTTACTTTTTCTGAGTAAAATTTAATGTCCGGGGAGGAGGAAGAGTTAGGATAGAAGGCTGAAGTTGCAGAGTGTAGAAGGAACATGGACTTTGGAGGCATCTAGACAGAAGTAGCTTGGAATAACAGATCTGCTACTTGCTAATTGTGTGATCCTGGGCCAGTTACGTGGCTGAACTTTGGTTTCATTGTGTATAAAGAGAAGGTATCAGTCTCTACTTTGCGGTGTTTTTGTGAAGACTTGACATGGTATTTGTAAAGCACCTAACAGAAAATAGAAATTTAATAAATGATAGCTACTTTAAGTAATTTTTCCACAATATATAACAGAGACATTGAGGCTGTCAAGTTAATCTTTGTCTTATAGCAGCAACCGAGTACAAATATCCTTTAAGAGGAATGTAACTTCTGACTTTGAAGTGTGAATTTTATTTGCTTTGAATCAGTCATAATGTGGAAAATACAGACTGTTTAAGCAGCTAGAACGTAGTATTTTTTGGATCTTCATTTTGGATTTGAACTTCACATAGGCCTATTAATTCTTTCAGGGTCACAGACTGAACTCCCACCTGCCTCACAACCGTCTTACAAATAGGTGCCATTACTCACAAATAGGATCAAATGAGAAAATAGTTCAATACAGCTCATACAGTAATTACTCTGTATATGAGAAAAAAAAAATCAAGGTTTGAATATCTTACTGATGGCTTAACTTTATCTTCATAATCAAAGCTAAGATGTTTACTTAGTAAAGACCGAAATGTAAAAACAGTACTAAACAATATCTAGAATTTTTTTTTTTTTTTTTTGAGATGGAGTTTCGCAGGCTGGAGTACAATGGCATGATCTCAGCTCACCGCAACTTCCGCCTCCCAGGTTCAAGTGATTCTCCTGCTTCAGCCTCCAGAGTAGCTGGGATTACAGGCATGTGCTACCACGCCCCCCAACTAATTTGTTTTTTTTGTTTGGTTTTTTTTTGAGATGGAGTCTCGCTTTGTTGCCCAGGCTGGGGTGCAGTGGCCGGATCTCAGCTCACTGCAAGCTCCGCCTCCTGGGTTTATGCCATTCTCCTGCCTCAGCCTACTGAGTAGCTGGGACTACAGGCGCGCGCCACCTCGCCTGGCTAGTTTTTTGTATTTTTTTTTAGTAGAGACGGGGTTTCACCGTGTTAGCCAGGATGGTCTCGATCTCCTGACCTCGTGATCCACCTGTCTCGGCCTCCCAAAGTGCTGGGATTACAGGCTTGAGCCACCGCGCCCGGCCTTGTATTTTTAATAGAGATAGAGTTTCTCCATTTTGGTCAGGCTGGTCTTGAACTCCCGACCTCAGGTGACCCACTCACCTCAGCCTCCCAAAGTGCTGGGATTGCAGGTGTGAGCCACTGCGCCTGGCTATAGAATTGTTTTTATAAGTTTCTACAAATAGTACTGTTTTCATAGTAACTTCATTGCCTATAAACAATGGATACCTGTTCGTGCTGAAGACTCAGTGGTGTTTTACCTAAAGAACAGCGTAGAAGTACAGGTTTTCTTGTCCACCCCTGGGTCTTATTTCTGAAATGGCTGCTAACAACTCAAACTGGTAGATCTGGGAAATTGAAGGATACCAACACAGGCATGTTTTTCTTTCCTTGCCAAAAACTTTAGTTGTTTTGGGCTTGCCTCTCTGTGTCCTCTATCTGGAGAGAGGCAGGGTGGGATGGATCTTCTGAAGGAATGTTAATCAAGTTTCTTGCTTACTAACCTTGATGTTCCTGTAGTGTTGGTATGTTGCAATCTGTCGAGATCTGTTCAAGTTAGTAAATCCTTACTGGGGTGAAGAGATTGTCATGGTTTGTGACAAGGCCGAATTCAGGTTTTGGACCCCAGGCAATCACATGACATTCAGATTTATTCATGTATTCCTTGTTCTATTTTAAGAACATATCAGTGATCTAGAGTTTTGATATCACACATACAGAGAGCTAGCTAGGGCTGTTTGGGGTTGTGGTTCCAGGAATGTCCCATGTAATTTGAAGGTTTTAATGACTACTTACTATGTTTTGAAGTATTGCATGATATAAAGTGAATCTATAAACTGTTCCCTTTATTAATATATAATATGGGAATATTTTTGGCTAGAAAGGAATTGAACTGAATTAAATGAGAATGTGTTAAATGAAGGCTTGTTTTCAGTATTTGGATATGAAAACTCTGTTTCCTGGAAAAGGTGTTCCTGTCTTACTGCTGCGTGCCTAGTGCCTGGATCACTACCTGCCATGTGGAGCATCTCTTAGTGAATATCTGTTGAATGAATGAATGAATGGCTCTGGGTCTAGATGTAGGGTGATGATAAGAGAGAATGAGATAGATATAAAACCAGAAGTATTTTGCTTTCCTTAGTAACTTACTGATTTTCCCCAATTATAAATAAGCCTATATATATGCCTTCTTACATTGTGCCAGTATACCCTCCTTTTTTTTTTTTTTTTTTTTTTTATTTTGAGACAGGGTCTCACTGTGTCTCCCAGGCTAGACTGCAGTGGTGCAATCTCGGCTCACTGCAGCCTCTGCCTCCTGGCCTCAAGTGATTCTCCCACCTCAGTCTCCCAAGTAGCTAGGACCACATGTGTGTGCCACCATACCCTGCTAATGTTTGTTTTTGTAGAGACGGGGTTTTGCCATGTTGCCCAGGCTGGTTTCAAACTCCTGAGCTCAAGCCATTCACCCAACTCAGCCTCCCAGAGTGCTGGGATTACAGGCACATGCCGCCATATCTGACTAATTTTTGTATTTTTAGTAGAGACGAGGTTTCACCATGTTGGCCAGGCTGGTCTCGAACTCCTGACCTCAGGTGATCTGCCCGCCTATGCCTCCCAAAGTGCTGGTATTACAGGCATGAGCCACTGTGCCCAGCCATCCGGCCCCTCTTCCTAACAATGTGAAAATGCCAGTTTCTCTACAGAATTTGATTATTAGCATTTTTTTTCTTTCAGTTCAGTCTCAAATTAGGATGAAGCATTTGAGATTTTAAGAATATTCAAGCAGAAGTTTTTTAGTTTTCAGAAATTAGCTAAATTAAGATGTCCCTCTGATAACAATCCCTAGAAAGGAATAAATAGTCTCAGGTCATATTTCTTGAATTTGTATGTTCCTCCTTAAAATTGAAACCCTTAAAGACAAAAACAAACACTTTCTTTCAAGTGTCCAAAACATTTTCAAAGAAAATTGTTATTCTTCTTGTAATTTATGTAGTTCATAAAGCAAGTACCTGCCCTTTTGCTACCAAGGTATAAATGCCTCATTGAATAATATGGGGCCGTGTGTGTGTGTGTGTTGATTTAAGAAAATATAATTGTCTTCAGTATGTTATTGAATGGGAGGATTTTTAAAATATAGCATGGTTTAATCTTCTGCTTAGAAACATATTTCATGCTTAAGGCTGGGCACGGTGGCTCATGCCAGTAATCCCAGCACTTTGGGAGGCAGAGGCAGGTGGATCACGAGGTCAGGAGTTCAAGACCAGCCTGGCCAAGATGGTGAAACCCTGTCTCTACTAAAAATACAAAAATTAGCTGGACATGGTGGTGGGCACCTGTAATCTCAGCTACTCAGGAGGCTGAGGCAGAGAATTGCTTGAACCCAGGAGGTGGAGGTTGCAGTGAGCCAAGATCATGCCACTGCACTCCAACCTGGGCTACAGAGTAAGACTCCATCTCAAAAAAAAAAAAAAAAGAAAGAAAGAAAAGAAAAAAGAAAAAGAAAGAAACCTATTTTATGCTTGGTATAAACTTGGTAAATACAACAAAATCAAAAAGGGGGGAATTGCCATTAATCGGGAAAGATTTTACTTTTTTAACTTCAAGGTTTTTTTCTACATTTCTGCCTAACCTAAAAGGTCAGGTTTTTGTACCTTGGAGAAGGAAATTATAAATGCCCAAGGATAAGATATATAAATTGAAAATCTGCTTTAGCTTTTCTTTTTATCTTTTTGGTTTTTTTCCTTCTGAGAGCCTCAATTTTTTATGCTTTAGCTTTTCTTAAAACATAACGTTTAGCATAGTAAAGAATTTTAATAGCTTTGTAGATAAGAATAAAAGAGATGAATTATGTGCTTGTTAAATTAATCTAACTGCCTCCTTCACCGTCTTTACTATAGATTATTATCCAGTATTGATTGTCCTCCTTTTATTCAGTCCTTGATCCCAAAGTAAGAGGAATTGATGAGGATATGTGCATTGTGTTATGTCTGATCACAGTTTGACTAGCAGAGTCTGGAAGTGGGTTGTACAGGATGAGAGAGAGAAGCCTAATTGCTCTCCCAGCATCAGCAGCATCTATAAAGCATCCTGGGAATTGCTTGCCCTACGTTCAGAGCAGCTGGTCACATGAGCCTGAATTTTCAGTTCAGTTCATTAGTCAGCCATTTTGGTCAACACCCTGCTTACTGCGCACGGCCAATCCTATGAGAACTCAGCATCCCATCTCATCTGAGCAGATCCTGGAAGTGATTTCTGCAGCTCAGGATTTTTTTTTTTAAGCTACACTGAAAATATAGGTTTATTTTTTGTTCAGGTTTTTCTTTTATATTTTTTTCTGCACAAAGGAGGAGGATTTTTCACTTATTCATATCGAGGCCAGATTTTTAAAGCCAGCTAAGGCAGCATCGGCTGTGCAGGATTTAAAGCCTATAGCTCTGCTGAAAAAAAGGTGGGGGGCAGGGAAAGGAAGATAAAAGGAGAGGAAGCTGGGAGAAGACAAGCATCATCTTATTTTGCTATGTGGTAGGAACTGTCTATAAGATAGTGTAGAATTGTTTATCTTGAGCAGTTTGTTCTTAAACTATAAGGTATTTTTCCTTTTTTTTTTTTTAAACCTCCTCCACCCTTTTCCTGAAAGCTTTGTTTCAGAGCTTTGTATTGGGTTTTTTTGGTGAGGAGGTTGTATTTATTTTTGTGGGGTGTGTGTGTGTGTGTCTGTGTGTGTGTTGTGGTCCCAGCTGAGTCATCATGTCTGCTCTGACGCCTCCGACCGATATGCCAACCCCCACCACTGACAAGATCACACAGGCTGCCATGGAGACCATCTACCTTTGCAAATTCCGAGTGTCCATGGATGGAGAATGGCTCTGCCTGCGAGAGCTGGATGACATCTCACTTACACCTGACCCAGAGCCTACCCATGAAGGTATGGTCAGATCCTGCCCGCTAATGCCTCACCAGCATCTTCATTGTTATGGGGGAGGGCTGGGAGGATCAGGGAGAGGTAGAAAAAAACCTACACTCTCAACTGTTAACAGTCCTGAAAACCTTGCATCCTTACTTACTACCCAGCTCGCCTCCTCTTGCTCATGGGGGAAAAATAATTTTTTTCCTGCCCCTTGAGGTATCCTTTCAAAAGACGCTGGATAGTTGTTTAGAGTTCTTTGTCTTTAAGCCTCTAAAGAAAGCATTTGAGGTCACTTATCACATCTGATTCTAATCAATAAAGCTATTAATTTTGTTCATATATGAAAATGTTCATATATGAAATTGTAGTGATTTATAACACTAACTTAACACAACATGAGTATAATTATAGGATTGTACATGATGAATACAGTAGAAACACCAGGGTATCCTCACCATTATATGAAGATATAATGTTAAGCAGGTTATGACATCTAGGGAAGATTTGATAAAATATCTTTTTTAACAATATGGATTATTAGGTTAGATGAGAAAATAAGTTTCAGCATAATGCCTTGGAAAGGTTAAGTATGATTAATATGGGATCCCTATATATTACAATAGAATGGTAATATTGGAATCTATTGGCCATTGCTTTTTATAAATTATTTGTGGTAACTCTTATGATCCATTTGAGATTTCCACTGTCAGTACCTCTGAGATCTTTGTGGTCTCTTGACTTGTGACTTTTTTCCTGGACTTTTCCTAATTTATGAGAGGTTTTCTGCTTCTACCCTTTAATTCTCTTAATGCCACAGAAAGATTTATTTGAGTCATAGCTACAAATTATTTTGTTTTTAATACAGTGGCTTCTTAGCTAGGGTTTATTCTCTGTCCTTATACTGATGAAAACAAAAACGCTTGCATGTGAGGAGAAATTCTTTATAAACATCTGCCTGATAGTTAGGCACATCGACAAGACAAAGAAGACCATAGGTGAATTGTACCTAGCAGATGGGGTTAGGAAAGGTGATTCTCTGCCTTTGACCTTGAGTTGAAATCTTATCATGACTCAGAGTTTGCCCATTGTGTTTGATAAGGATTTTATCTTCCCAGTCAGCCTTAGCCTTGATAAAGTTTTAGGGATGGTTAATATCACAGAACACAAAGCAGTCATTTTGGGTGTGTCTTTAAGAACAATGTTTAAGTGATTTTTAAGACCCTTTGCATCTTGTAACAATTGGTTTGTTAATTGGACAGCTTTCTTTGGCTGTAAGTTTCGTTATGTGCACAAGTTATAAGACATCAGCTGAAATTCCATGCAATGCCAGTACTATTTATTTTTTATTATTATTTATTCTGTATTTTCATCAAAACATCGTTGCATCCAACAATTCCAGTACTACTTAAAACAGCCTCCAAAGCTTTAAAAGTCTTGACAGAAGAAAAATACAGTTTTAGAAGGCTACCAAGAAGTCTTCTGGCAACTGCCTCAGTTTACACATTTTGTTTGAAAAAAATGTGTTCCCGTCCATTTTGAGAGTCATACAATATGAAATATTCCCTTTATTATGAAATCTAGTTTATCAGTGTCACAAAAATAATTTTTAACAATTTTAGCACTTCGAATATATGTTTTTGGAGCAATATTCCTACGGATAAGCAAAAGTGAGCTGTTTGGTTCATGTAAGCGTTTGTAGCAGTGTCATTTGAATTCTTCATAGAGAAATCTCTAGCAACACATTTCTCAGTATGGAAAATGTGTGAGAGCTATAACCTAAGCAATAAATTGTATGTCTACTGATTAAAGAAATCATGAATACAGAGTTTCCAAGACCTTTAATCAACTATAGGGGATTTGGAAGAAAAGAGAGAAATGCTAATAGTGCATTTTAGAATTTTGCTTTAAATTGGGCAAGAAAGCCATTATTTTAAATAATTAGAAATGAAAATAAAGAAAGTATAGGCCCATGAAAGCCTATGAGTATTATTTTCTTGTTCCATTACCAAACTCTAGATATTTAAATAGTCATTTGGTCCCAAGAAATAATCCACTTTTATGTTAATACCACTGACAGTTATTATATTTAATTTATCTATAAGCATTTAAATGGTGGTCACCAGGCCTATGATTATGTGAATCTCACCTTGTTGACAAAATGAAACTCCTGATGTCTGGACGCAGAAGTATTCAGACTGCTTTCCGGGCTGATTCATAGAGGGAAAAACATGTGACCACCCAAATCCTAGAGTGAAGTCTCCTTACTCCTACAAAAGAAAATAGGCAAAAAGCATAATATTCCCTCTTAAAATGATGTAGACCGACCGTATGTACTCAGCAATAGAGGCTCTGTGGCTTCCACATTTTATTTTCTTAAAACCAGAGTTCCTGGCCCTTCACTGAGCAGTCCACAGTACAGGCCTGGACCTAGAGTTTCTGCCTACTTTAACCCTTAAATAAATGAGAAAAAAAGCATTCACTTCATTATCTCAATGCTTATTGGTGGTCAATGAGATTATTTCTCTTTTGTTTTATATACTTTTTTTTTTTGAGACAGAATTTTGTTCTTGTTGCCCAGGCTGGAGTGCAATGGCACGATCTTGGCTCACTGCAACCTCCGCCCACTGGGTTCAAGCGATTCTCCTGCCTCAGCCTTCCAAGTAGCTGGGATTACAGGCATGTGGCACCACACCCAGCTATTTTTTGTATTTTTTGTATTTTTAGTAGAGACGGAGTTTCTCCATGTTGGTCAGTCTGGTCTCGAACTCCCGACCTCAGGTGATCCACCCGCCTCGGCCTCCCAACGTGCTGGGATTACAGGTGTGAGCCACCACACCCGGCTTATATACCCTATTTTTAAAAGCCAAAAGCAAATCTACAACAAGTTTAATTGCAAATAGATTTCCTCTAAAGGGAAATCACAGTCCTGTGATTGATTCCACAGGAGAGGCTTCATTAAGTGAGACCTTAAAAGGTAACGAGGTGATCACCAGACCAACATAGGGAGGACATTTCAAACAGTACATAGTGAGCTGGCCCAGCCAGGGAATAGCAAACAGGAGCACAGTGGGCTTCTGTTTGGCACAACAGGGAGCAAGGCTGGAAAGATAAGCAGGGGCTTGACTGTAGAAATCTTCTTATTCATACTGAAAAGCCTGCATTTGATTCTGTAATGAAAAGCTACTGGTGCTTTATATCTGGGAGTAACATGAAATAAGATTTGTATTTGGAATGATCACTCTGGCAACAGTCTAGCGGATGGATCAGAAGAATATAAGCTCTCAGGGACCCCTAACTATAACTATTAAAATGGTCTGGGTAAGAGATGACAATCTCAAATTAAGGCAGCGAGAGTGAACACAAAAGGAACAATCCTTGGAAAAGTAGAATGTCCCCGATGACTGAAGGGCTGGGTGGCTAGAGAATGAAGGTGAGGCGGTGCCTGGGATGACTCTCCAACTTCTGGCTGCAGAAGCTGGGTTCCCTTTACCATTACAGAATGGAGAAGGAAGATAAAATTTGAGTTCTTGATGCTTAATAGATTGTGACTAACAAAAGTGCTACCATTATTCTTTTTTTTTTTTTTTTTTTTTTTTTTTTCCTGAGACGGAGTCTTGCTCTGTCGCCCAGGCTGGAGTGCAGTGGCCGGATCTCAGCTCACTGCAAGCTCCGCCTCCCGGGTTTACGCCATTCTCCTGCCTCAGCCTCCCGAGTAGCTGGGACCACAGGCGCCCGCCACCTCGCCCTGCTAGTTTTTTCTTTGTTTGTTTTTGTTTTTCGTATTTTTTAGTGGAGATGGGATTTCACCGTGTTAGCCAGGATGGTCTGGATCTGCTGACCTCGTGATCCGCCCGTCTCGGCCTCCCAAAGTGCTGGGATTACAGGCTTGAGCCACCGCGCCCGCCCTCTTTTTTTTTTTTTTTTTTTTTGAGACAGTTTCGCTCTTAATGCCCATGCTGGAGTGTAATGGCGCCATCTCGGCTCACTGCAACCTCCGCCACCCAGGTTCAAGCGATTCTCCTGCCTCAGACTCCCTGAGTAGCTGGGATTACAGTCATGCGCCACCATGCCCAGTTAATTTTGTATCTTTAGCAGAGACAGGGTTTCTCCATGTTGTTCAGGCTAGTCTCAAACTCCTGACCTCAGGTGATCGCCCGCCTCAGCCTCCCAAAGTGCTGGGATTACAGTCGTGAGCCACCGCGCCCCGCCCATCATTCTTTCAATTAAGCCTTCCACGGGCTCCACAGAAGCATTAATCAGATTTACACTTTTCCAGATTACATATCCTGGCTTAAGTCTGTACCCTAATTTCCATTAAGAGTTGGAATCCTCACATGGAAAGGCAGGGGTGAGGATAAAAGGAGTGAGACTTAAATGGACATTCAGAGATGTGAGAATGTGGCTTACTTTCTTACTTTGCTTGTGCCATGTCAGCACTAGAGGAGCAGCCTTGTTTATAGAAAATTCACTGTGCATTTTCTTAATTTAGAGAAACATGTACCGCCATTGAAATGATCTCTCAGAGACTTTTTTTTTTAGTTTGTGAAAGCGTAGTGGGATTTCTTTTCTTCTTCTTCTCTTTTTTTTTTTTTTAACCAAAGCAATGTTGGAAGTATGTAGAATTTCAAAGTAAAGGAACTTTTAAAGCACCATGAAAATTTTAGAGAACATGTGTTCTCTGTTTTTCTCAAGAATGGAAGCAGAACACTTCAGTTAGACCTTTAAACATCATTATGTGAATTTCAGAAGTGGTATTACTGAGATGAAGTGATACGTTTTATTTTTGCCATTTTTTTTAAAGTCACATGCTCATATGTATCTGAATTTCTTGGAGTAACATTCTCAAAACAAGTTACATATAATTCTAGGATCAGGAAAATAATAACTTTTTTGTTTGTTTGTTTTTTGAGACAGAGTCTCATTCTGTTGCCCAGGCTGGAGTGCAGTGGCAAGTTCCCAGCTCGCTGAAACCTCCACCTCCCAGGTTCAAGCAGCTCTCCTGCCTCAGCCTCCCTAGTAACTGGGATTACAGGCAGGTGCCACCACGCCTGGGTAATTTTTGTACTTTTAGTAGAGACAAGGTTTCATCATGTTGGCCAGGCTGGTCTTGAACTCCTGACCTCAGGCGATCCACCCACCTTGGCCTCCCAAAGTGCTGGGATTACAAAAAATTAGCCAGGCATGGTGGCAGGTGCCTGTAATCCCTGCTACTTGGGAGGCTGAGGCAGGAGAATCGCTTGAACCCAGGAGGCAGAGGTTGCAGTGAGCCGAGATTGTGCCACTGCACCCCAGCCTGGGCAACAAGAGTGATACTCTGTCTCAAAAAAAAAAAAAAAAAAAGATTTTTTTTAAAGAAATTCACCAATACATGTTATGTATACACATGTCCACATACATGAAGGGCAGGCTATAGTATTACCTTCAATATTATTGAATGTTTAACGACAAAACCAACTATAGCTATGGCTCAGTTTATAACACATTTACCCTTAAAAAGTTTACCTAATTAGAAATGTATATGTTAGTAAAAGTTTTGACACTTTAAAGAGAATTTTTAAAGAATGAAATCCTGACTCATTTGTTGTCTCAAGTGATTACAGATTTCCTTTGAATTAAAATGGGGTTATGTCCTGAGAAACTCATCCTAAGTTGAAAATACCATAAAATGAAAATGCATTTAATACACCTACTGTACCAAACTTAATAGCTTAAATAGCTTAGGCTAGGCTGCCTTAAACATGCTTAGAAGACTTAAGTTAGCCAACAGTTGCACAGAAGCATCTGGCAGCACAGTACCCTGTAGCGTATTGGTTGTTTACCCTGATCTGAGGCTGATCGTGTGGCTGAGTAGGATGATGTGGCTGACCGGGAGCTGCAGCTCGCTGCTGCTGAGAGAGGATCGTGAGAGAGGATCACCTGGCATATTGCTAGCTCGGGAAAAGATCAAAATTCAGAATTTGAAGTAGGGTTTCTACTGAACTCATATCACTTTCTCACCGTTGTAAAGTTGAAATATCGTAAGTTGAATCCTCATAAGCCGGGGACCGTCTGTAAATTGAAATTAGCCTAAAAGACAGCAGTAGTATCATATTTCAAAAAAGAAAATGTTATTTTGCATATATTGCCTTTACTCTGTAAAGTGTTTCAGACAGATTTTTTTTTTAATAGAATTTATGATCTAAGTACCATTCCTTGTTCTTAAACTAAATGTCCAGCTTTTGGTCTATTTTCTTTTTTATTCCACGTTCCTACTGTCTGTTATCATTTTTTCGATATTTATATGGTTTGAGTGGCAGGCAAGTTAAAAATTGCAATTTAAAATAATTTTTGTGTGCTTTTTAAAGTGAAGCTAAGTTGGATTTTTAAAATAAGACTTTTTTCCGATTACAAAAGGATATTTGTTGTGGAGATTTGGAAATTACTTTTTTTTTTTTTTTTAAATGAGGCCTTGAGTTTTGGAAATTTCTAAGTAGAATTTTGACACAGAATTCAAAATAACTGAAGAAATCTGCTGAATACCTAATGAGTCTCTTTAGAGTTGGGTGGATATTAATTAGACTATGGAAAACTTGATCGCTCTCAATATGGGGTATATTTGAGAACAGTAAAGGAATTAGTACAATAATGAGGTCGATTGGACAATTGGTGTTTTAGCTACTGTGATGGTCATTAATTAGAGATAATATAGGATGGTGGTTAAAAGTATGGATTTTGTGGCTTGGACCTGGACCTGGATTCAGTTCCTTACCCCACTACTCAGTAGTCATGTGACGTTGCACGAGTTATCCCTTCATGCTTGAGTTGTTTTTTTGTTTTGTTTTGAGACAGAGTCTTACACTGTCGCCTGGACTGGAGTGCAATGGCGCGATCTCGGCTCACCGCAACCTTCACCTCCTGGGTTCACACAGTTCTCTTGCCTTAGCCTCCTGAGTAGCTGGGATTACAGGTGCACACCACCACACCCAGCTAATTTTTTTGTATTTTTAGTAAAGATGAGGTTTCCCCATGTTGGCCAGTCTGGTCTCCAACTCCTGACCTCAAGTGATCTGCCCACTTCAGTCTCCCAAAGTGCTAGGATTACAGATGTGAACCACATGCTTGAGTTTTTCTCTCCTTTTAACTGGGAATATTAATAGTAACTACTTGAGAGTTTAGGAGGATTAAATGAGATAATTAATGTAAAGCACCCTGTAAATGGTAGCTATTTATGTTAGTAGTTATTCATGAATCAGTAGCTGGAGCCACAGCAGTTTAAGCCATATTCTTAAATACATTGCCATTTTATTTTATATTTATATTTTTATATCTAACTTTATAGAGTAGTCTAAACAAGTTATTTATCAGACACACTAAAGATGAACATCAGTAGTAGCTTAAACTCAAGTTTTAGCATTGTCCTTTCTTGAACCTCTATGAATAAGAAAATAATTGATTAAAAAATCAATGAGTTATCAGTTATCAAGAAATATGTGTTTTTCTTTTCCTTTTTTTTTTTTTTTTGAGACGGAGTCTTGCTCTTGTCACCCAGGCTAGAACGCAGTGGTGCAATCTTGGCTCACTGCAACCCCTGCCTCCCCAGTTCAAGTGATTCTCTTGCCTCAGCCTCCCAAGTAGCTGGGACTACAGGCACCCACCACCATTTCCAGCTAATTTCTGTATTTTTAGTAGAGATAGGGTTTCACCATGTTGGCCAGGCTGGTCTTGAACTCCTTGAACCCGCCTTGGCCTCCCAAAGTGCTGGGATTACATGCGTGAGCCACCTCACCCTACCCCTACCAAAATATGTGCTTTTCTATTAACCTTCTTTTAGGGATGAGGAATCTGACATTGAGAGGTGATGCACAGATGATCAGTTGAATGCAATAAAATATACGTCTGGCCCGATTAGTTACTTTCTGCCAGGAATTATTTACTCCAAGTGTTAAAAATGTATTATCTCATTTAATTTTTACAACAATCTTTTGAGCCTAAGTATAGTTATTAACCCCAATTTACAAATAAACTGACATTTGGCCAGGCACAGTAGCTCACACTTGTAATCCCAGCACTTTGGGAGGCCGAGGCGGGTGGATCACCTGAGGTCAGGAGTTCAAGACTAGCCTGGCCAACATGGTGAAACCCCATCTCTACTAAAAATACAAAAAAAAAATGATTAGCCAGGCGTGGTGGCAGGTACCTATAATCCCAACTACTTGAGATGCTGAGGCAGGAGAATCACTTGAACCCGGGAGGCAGAGGTTGCATCGAGCCGAGATCGCACCACTGTACTCACTCCAGCCTGGGTGACAAGAGTGAAACTCCAACTCAAAAATTTAAAAAAGTAAAATAAACTGACATTCAAGGATGTAATAACTGGTAGAGGCAGGATTCAAACTCAGACAACCAATGGCTCAACTCATACACAACACTCCTGTCTCAGAATTCTAGAGTGCAAGTCCAACAATAGGCCTGCATTTAATAGGAGGAGTCTTCTTCCCAGTCCCTGATGACGTATTTCCAGAAGTTTTATACACAATTGAACACAGCATTGGCAACTTAAGTACAGTGAGCATCCAGATAAGGCCAAAAGCATCCCAGCTGGGACAGGCTTGGTGATTGCCATCTTGTTTGTTTGTTTGTTTGTTTTTTTGAGAGGGAGTCTCGCTCTTATCGCCCAGGCTGGAGTGCAGTTGCGCGATCGCAGCTCACTGCAACCTCTGCCTCCTGGGTTCAAGCAATTCTCCTGCCTCAGCCTCCTAAGTAGCTGGGATTACAGGTGCCTGCCACCATGCCCGGCTAATTTTTGTACTTTTAGTAGAGAAGGGGTTTCGTCATGTTGGCCTAGGCTTGTCTCGAACTCCTGACCTCAGGTGATCTGCCCACCTCAGCCTCCCAAAGTGCTGGGATTACAGGCATGAACCACCATGCCCGGCCAGTGATTGCCGTCTGTTAAAGTGGAGACTGAGCTTTTTGTCCACTTGTTTTCTTTTTCCTCTTTTCGCTCACTTTTATAAAGTAAATGAAAATATTTACATAATTGTGCATATACTACCAAACAGCAAAAATAGTACACTGCTGAAACTGACCTGGCTGGCAAGTGATATCTCTATATGCTAAATTTAGCTTTCTGAAGCAGATGTACAAAAGCAATAAGAAAAGCAGTTTTGTTTTGTTTTGTTTTTGTTTTGAGACGGAGTTTCGCTCTGTTGCCCAGTCTGAAAAGTGGCACAATCTCGGCTCACTGCATCCTCCGCCTCCCAGGTTTAAGCAATTCTCCTGCCTCAGCCTCCCGAGTAGCTGGGACTACAGATGTGCACCACCATGCCTGGCTAATTTTTGTATTTTTAATGGAGATAGGGTTTTGCCATGTTGGCCGGGCTGGTCTTGAACTCTTGGGCTCAAGCAATCACCCGCCTCAGCCTCCCAAAGTACTGGGATTACAGGAATGAGCCACCGCGCTTAGCCTGAAAAGCAGTTTGGGATAGCAGTAATGTTCGCCATTACAGATTGTTTGAAATAGTAGCTACTATTTCGTTACATTGTAATACATAACCATTACTCTTTTAGCCAAACATTCTCATGCCCTTCTTTGGATGATTTTTATTTTTTTCAATGTTTTTTCAAACTCCTTTTCAGCATACTTACCTGTTCCAGTCAGACTGTGCTTCAGTAAAACCCTGATTATTCTTTTTGTTTTACTATTCCAACTTGTGATTCTTCATGCTAGTGTTATATCAAGGGTAATGGACCCCTGACTCCCTTCATCTACAAGTCCTTCTGTAACAGATCTCACACCTTTCATGTCCTGAATCACTGGGTAGCGTCTGGGACATGTGTTTGAATATGCTGGGAATCATTCTCCAGTTATTTAATGTATGGGATTCCTTATTTCTGAAATTATATAGAAAGTTCTTCAGGGCAAACCTTTTCTTTGGCATTCTTCAGAAGGCCACATAATACTGTGTACTATTTATGGTATATATCCAACAAACTTCTGGTGAACTCAGTGATTCCCTATTACTCCATAAAACCATTTTAAAAGAAAGAATTTTCATGCTGTTATAAAGACACATTCACATGTATGTTTATTGCAGCACTATTCATAATAGCAAAGACTTGGAACCAACCCAGATATCCATCAATAATAGACTGGATAAAGAAAATGTGGCACATATACACCATGAAATACTATGCAGCCATAAAATAGGATGTGTTCATGTCCTTTGTAGGGACATGGATGAAGCTTGAAACCATCATTCTGAGCAAACTATCACAAGGACAGAAAATCAAACACCGCATGTTCTCACTCATAAGTGGGAGTCGAACAATGAAAACACATGGACACAGGGAAGGGAACATCACACACCGGGGATCTGTCGGGGGGCTGGGGGCTGGGGGAGGGATAGCATTAGGAGAAATACCTAATATAAATGACGAGTTGATGGGTGCAGCAAACCAACATGGCACATGTATACCTATGTAACAAACTTGCACGTTGTGCACATGTACTCCAGAACTTAAAGTATTAAAAAAAAAAAAAAAAAAAAAAAGCTGGGTGCAGTGGTGGGCGCCTGTAATCCCAGCTACTCGGGAGGCTGAGGCAGAAGAATCGCTTGAACCCAGGAGGCGGGGGTTGCAGTGAGCCAAGATCACGCCTCTGCACTCTAACCTGGGCGACAGAGCGAGACTCCATTTCTAAATAAATAAATAAATAATAAAAGACTTTGTCTTCCTCCATTACACACAATTTAATTTATGGTTTCTAATGTTTTCTTTATTTTCAATTTTTTAATCTCATTCTGGACCAACTATATATTATTTGGAAAATATAAGTTAGAATAATGTAATTTATGGTTTTAAATATATATATTAATAATATATAGTATTGATGACAATATGGGACGACTTGGGGCCTCTGCTAGTGAGAATGTGCATTGGTACATCCTTTATAGAAATCATTTTATCATTGTGAATCAAGGACCCTAAAAAAATTAATTCTCAGTAATTGTACCAGACACGTATCCTAAGGAAATAATAAGAGGTACAAACAAAAAGTTTATGTATGTACTGTATATTTATCACAGTATTCTGACTTCCTGTAACACAATCTTGAGAGCAACTTAAACAGCCTAAGAGGAAAATTATTCAATAAGTTGTAGAACACCTTACACTAAAAATTATTGTGGAATGATATTTGATGTATAGGGTAATGTTTGGATATAACTTTAAAAGCTATCTCTTAAGCTGCATATTTACTATAGTCACAATTTTTTTAAGCATAGGTATACATAAACACAAGTAAAAGGAAATATATCAAAAATATAAAAATTGATTATCTCTGGATAGTGGAATTACAGGTGATTTTTATAATATTCTTTATGTTTCTTTATATCTCCCAAATATTCTACAAGAGGACATATTACTCTAATATGAAAACAAATGCTCCTTTTTCAAGGGAAAAAACTTTATGAAAATTTAACGGGTGTGCAATCATCCATCCAACAGATATTTGTATTATATATCAGTACCTTCTATGACAATTTCACACATCTGTGAGTGGGAACATTTGCCTCACAGCAGGGCTACTGCTTTAGATTCAATTTCCAATATAATTTTTTAAGATTTCTATTAGGCATTTTATTTTGAGCTTTTTCACAGACCTGTGTTTATTTACTGGCATGCTTTGTTTTCTTAGCTGTTCAAAAGCTGTTTGCAGTGTATGGGGGGCCCCACAGTGTCTAGATTTAGAAGCATTTACAGCATTTAATTGATTCCTTTCCTAAGTGTTTGGAAAATAAAACCTGAGTCATTGGGATTCTCTTTTTCACAGAATTGTGTTATTATTCTTTGCTTTCACTGTGGCACACCCCCTTTTGTAATTGGCCCTTGGTGAGATTACAGAAACATTTGTTGCCACCAGTGCAGTCCGCCTTAGATTTACACTGTCAGGTTCTCCAAGCTGTGATTATGTGTTCAGAAGGCAGTCTCAGTGAACTCAAAGTGAGAAGGTTGTAGCTTTTAATACAGTCTCAGAAGCCTATGGGACAAAGTTCTTGGACAAGGTTCATCCCTTCTTGTTGCTCTGCCCTGAAAATAACCTGGCTAGTCACCCTTTCAAGGTAAGTTTTACCGACTTAGCTTCTAGGATTTTGTAAAATTCTAAATCTGGGTGAGAAATATCAGTAGCTCTGTACTTGTATGCCAGTTCCTATCTAAACCACAAAAGAGCTGCATGTTGCCTCTGACCTGACCGTAACATAATCCGCATAAAATCAGTTTTTCCTTCCTGTTTCAGGGCTACTTTCAGTTTCTTCCTATCTCCTTCATACTCCTGCACTGGCGTTGGCTTCAGTGCAGTCATTAACCATAGTGCCTTACAGTCTTTTCTTCTATTGGTGAGCCTTTTCTGAATTTTCGTGGAACAGAGCTTCTACTTTAATCTTTAATTTGTGCCCTTCATAACAGAACTCACATTAATTCTTCTTTGGGTTATCAGCTTCTAACACCCAAAAGTCGTTTGTCCTAAACTAATCACTGAAATATGAATCATTTTCCAAAAGGAAATGCTGTGCCAGATAAGATAACTGCCGCTCAGTGATAGAACTCAGAACAGAATTCACGTTGTCAGATTCCTAAGCCTGGGTACCAACCAAGATCTGGTTGGAAAGAGCAAGTGCTGTCGTTTGAGAGCATCCACAGTACTCTGTACTCTTGAGTAGCTTGTTCTGCATTTTGCTTTTTTGGTGGTGCCCCTCTTGAGGGGGAGGTGGAGAGTATACAATTGGGCATGTTTTTTCATTGTGGTTCCTCTAGTCCCCACCAGTCAACTGTGACTACTATGAAGTGCTTTTGAGTACAGGGCTATAAATACTAAAATCTGTTCCTTTGCAATTTTTGGTATTTGAGCTTTTCCAGAGAACAAATAGAAGTATTTGATGAGCTTAGAAGCACATGTGTAGAGGAACAGTGAAAAAGACTTCTCCCCAAATGGCTGCTAAGTAATTATATATTTTTCATCATAATTAAATATTCTGAAAATTGTATGTCAGTGTGTTGAAAACAATGTTTTTGAAGAAAATATTGGCTGGGTGTGGTGGCTCACACCTGTAATCCCAACATTTTGGGAGGCCAAGGCAGGTGGATTGCTTGAGCTCAGGAGTTCAAGGCCAGCCTGGACATCATGGCAAAACCCTGTATCTACAAAAAAATTAAAAATTAGCTGGGTGCGACTGGGTGCTGTGGCTCATGCCTGTAATCCCAGCACTTTGAGAGGTCAAGGTGGGTGGATCACCCGAGGTCAGGAGTTTGAGACTAGCCTGGCCAACATGGTGAAACCCTGTCTCTACTAAAAATACAAAATATTAGCCAGGCGTGGTGGCAGACGCCTGTAGTCCCAGCTACTCGGGAGGCTGAGGCAGGAGAAGTGCTTGAACCCAGGAGGTGGAGGTTGCAGTGAAATGAGATCACATCACTGCACTCCAGCCTAGGCAACAAGAGCAAAACTTCGTCTCAAAAAAAAGAAAAAAAAAATTAGCTGGATGTGGTGGTGCATGCTTGTGGTCCCAGCTACTCAGGAGGCTGACAGGGGAGGATGGTGAGATTACTTGAGCCCGGGAGGTCGAGGTTGCTGTGAGCTGTGATCCTGGATGACAGAGTTGAGACCCTGTCTCAAAAAAATACAAAGAAACGAAAAAATGTCTTTAACATTATTATGTATAGATATTTTTAATGAAAACAACTTTATAGAGCTGATATATTTGCATTGTAAGTCACAAGATACAGAAAAGTATAAAATACGAAATAATAGAATGCACCTACATTTCTAATACTCCTAGGGATAACCACTGTTAAGATTTAATATCAGATTCTCTTTTTCAATGTATACACTGAAGGTTCACTTGCAAACTCACAAAAGTGTATGTATGTAAGATCATACCACACCTGTGCTGTGACCTGCCTTTTTTCCTCTGCAATATCTTTCCATGTGGGTAAATTGAAATTTGTATCATTTTGTTTAATGTCTTCAGTTGTTGGATGTGCCATAATTTCTTTTCTTTTTCTTTCTTTCTTTCTTTTTTTTTTTTTTTGAGATGGAGTTTTGCTCTTGTTGCCCAGGCTGGAGTACAATGGCATGGTCTCAGCTCACTGCAACCTCCGCCTCCCGGATTCAAGTGATTCTCTTGCCTCAGCCTCCCAAGTAGCTGGGATTACAGGCGCCCGCGACCATGCCCGGCTAATTTTTGTATTTTTAGTAGAGATGGGGTTTCACCATGTTGGCCACGCTGGTCTCAAACTCCTGACCTCAGGTGATCCACCCACCCTGACCTCCCAAAGTGCTGGGATTACAGGCGTGAGCCACTGCACCTGGCCTGAATGTGCCATAATTTCTTTGACTATTTCTTTATTACAGGCATTTTTTAGGTTGTTTCTAAATTTTTCTACCCAAGACAGTTTTGGAAAAATTGTTATGTGTATAACTTGAATATTTTACCAATTTTTAGTTTTTAATTTTTATACATATTGCCAAGCTACTTTAAACAATTAAAACAAATGTTGAATAGCATGGTATCATAAACTTTCATGTTAGCTACTCATCAAAGCTTGGTTTTGTCTTTCCTGCTGCAGTTGGTTGCATTTTTCTCATGCTATATTAACATCTGAACTTTCCAAAGGATACAGCTGTGGTTTTCAAGACAGTTGGTTCAGCAGCTGAAAACCTCATGATACTACTTTCTCTACCTTTTTTTTTAAGCTAACAGTAGTATTCTAAGCAGAAGGGAGTTTTTACTCTTAATTGTGCAATGAGAAACTGCATGCTTTTCTAAGATTGCTAGAATTTGCTTTTTGGGATGAAAAAGCTGCATGCGGGGATTTCCTTTTTCTTTCTTATAGAGATATAAAGCTAGGGTATATATGAGATTTACTACATTTTGTCTGAGAATCCCACAGTGTCCAGTCCTGTGGACAGCAGCTTCCCAGCTAAAGTATCTTAGAGATGTTATCTCTGCCAGCATAGCCATTCCAGCATGAGAGCAAAGCGTCTACTGGTCAGGGCTTCCTTTCCTCATCCTTCACTCCCCATCAGGCCTGGTCCTCCTTAGCCTTCTAATGTCACCTAGCTGCTCACCTAAGAATCTGTTTTATCTTCACTTATGTGACTAATATTAATTCCTCTTTTTTTTTTTTTTTTTTTTTTGAGATAGGGTCTTGCTCTGTCAACCAGGCTGGAGTGCAGTGGCACCATCTCAGCTCACTGCAATCTCCACCTCCTGGGTTCAAGCAATTCTCCTACCTCAGCCTCCTGAATAGCTGGGATTACAGGCACACATCCCAGAGTGCTGGGATTACAGGCGGGAGCCACCATGCTCAGCCTATTAATTCCTTTTTTTTTTTTTTTTTTGAGATAGGGTTTCACTCTGTCATCCAGGCTGGAGTGCAAGTGGTACAATCTCAGCTCACTGCAGCCTCCTCCTCACAGGCTCAAGCAATCCTCCTGCCTTGGCCTCCTCAGTAGCTGGGATTAGAAGCATGCACTACCACACCTGGCTAATTGTTTTCGTAATTTTGGCAGAGACAGGGTCTCGCCATGTTGTCTAGGCTGGTCGCCTCCTGGACTTAAGCGATCTGCCTGCCTTGGCGTCCCAAAGTGCTGGGATTACAAGCGTGAGCTACCACGCCCAGCCTTAATTCCTTTTAAACCTTGTGTCATAGTTATTTAGATCTCAAGGGCATTGTCTATGGGTTTTTCTTTTTCTTTTTTTTTTTTTTTTTTGAGATGGAATTTTGCTCTGTCACCCAGGCTGGAGTGCAGTGGTACGATCTCGGCTCACTGCAGCCTCTGCCTCCCGGGTTCAAGCAATTATCCTGCCTCAGCCTTCTGAGTAGCTGGGACTATAGGCACGCGCCACCACACCTGGCTAATTTTTTGTATTTTTAATAGAGACAGGATTTCACCATGTTGGCCAGGATGGTCTTGATCTCCTGACCTCATGATCCGCCCGCCTCGGCCTCCCAAAGTGCTGGGATTACAGGCGTGAGCCACCGTGCCCAGCCGGATGTTTCATCTTTTTAACTTCTAAAGTCTTTTGCTCACCATAAATGCTCAATAATTTTATTTTATTTTTATTATTTATATTATTTTATTTTTATTATTTATATTATTTTATTTATTTTTATTTTATATTACTTTATTTTTGAATCTCACTCTGTCAGCCAGGTGGAGTACCATGGCATGATTATAGCTTATTGCAGCCTCAAACTACTGGCCTCAAGTGATCCTCCTGTTTCGATCTCTCAAATAGCTTGGTCTCCCTATATTGAGCAGGCTGTTCTTACACTCACCGGCTAGGCAGTGTTCCCACCTCTGCCTTCCAAAGTGCTGGGATTACAGGCATGAACCACCACACCCAGCCTCAGTAAAATTTAAATGGCTCAAGTGTTAATGACTTAATGTGTTACCTTTTCTAGGGCTATTTGTCGTTTTTTGTTGTTGTTGTTGTTGTTTGCTGATATTTTGGGGGAGAAAGTAGGCCTTGGCCTAAATTTCTAGATTATTAGAACAAAACCTCAAAGCATTTATGAAAATTAATATATGACAATTGCTTTGTTACCAAACTAATAATACTATGGTTAGTTTAATAGCACCTCAGCTGTTAACTTGTCATTTGGTTTTTTTAGGTCGACTTATTTTTTTTCCTGTTTTTAATATTTAGCTTAGCTGGCTTTTTAAAATTCCATTCACTTTATTGTCTTTGAATAATTATGGCAAATATACTTAGAGAAATCCAGTTGTAAGTGTAAAGTTGACATTGAGTACCTATGATTTGCTAAGTACTTTAAATGTATTAGATTTTATTTTCACAATAGCCCTTCAAAGATGTATGTGATGTATCTGTGTTTGGGGCTTCAGAAAGGTGTTCCCTTAAGAAACTAATACAGCTCTAAAAATTAACACTGTAAATCAAAGACACTTTGTCTCAAGGGGACAAAATAACCCCCAGGCCTTATAAAATCTGTCACTTGGTTGCCTATAGCAATACTGCTAGAGAAAGGCTACCTCAAGAAGAGATTTCACAACCATGGATACATAAACAAAGGGGAAGCATTTTTTGAGCCCATTCAAGCACTTCTTTGTAGAAAAGGAGCTTCATTCAGCCAGTTGCCTCATCCAGAGAAAAAAGAAGTACAAGAGGGGCAAGGGTCCCGTTCTACCAGACGAGACTGTTGCCATCATTGAGTCACTATGTACCTTAAGGGTAGATGTTTACAGTGCCACCTGCTTAAATCTTTTCAGAGCTACATAATTAGTCTATTGATTTTTTTCATTCTTAGACCTGAAACAGAATGATAGTTAAGAAATTAGTTAAGTAAATCTTAAATAAGCTATGCTTCCTAATTCAGTGCCCTTATACAATTCCAGCCTTGTATCCATCTATATCTCTCTCCCCCTCCTCCTCCCTTAAAGAGATGAAGTCTCAGCCAGGTGAAGTGGCTTGCGCCTGTAATCCCAGCACTTTGGGAGGCCAAGGTGGGAGGATTACCTGATGTCGGGAGTTCAAGACCAGCCTGGCCAACATGGCGAAACCCCGTCTCTACTAAAATTACAAAAATGAGGCGGGTTCAGTGGTGTGCGCCTGTAGTCCCAGCTACTCTAGAGGCTGAGGCAGGAGAATTGCTTGAACCTGGAAGGTGGAGGTTGCGGTGAGCTGAGATCATGTCACTGTACTCCAGCCTGGGCTACAGAGCAAGACTTCGTCTCAAAAAAAAAAAAGGCAAAATCTCAGTATGTTGTTCATGCCAGCCTTGAAACTCCTGGGCTCAGATAATCCTCTTGCCTCAGCCCACCAGGCCTGGTTTTGTCTCTCTTAACTCTTGACTGAAAAAAAAAAAACGATATTTGTATGCATCTCAAAAATACGGTTACCAAATTTTGTTGGGTACAGCATTTTAAACCATTTAATCCAGGCTTTTGGAATGAAGTAATGGTCGCAATCTTTCATGACCAGTTGCTTGGCACTATACATGCTACAGTCCACTCAGCATTTCTAAACTATGTTGTTTTAATAATATGAACATATTCTAGAAGGCACAATTTTTAAAAATCTTTCACAAATCTTTCTTTGAGGTATAAAAGAATGGCATGATACCTATTGTAGTAAAGTCCTGAGCATGGCAAGGTAAAGTGGAGAGCAACTTACATGGGAAAGATAGACCTTTTACTTTCTAGGGGAGAAAAGTTCGCTTAAATCAATTACATCACTCTGATACTTAAAACTTTAATCTCTGTTTTAAGAAGAAAACAGAAAATATGTCTGGTTATAACAGAAAAATGCTCTAGATGGGACATGCCCAAGGAAAAATCAGAGACCCCTGGTATCTACCACACATTCCTACCTAGAAATTCACTTTCCAGAGCATTTTTCCATACAAATCTTGGAGGCTCTTTATATATATATTTTTTGCTTTAATAAGGTAGGCTTTTATCTTAGTAGGTGACAAATAGAGTTTCTAATTAAATACAATAAAGAACTAAATGAAAATATTCCCTCTATTGACTTTTGCAAGGTCACAGCAAGTCTGTAAAGTAATAATGTGAATGGTAAGAGTCCATTCTCATGAATCTGTAATCCTACACAGTATAGATTTGTGGCACATTATATTGTCAAAGGATTGTACCTGAAAATGACTTGTGCAAATATGTCTATATATAATGTATTTCAGCACCAATTTACTATAAAATAATAGTAGCCAACTCACAGTATTTTTTTTTTCTGTATGAGACACTTGCCATTTGGTTTACATATATAGATACCGAAATCCAAAAAAAAAGAAAAACTCTGGAAACAAAAAGCATTTTTCATAAATTTGTCTGAACTTATTTGGTGATAAAACATGATGTGAATTTACTTGAGGCTATTTATAGACTTTATTTTACTTAATCTGAATATTTATTTCCTGCAGAAATATTAATGTGCTTGATTGTAGGTCACTGTCTCAGATCCTGCTAGTTCTGTGCGTTGAATAAACATCTGACTTTATTGAATTATATGTGATTTATTTTGTGTATCTTCAAACTTGGGGAAGGAGAATTGGGGGAGGGGGAGTTGGAAAAAGTATTTGGATTTTTTTTTTTTTTTAAGAAAAGTCACTAGTTTGCATCATAATATTTGTCCTGAATCTAAAAGAAATATATTGCACATACGTTTCAGTTCCCTGAAGTGATCAAAATAAATGTTGAATTAGATTAATGTTGCCTACACTTAGAATACAAAGAGCCGTTGATTTTCAATAGGAAAAAAAATCTGTGTTGCTTTTTAATAGGATATGCATCTTTGTTTCCCTTTATTTGAAACCTTGAAATTACTAATCTTAGCTTTGAAACATATTTAATAACCATAGTTGCTATCTCTGCTTATTTGGTTGTAGTCCCAGCCCTTGTCACTGTTAATCACTGTGATAAGTAGAAAGAATTCTAGGAACCTCCCTTTCAGTTATCCCTATGGAAATCTTGTTTTTAATAGCACTTTTCTTTCTGGGCTTGCATGACATTTTATCTTTCTTTTCCTTTCTTTTTGCCGTTTGCAAAGACTCTTGGGAGGATTTGACAGATTTGGTGGAGCAAATGCGCGATGATACAGAAGGTGCGTGCCACACCAACATCTTTCAGCTTTTTTTTTCCTTGCTTTTTAAAATTTTCTAACCACCTTTTAATTGTTTTCCATAAGAGGAAATGTCAGTTTTAGGTTTTATTTCCCATGGCAATAAGTGGGAAATCTTTATGTTTTCGTTCCAAGTAAAATAGTGTCAATGTATGTTTATGTTGCTTTTTAAAGATATTTGCTGATAACATGTTTAAAAGGGACATTATTTCAAGATTACATCGAGCTTTTGCTATGGCTGTTTTTTCACTTGTTGAGACAGTGTAAATTTTATTACTCATATAAATATATGTATGTGTATTTCTGTGAATTTCACAGCAGCCAAAAGCAAACAGATCCCAGGAATCTAGTGTTTAGCCTGGAATGTTGCTCTGATTTGTAGATTTCCATGACATTACACACTTTCAGCTTTGTCATGTAATAGCATTCCTTTCTGGTATAATTATTTTTTGTTAATTTTTTCTTCTTCATGCAAAAGACTGAAACGTGGAATGGTGTGATTATCTTTTTAAAGTAGCATGTATGTTCTAATGTGGAAAGGTTCCCCAAACCAATCAGTGTTTCTTCTGTATCAAGGCAGCTAACTGTAGGGAGCTCAGGGTGATTTAAACATTTTATACTAAAAATAAAAAAATTGAGATTTGGCTCTACTTTATCATTTTACATGTTCCCACTTTGCTTTAGCACACACACCCCTGACACATACACATCCACCACTCTGCCCAGACTGACCTTTCTCTGCCCACGTCCTCCTCTCCTACTTTGTTCCTGTGACATCTCATGTATTTACACCCTTCCCCCTCCTGTGCCTATGGCAGGTGTGCCACCTGCCAACCCTTCAGTCCTTATAGGATTTCCACAGTTTACTCTTTGACAGCTTTGGCCCACATTCTTTTCTCCATTCACTTGCTCCTGCAGAACTTGGAGCTTAATGAAGACTTTTTACTTATTCTCTAATTCTTGTGTGTTTATCAACCTAGTTAAAGGGTAAACTCCCTGAGAACAGAGATTGTCTTAAACTTCTTGATATCCTTAATCAGACCCGGGATAAGTACTACCCTCAGTAGATCTGGTCATACCAAACAAAATCAAGGCAGCTTTCCCCTCTGTTGATGCCCAAGAGTATCTTCTGCTTCAGCACTTGCCTTTGAATGTGTGAATTCTGAAATCCTGAGTGTCATCTCTTTTCCTTTTGTCAGACTATTTTTATGCCATCTTTGATTCTGCTTTTAATGTAACTGATTACATATAATTCAGTGAAAGAACAAATCAGTATTGTCTAGTTAATTGACAGTTCACAGACAAGAAAAAAGAGAAGGATGTTGATTCATTTAGTGTGTAATGTTTACTATTGTGTTGGCTGCTATTATTATTTTATTTATTTATTTATTTATTTATTTAGAGACAGAATCTCACTCCATCGCCCAGGCTGCAGTGCAGTGGAGCGATCTCACGTCACTGCAAGCTCTGCCTCCTGGGGTTCAAGCAATTCTCCTGCCTCAGCCTCCCAAGTAGCTGGGATTATAGGTGCATACCACCATCCCCAGCTAATTTTTTTGTATTTTTAGTAGAAACGGGGTTTCAGCATGTTGGCCAGGCTGGTCTCGAACTCCTGACCTCAAGTGATCCACCTGCCTTGGCCTCTCAAAGTGCTGGGATTACAGGTGTGAACCACTGTGCCTGGCCTATTATCATTATTATTATTAATAGTTATTGGCTAGGCACCACCAGGTTTAAGGCTTTAATTCCTTTGATAGACTAGATATTAAAGAAAAAATGCTTCATAAAATTTATCCCCTTCTTAAGAACTTTACCATGACTCATCACAGGCAAGATTCTATTTCTTTAATACAAAGTATTAATAATGTAAGAGTCAAGCCTACTGTGAGAGTCAGACTCCTTTTTTAAATTTTGTTTTTGCTGGAATTTTTGTGGATGGTTATTATAGGTGAACTCCAAAAGGGAGAGGAGATGAACTTTAACAGTATAGTACATAAAATATCCAGAAAATGTTGATTATGTCAGTACCTTGATGATCTTAATAGATTTCCAGTCAAGTAATATATGGTAATGTTGATCAAGATCCTCTTTACAGAAAAGTCTTTCTGAAATGCAGTGTGAAAAAAAATGAGAATGGGGAGAGGGAGATGGCTTCACTTCAACTCTTTAGATCATTTCATTCTTCTTGATATCCTTCTCTACTTTTCTTGCCTCATGGTCTCAATCACAGTTATGTAAAATTCCAGCATTTCACACAACTGTATTACATAACTTGGAGATGTTATAAATAAGTGCTAGTACCAAGAAGAAATACGTTATGGAGTATTACCTGCACATAACACACAATAGCAATTCAGGGTCTGGGGAGAATCCTCGTTTCAGACTCAGAAAAAGCTGATGATATATGCAGGCTCAGATATTTTCTGGAGACCTTCAACTGCTAAGCTGTTTTCAATTCTGTTTCTCATCTGTTATTGTAGATGTGCCATAACAGTTGGCTTTTATTTCCTTTTATTTTTTTGAGAGGAGGTATCACTGTGTTGCCCAGGCTAGAGTGCAGTGGCATGATCATAGCTCCCTGCAGCCTCGAACTCCCGGGCTCCTTCCTCAGCCTCCTGAGTAGCTGGGACTGCAGGCCATGTGCCATCACACCTGGCTAATTTTTATGTATGAATGTATGAATGTATGTATGTAATGTATGTAGAGACAGGGTCTCACTTTATTGCCCAGGCTGGTCTCAAACTCCTAGGCTCAAACGATCCTCCCACTTCAGCCTCCCAAAGCACTAGGATTGGAGGCTTGAGCCACTGCACCTGGCTATAGTTTGCTTTTTAATAGATAAAGTGTTAACACTGGCTTCTGGCCTCCTAAAAATTTTTAAAATAACAGACTCTAGTGGGTTGCAGATTTGAACTGGTACTTGTTTTTGTTTTTTGTTTCAGTTCTGTCACAATTGAAGCTTCTTCTTTTGATTTTTTTTTTTTTTTTTTTTTTTTTTTTTTGAGATAGAGTTTCACTCTTGTTGCCCAGGCTGGAGTGCAATGGCATGGTATCAGCTCACTGCAACCTCTACCTCCCGGATTAAAGCAATTCTCCTGCCTCAGCCTCCTGAGTAGCTGGGACTACAGCCACATGCCACCATATCTGGTTAATTTTTGCATTTTTAGTAGAGACAGGGTCTCACCATGTTGGTTAGGCTGGTCTTGAATTCCTGGCCTCAGGTGATGTGCCCACCTCAGGCTCCCAAAGTGCTGGGATTACAGGCATGAGCCACTGCGCCCAGCCCTTTGGATTTTTTTTTTTTTTTTTTTTTTTTTTTAGGAGACAGGAGTCTCACTCTGTTGCCCAGGCTGGAGTGCAGTGGTGCAATCTCCGCTCACTGCAGCCTCCACCTCCCGGTTTCAAGTGATTCTTCTGCCTCAGCCTCCTGAGTAGCTGGTACTACAGGTGCATACCACCGTGCCTGGCTAGTTTTTGCATTTTTAGTAGAGATGGAGTTTCACTGTGTTTGCCAGGATGGTCTCAATCTCCTGACCTCGTGGTCCACCCGCCTTGGCCTCCCAAAGTGCTGGGATTACAAGTGTAAGCCACCACGCCCGACCTGAACTATTTTTTACAGTGATGATTAGTTTCATATTCTATGTGTTTGTAACTTATATCTACTAGAATATGAAGTGTCTTCTTAGGGTAGAATTGTATTATGTACAACACCTATTATATTGCATCTCCTTTCCTTATATGCTAGTAATTTGTGTCTAAAATGTTTTGAAACTCACTAGGGAAATTATGAACATTAAATTAAATAATAAAAGGCATATAGCTTATTACCTTTCATTTTTCAATAAATATCGAATTCCTGTCTGTACTCATTACAAGCCTTTTGTAAATTTGCAGTTGCCCGGATTACTGCCCGTCACTCTGAGGATTAAAATGGTCAGGACAGTACTTGAATTTAGGCAATAATATACCTGTGTAAAATTTTACCTACCAAAATTGCATACTGGTTCCTTAACATTTGGGGACAGAGGGTGTTAAGACTTGATGCATGTTGAAAAACAGAAGAAACATATCTTAAGAGATTTTATTAGCTTCTAGCACTGTGCCACATCATCATCCAGTAAGCTTATTAAGTTAAATAAAAGTGTTAATAATGGCTTGGAGTGGTGGTTCACTTCTATAATCCCAGTACTTTGGGGGACCGAGGCAGGTAGATGACCGGAGCTCAGGAGTTCGAGACTAGCCTTGCCAACATGACAAAACCCATCTCTACTAAAAATACAAAAAATTACTGAGGCAGGAGAATTGCTTGAAACTGGGAGGCAGAGGTTGCAGTGAGCTGAGGTCGTGCCACTGCACTCCAGCCTGGACAATAGAGTGAGACTCCCTCTCAAACAACAACAACAAAATTGGTGGGGCGTGGTGGCTCGCCCATAATCCTAGCACTTTGGGATGCCACGGTGGGCAGATCACCTGATGCCAGGAGTTCAAGGCCAGCCTGAGCAACATGGTGAAACTCCGTCTCTACTGAAAATACAAAAAATTAGCCAGGCATGGTGGCAGGCTCCTGTAATCGCAGATCCTGGGAGGCTGAGGCACGAGAATTGTTTGAGCCAGGGCGGCAGAGGTTGCCATGAGTCAAGATCATGCCCCTGCACTCAAGCCTGGGCGACAGAGCAAGACTCCTAAAAAAAAAAAAAAAAAAAAAGAAAAAATTAGCAGGGGTGGTGGCACATGCCTGTAGTCCCAGCTACTCAGGAGGCTGAGGCAAGTAAATCACTTGAAGCTGTGAGGTGGAGGTTGCAGTGAGCTGAGATTGCAGCAGTGCACTCCAGCCTGGGTGACTGAGCAAGACTGTCTCAAAAAAAAAAAAAAAAAAAAGTTATGTATATATGGAAGACCATAATAATTACAGTACCTAACAACTTTTTTCCTTAGTATATTCCAAGCACTTCTAAATGCTTACATATAAGAACTTGTTTACCCTTCAGAACCCTGTCACCATTTTATAGATAAAGAAAGTAACGCATACAGAGGTTAAGAAAGTTTCCCAGTGGAATACTACTCAGTTGTAAAAAGGAACAGACCATTGATACATGCAACAACCTGAATGATTCTTCAGAGAATTATGCTGAGTAACAAAAAGTTAATTTTAATGGTTACGTACTATATGATTCTATTTACATAACATTCTTGAAGAGATAAAACTATAGAAATGAACAGATTAGTGGTTGGCATGGATTGAGGATGGGGTAGGGGCAAGGAGGGATATGGGCATGGCTATAAAATGTGGGCATATATATCAATATGGGGGATCCTTGTCGTGATGGAAATGTTCTGTGTCTTGACTGTAATTCAACATCAGTATCCTGGTTGTGATAATGTACTACAGTTTTGCAAGATACCCTTGGGAGAACTAGGTTAAAAGTACATAGTATCTCTCTATATTATTTCTTACAATTTCATGTGATTCCTCAATTATCTCAAAACAGAAAATGCAACAAGAGAAAAAACTTTTCCCAAGGTCACCCAGCTAGGGAAGAGTTTGAATAGAGTTCAAACTCCCACAGGCCAGCTTTAGAGCTTGTGCTGTTAACCACTACACCAAAGTTCTTTAAACTTATTTGACACAAGAACCACTGTAAAAATACATCTTCATCCAGAACTCAGTACACACATCATTTATTTGTATGTATCTTAAAAACAATACATAACCTTACTATGTAAGACATAAAATTGATTTTGTGACTCACTAAAGGGTTGTGACCTTTGTTTGAAAGACACTCCAGTATCCTGTGCTGCCTCTCTGGTATATATCCATTTGTACTCTAGCCACTATCTAGGTGTGTGCAAAAAAAAAAAAAAAAAAAAAAAAAAAAAAAAAAAAATTCCTGAAAGGACTGTTTTGGCTCTGTTTCCAGCCTGTAATTGTGGGCATACTTTAAAGGCTGGGCTAGTAACCTTGCATACTTCTATTTCTCTTTAAAACATCTCCTTGTGAAAGCATCTTTTCTCTTAATTGTTATTATTGTCCTATGCTGATGACTCTCTAACTCCAAACTTCCATTTGCATTTACAACTATGTGATCAAAAATATCTTGAAAGCTGGGCATGGTGGTTGCATTCCTGTAGACCCATCTATTCAGGAGGTTGAGGTGGGAGGATTGCTTGAGCCCATGAGTCCAAGTCCAGCCTGGGCAACACAGTGAGACCTTGTCTTTAAAAATGATATGTTGAAAATCTTTCCACATAAATATCCTTTATGATATCCAAAACCAAGTTTACTTTGCCCTTTACCTCCATAACAGTTACTCACCTTTGTCACTTCCCTTTATAGCACACTGTTTCAGTCTCTCAGGGCAAAAACCTTGGTGTTATTCTTGACCCCTTCATTTCCTTTCTCTCTTCTAATGACTGTCTAAACTTGAATCACTACAATTCTTCATGGCAGATCATTTTGATTCTCTTCCCTCAAATTCATTTTGCATAATCTTCTCAGATTAATCATCCCCAAACAGAATTTTAGTTACGCTGATTCCCTGCTCAAAACTACAGTGGTTCCCGTTGCTTCCTTCATTAATATCCAAGTCTAGTTTCAGAGACCTCTTTATCTGACTCTACCCTACCTGTGTTTTCCAGTTCTCCCCAGTGAGAACTCCCCAGTCCACTCTTATTTTCTCCATCTGACCTCTCACACCCATTCCAACCACTTGGAATACTGTCCTTCACGTGTTCTGTGATACCACAACATTTAGGATCTACCTCAAGTACTGCAGTATATTGAGATTTATCATCTTTTATTCATATTACTTTTGGTGTTATCTCATTTGGAGTACAAATGTACAGTATTCCAGGGAGTTAAACTAAGAACAGTGATTATTCATGGTTTTTGTCAGATCTGAGGTTTACGTGCTTTAGCAAACTAATAAAGCCTCTTACTGTTTCTTGGATACTGGCAAAAAATACAAGACTCCTAGGTCAGAGGCAAAGGACTTTATTACTTATGACAATGCAAGCAGCCTAAGCATCTGCGTATCTGTGCCAGTTCCTCTTGGACCAGAGTCCCATTGGGTGACACTGTATGACTCAGTGACATGCTCACACGTGGTAGGTTTGTGTTGCAGATGAAGAAGGCCAAGTTGGGAGAACCCATTGTTTTTATAGGAAGCAGTAGGAAAGCCTCCTCTCTCATTATCAGCTCCATAAATGGCCCAGGAAAGAGTGGTCAAGGCCTTATAGTCTTGATATAACCCAGTAAAGAAATGTAGGCACACAAGAGGTGGAAGGAGGATTGTCTCCCCCAGCATTTTACAGATGAAACGGAAGAATGAGAATTTCCCCCAACATCACTCAGGGAATGTGAGAGAGACAGATCTAACCCTTCTAGATCATAGATCTAACTGCGAGATTGTATCATGGCCCTCTCACATCCATTTAAATTGTTTCTTTTTCTTTTTTTCTTTTTTTTTTTTTTTTTTTTTGATACTAGGTAAAGCCCAAAACATTTAAATTATTTTTATGCAATAAATTGAGCAAAGCAAGGAACTCTTGGGTTGTATTTACCACCTAAATTTCTTATGTTGTATCAAAACGAAGAAGGTTAACTGTTGTCCTAACTTCTAAATGTTTCCAGAAATCTAGGTATTCTTCTGCAGCATGGAATGCTCAAGTAAAGGAAACTGAAGAAGTCTGGGAAACTTTCCAAAACTAAAATTGTTATATTATGATATGGGAGCCCAGTGAAGAAGAAATCAGTGTGTTTCCTAGGGAGCTCTTGTGCAAGCTAATATTTTTTTTTAAATCTATTAAAGATTAGAGAAATGCACACCTAACCAAGAATGAGTAAGAGTATATAAAAAGAATGGTTTTGGTTAAATAAGCTAACTCATTTCAATGCTAAAGCCCATCAAAAGGGTTTTTTGTTGTTGTTGTTGTTTATATACAGAGGTAGAAGAAACTACACTAGTTTCTTACAGGAGGCCAGCAGCTAAACCTTGACCTGGAGCAAGAGAAAGCAGAATGTCTTTTTTCTTTTCTTGTTTTTTTCTTTCTTTCTTTTTTTTTTTTTGAGACAGGATCTCACTCTGTTGCCCAGGCTAGAATGTGGTGGCACAGCTCACTGCAGCACCCACTTCCCAGGCTCAAGCCGTCCTCCCACCTTAGCCTCCCAAGGAACTGAGACCACAGGTGTGTACCACCACACCCAGCTAATATTTTCTGTGTTTTATGGAGAGAGGGTCTCACCTTGTTGCCCAGGCTGGTCTTGACTCCTGTAGTCAAGCTATCCATCTGCCAGCCTCAGCCTCCCAAAGTGCTGGGATTACAGGAGTGAGCCACCGTGCCCAGCCAGAATTTTACTTTTACTTTAAATTTTTTACTTGTTTAATTGTGGAACTTTTTTTTTTTAGAGACAGAGTCTCAACTCTGTTGCCCAGGCCGGAGTACAGTAGCATGCTCATAGCTCTCATAGCTCACTATAGCTTTGAACTCTTCCTGCCTTACCTCAGCCCCGAGTAGCTAGGACTATGGGTGCATACCACCATGCCCAGCTTAATTACACAACTTTTTATAGTACGTAAAAAGAATAGCTTAATGAGCTCACATATCTCCATCAGCAGCTTCAGTAATTATTGCCAATCTTATTTAATACCTCCATGTTTGTTTCTGGAGCATTTTAAAGCAAACTCCAAACATTACATCTCAGCACCTGTAAATCCTTCAGTGTCACAACTAACAAAATTGACAACAAAGTCTTATAGTGTCTCAGCCCATTTTCAAAATCTGTTGATGGTCTCAAATATGTCTTTTTTTAGTTGGTTTATTTGAATCAAGATACATACAAGATATATATTATTATTACATCTAAAAGCTTTAGGTTTTTTTTTCTAATAATAGCCTTATTGAGGTACAGTTCATATACCACAAAGGTTATCACTTTAAAGTGTACAATTCAGTGGTGGTTAGTATAGTCAAAAAGTTGTGCATCCATCACCACTCCCTAATCTGAGAATATTTTCAACACCTTTTCTAAAAAGAAACTCTATACCCATTAATAACCACTCTCTATTCTTCCTCCTCCCAGCCACTGGCAGCCGCTAGTCTGTTTTCTGTCTCTGCAGATTTTTTTTTTTGAGGGGCTTCTTCAAGTGTTTACATATGTCTCTCTCCATAGATTTGCCTATTCTGGGCATTTTATATAGACAAAATCATAAAATATGTGGCCTTTTGTGTCAGGCTTCTTTCACTTAGCATATGTTTTCAAGGGTTATCCATGTTGTAGCATGTATCGTAACTTCATTTCTTTTTATGGATTAATAATATTTTATTGTATGGGCATATCTTATTTTGTCTCTTTATCGGTTGGTGGACATTTGGCTTGTTTCACTTTGGGGCAAATTATGAATACTACTACTGTGAACATTAATGTGTACATTTTGTGTGAATATATTTTTAAAATAATTTCAGCTTTTTTTTCGCTTCAGGGGCTACATGTGCAGGTTTGTTACATGGGTATATTGTGTGATGCTGAGATTTGGGGTATGATTCATCCTGTCACCCAGGTAGTGAGCATAGTACCCAACAATTAGCTTTTCTGGTTCCCTCCCACCTCCCACCTCCCTCTAGTAGTCTCCAGTCTCTATTGTTGGCATTTTTATGATGTGTGGACATGTTTTCATATTGAAAATGTTGAATTGCTGGGTCAAATAACTCATATGTTTAATTTTTTGGAGAACTGCCAGACTGCCAAAGCAGCTGGACAGTTTTACACTCCTACAAGCAATGCACAAAAGTTTCCAGTTTTCCACATTCTTGCTAATACCATTTCCTTCAGTGAATAATAATTATTGTTGTTATCCTAGTGAATGTGAAAAGGTATCTCATAATTTTGATTTGTATTTCTCTAATTAGCATCTTTTCGTATGCTTTCTGGCCATTTGTCTCTCTTCTCTGCAGAAATGTATATTTCAAGCCTTTGCCCATTCTTTTTTACTAGGATTATTTCTCTTCTGTTGTTAAATCATAATAATTCTTTATACATTCTGGATATTGGATCTGATTTGCAAATATTTTCTGCCATTCTGTGGGTTGTCTTTTCACTTTCTTGATGATGTCGTTTGAAACACAAATGTTTTTATTTTTGATGAAGTCCACTGTACCTGTTTTTTCTTTTGTTGCTAAACCATTGCCTAGTCTGTGGTTATAAAATATTTAGACCTGTGTTTCCTCCTAAGAGCTTTATAGTTTTAGCTCTTACACTTTGGTCTCAGATCTATTTTGAGCTTTTAAAAAAAAATTATTTTGCATTTGGATATCCAATTATCCTACCACCATTTTTTGCAAATATTAATTTTTGTAATTTTAGTAGAGATGGGGTTTCACCATGTTGGCCAGGCTGGTCTTGAACTCCTGACCTCAAGTGATCCACCCACTTCAGTCTCCCAAAGTGCAGGGATTACAGAAGTGAGCCACTGCACCCAGCCTGATCTTTTAAAATGTCTTTCAGCAAAGTTTTGTAGTTTTCCATGTGCAAGTCTTGCACTTCTTTTGTTACGTTTATTGGTAAATATTTTTCTGGTGCTATTATAAATGGAATTGTTTTTAAATTTCTTTTTCGAATTGTTTGTTGCTAATGTATACAAATGTAATTAATTTTTGTGTGTTGATCTTGTACCTTACAACCTTGCCAAACTGATTTTATTTACGTATGTTGTGTGTGTGTAGATTCCTTAGGATTTTTTATATATAAGATCATGTCATCTGCAAATATAGTTTGACTTCTTCCTTTTCAAACTGGATGCCTTTCATTTCCTTTTCTTGCCTATTTGCCCTAGCAAGACCCTCCTATACAATTTGGTTAGAAGTAGCAAAAGTGGACATCCTTGTCTTCCTGATCTTTGAGAAAGCCTTCAGTCTTTTACCATCCAGTCTTTTGCCATCAAGTTTGTTAGCTGTGAGTTTTTTGTAGATGCCCTTTGTCAACCTAAGGAAGTTCTCTTCCTAGTTTGTTGAATGTTTATATCATTAACATTTTTGTTATATTGGCTATTGGAATTTGTCAAGTGCTTTGTCTGTTTCTAATGAAATGACCATGTGATGTCTTTCTTTACTCTGTTAATTTGGTGTATTACATTGATTGAGTTTTGTGTGTTGGACCGACCTTGCATTCTGTGATTAATCCCACTTGGTCCAGTTATATAATCCTTTTTATATGTTGCTGGATTTGATTTGCCAGTATTTTGTTTAGGATTTTTGTGTCTGTATTCATACGGAGTATTGATCTATAGTTTTCTTATGATATCTTTATCTGATTTGGTCTCAAGGTAATATTACTGTAATAGAATCAGTTGGGAAGTTCTCTCTTCTTATTTTTGGAATAGTCTGTCAAGGATTGGTGTCAATTCCTTAAATGATTGGTAGATTTTAACAATGAGGCTCTGGTTCTGGCCTCCTCTGTGTGCTATTTTTTTTTTTTTTACTACTAATTCAGGATCTTTACTTGTTGTAGATCTCTTCAGATTTCCTATTTCTTATGTCAGTTTTGGTAGTTTGTGTCTTTCTAAGAAATTGTCCGTTTTGTCCAGATTATTTAGTATGCTGGCATACAGTTGTCCATAGTATTCCCTTATAATCCTTGTTTCTGTAATGTCAATACTACTGTCCCCTCTTTCATTCCCGATTTTGGTAATTTGAATCCTCTCTCTTTTCTACTGATCAGCCTAGCTAAATGTCAATATTGTTATCTTGTCAAAGAACCAACCTTGGATTTTATTGATTTTTCTCAGTAGTTGTTTTTGCTGTTTAATTTTTTTCTGATCTAATCTTTATTATTTCCTTCCTCCTAGGGCTTTCTACTTATATACATGTATGTTAGTTGCCCTTGATGAAGCCAACTGTGAAATCATGGCATTATAAATATGCTAGCTAGGAGAGTGATCTAGGTCAATGCTTCTCAAACTTTAATGCACATACAGATTGCCTGGGGATCTAGTAAAAGTGCAAAACCTCTACAGCTTCCCATGTCTAAAAGCTTTCATGGTGATGCCAGTGTTGGTATTCCGAGACCAGAGAGTAGAAAGGATCTAGTTCATTTGGTATCAGTCATTTGTGGGGTTTTCCAAACAGAACATGTCATTTCTGTGGTTCCAGGTATATTAATATGTCTCTCCCTTTGAGAATCAGTGCTCTATATGTCATTATGACTGATATGAATGTGCATGGTTTCCAAGGGAAAAAACTGAGCAAGCCCAACCCTCTCATTTTACTGATGAGGAAATTGAGGCTTCAAAGAGGTGAGATTTCTTGCCTGAAGTCATATAATAGTTTAATTGACTCCATAGATTAGTATATTAATCCTTTCTGATGACAAGTCCTAACTCAGTGAAGTTCATCATTGATTATGCTGTTACCAAGAAAAGGTAGCAATGAGGACAAGTAAATTTATGGTTAATTTTTTTTTTTTTTTTTTTTTTTTTTTCCGAGACAGTTTTGCTCTTGTCGCCCAGGCTGGAGTGCAGTGGCACAATCTTGGCTCACTGCGGTCTCTGCCTGCCGGGTTCAAGTGATTCTTCTGCCTCAGCCTCCTGAGTAGCTGGGATTACAGGTGCCCAGCACCACACCCAGCTAACTTTTGTATTTTTAGTAGAGATGGGGCTTCCCCGTGTTGGCCAGGCTGGTCTCAAACTCCTGACTTCAGTTAATTCACCTGCCTCGGCCTCCCAAAGTGCTGGGATTACAGGTGTGAGCCACCACGCCTGGCTGGTTAAATTTTTTTTGACTAACCCCTTTAACAGATTTCAATCCAGAGAAAGTGGTACTTAAGTAAATTTTCTTATTTTTGAGTAGAAATATGACACCTGAGATGCCATTAAGAATAGATAGATATAGAAACACACCTGGCCCCTAAAGTTGAAGGAAAAATAGGGAGCCAGGTCAGATACCTTTCTCCTATGCATATTCCCCTGGTCTCCTGTATATGCCTTTGTTGGAGTTCTTACTGCAGTGTAGTTGAATTACTTCTCAGTCTTCTCCACAGAAGTGTACCCAATGTCAGAGGAAATTGTGTTATGCTTACAGCCTGCCTGGAACCCTAAACTAATGACATATCAATTATCTTAGTTTTAAGAAATATAGAAAACTAACATTTCCATAGAATAGGTTTATGTCATTTAACAACAATGACAACAAAAAATTTAATTAGCTGGGCATGATGACCCATGCCTGTAATCTCATTACTTTGGTAGGCTGAGGTGAGAGGATCACTTGATCTTAGGAGTTTGAGACCAGCTGGGCAACATAGGGAGACCCTGTCTCTACAAAAAAAAAAAAAAATTAGCCGGGCATGGTTGCACACACCTGTTTATTATCCCAGCTACTTAGGAGGCCAAGGTGGGAGAATCACTTGAGCCTGGGAGGTTGGGACTACAGTGAGCTGTGATTGTGCCACTGCACTCCAGCCTGGGTGACAGAGCAAGATCCTGCCTCAAAAATCAAAACAAAACAAACGGAACATTTAAAATTATTTGTCCTGGGCGAGACGCAGTGGCTCACACCTGTAATCCCCAGCACTTTGGGAGCCCGAGGCGGGTGGATCACTCGAGGTCAGGAGTTCAAGACCAGCCTGACCAATATGGTGAGACCCCCGTCTCGACTAAAAATACAAAATTAGCTAGGCATGGTGTCACATGCCTGTAATCCCAGATACTTGGGAGGCTGAGGCAGAAGAATCGCTTGAACCCTGGAAGAGGAGGTTGCAGTGAGCCAAGATCATGCCATTCAGCCTGGGCAACAAGAGTGAAACTCCATCTGAAAAGTTAAAAATTAAAAAAAAAAATTATTTGTCCTGGAATAAAATTGATCTTTATTAAATATGATTACGTTTATCCTGAAATTTCAGGTGTTTGCTCTACACTTCCCTATTTGTTCTCTATAAGTTTGTATTAACCAACTTTGATAAATAGTAAGCACTTTGATGGCAGGGACTAAGTCTATTATTACCTCTGTTATTTCTAACATTAAACACAATATCTAACACATAGTAGATGTTCAATATGTATTGACAAAATAATTGCATGAAAGTTCTCTATTGGAATAATAGTGTTAAATGCCAGTGTTGTGAACATTTTTAAATTTTAAATCATTTTACTCACAGGAAAAGCTTGACTGATGGTATCATGAAAGTCATGCATGTTTTAAAATGGCTTTCTGGCTTATACAATATAACAGAATCTTTTTTTACTTTATATAGTTAAAAGTACAAAATACACAGAAAAGAATCCTATATTATAAGTATTCAGCTCAGTACAACGTTACACACTCAACATGCTCACGTAATAAACACCCACCAACAAACAGAACTTGACCTGCCCTCAGAAGCCCCTCCATACTCTGTCAGGTCATTGCAGCCCTTTTTAACAGGATCGGTTAGTTTTGCAAAATCATTTTATACTTGAATAGGATTTAAGACAAGTAATGTTGAATAGAAAATATTCTGTAACAAATCAGGTTAATGATTTAATATTCATTATTAGCAGCCAACATTATTTGTAGGCCAGGTGTGGTGGTTTATACCTTTAATCCCAGCACTTTGGGAGGCCAGCATGGGAGGATGGCTTGAGGCCAGGAGTTCAAGACCAGTCTGAGCAACATAGCAAGACTCAATAGCCATACTTTTGTATACTATTCAGCACAAAAATGTCAATAATAAGCATTAAATAATACTCATTTTAGCTTTTGTGTTAATTAACAATGAGCAATAAATTCTTTTTTAAATTTTTGATGTGTAATAATTGTACATATTTAGGGGTACAGACTGATATTTTGGCTCATGTATACAATGTAATGATCAAATCAAGGTAATTAGCATATCTCTTACTTCAAACACTCATTTGTTTATTTTGGGAATATTCAAAATCCTCTCTTCTAGCTATTTGAAAATATTTTAAAAATTATTGACTATAGTCACCATACAATGCTGCAGAACACTAGAACTTACTCATCTTATCTAGTTGTAGCTTTGTATCTGTTAACCAACCTCTCCCTATCTTCCCCTCCTCCATACTCTTTTCATTTTCTAAAAACCACAATTCTACTCTCTACTTCTATGAGCTCAACTTTTTTAGCTTCCACATATGAATGAGAGCATGTGGTATTTATCTTTCTGTCCCTGAGTTATTTCACTTAGCATAATGTCCTTTAGGCTTATCCATGTGGCCATGAATCATAGGATTTCATTCTTTTCATGGCTGAATTTTGTGTGTGTGTGTGTGTGTGTGTGTGTGTGTGTATACCACATTTCTTTATTCGTGTTGATGACACTTAGATTGATTTCATATCTTGTGAATAGTGCTGAATTAAACATGGGAATGCAGATATCTCTTTGTCATATTGATTTCCTTTCCTTTGGATAAACATCCAGTATTGGGATTGCTGAATCATATGGTAGTTCTATTTTTAGTTTTTTGAGGAACCGCCGTATAGTTTTCCATAAAGGCTATACTAATTTACATTCCCACCAGCAGTGTATAAGAATTCCTTTTTTGCTGCATTCGCACCAGCATTTTTTATTTTTTGTCTTGTTGGTAATAGCCATTCTAACTGGAGTGAATTGTTACTTTTAAGCTCTTATATCTAACCATCAAATTACTATAACAGATTTTTGTTTGACTTTTCATTTGTTTAGATTAGTAGTTCTCAATGTAGAAGGACCTGACTTAATCTCCCAAAGATTATTTGCCAGTGTCTGGAGATATTTTTGGTTGTCTTAACCCACCAAAAACAGCTGTCAGTGCTACTGACATCTAGTGTTACCCACAACTGTGTTGCTGTGAAAATCAGTTTTCAGAACAGAGCCCTGTAAAAATGAATTATCTAGCTTAAAATGTCAACAGTGCCAAGTAGTGTTTTTTAAAGAATGGGTGGGTTGTTTGTGTTTGATGGAAGTTAGTTTAAATAGATTATAGAGCCTTACTAATGGAGTCCATGGTATCAGAAATTTAATTCCCATAGAAGCTAGTTAACCTGTCTGTAGTTCATGCACTCCAGACCTCAGCCAGATGTCTTAAACATTTCTGCTGCAGATTATAAGAAGAACATGAGAAAATATAGATGGGTTGGTATAAATCTATCACTACTTCTGGAAAAATGTCTCAATATGATATTTTTTACTTAACCCAAGTCTATCTCTCCCCCACATGACTAGTTCTCACTATGTTGGAATCAGCTTATAAACTTTGACTAGCAGCATTGTTTAATCTTGTTATAAGTTCCTGAATTAATGGTCTACAGGCTTGAGGCAGAGTGAATGCCTCAGAGTTACATTATGGGCAGGCAGTTATCTAGCACCAACCATAGTCTCCTGCCATCTACTGGAGATGTTAGGTGGGAAGGCTTGTAGCCCTCTACACACATTCATACCCACACCCCTGCTCTATTCCTTTTTTCGAGTAGTTATAGGAGGTCAGAAACACTAGAATGTACATACATGCTGGTAATAAATGGAAATTATCTGATAGTTGTTCTTCATGGCTGTGAGGGCATAGTTTTCCATGTATTTTACTGTCCTTTTGTGAGAATACTACCCTTGACAAGTTGATCTATCATGAACAAAGAGAGCCACATTTAAGCTATGACCCTAAAATATTTGTTGTTATGCAGGAAAGAATTAATGGTAATGTATACCAATTCTGACTCTCACATAAAGTGTTTCTCCAAAAGTAACCTCAGACAACATGACAACAAACCAAGATTTATATAGTTGGAATTTCAAATCCACAAGTCCTTAAACTGAATGAGAAGATTAATTTAGAATTTGACCATTTGACTCTGCTCATTTAACTTTGAAAGCAGATATAAATAAAAACATTGTATGAAGAAAATTGCTTGGGATAATTTGCATTAAACAGTCTGTTTTTTGTTAAGTGACTTATTTGTATTATGAAACCGTGGCCTTATTAGTATTTTTAGTCTTCCTAAGAAGAAATGGAATATGTCATAGAGCTCTAGGCCTTCTTTAGTTTTCAGTACAAATTTGGTATATTTGGTATTTGGGAGGATACACATGGCATAAGGTAAAGAGAGCGTTAGCTTTCATGTCAGATCCAGGTCCAGATTCTGCCACTTATAAACTGTTACACCTTGGTCCACCTAGCTCTTATGGGCCTTTTTTAGCAACGGAAAGAAGGGAGAATACCTAAATATGATGAGAGAATAAGTAGGTAAAATAATCCTATAAAAGAATGGTCAGGAGGAGTCTGGCCTCTGGCTCTGTCATTGATTACTGGCTGTGCCCATGGACCAGCTGCAACTATTTGAGTGACCTAAAATGGGATGGTGACTTGCCCGAGGTCATACAGTGAGTCAGGGCAGAGCAGTTGAAGCTTTACTCTCTAAGTCTCATTTTTCTTCCCTGTAAAATTGTTGTAATGGTGACTGTCTCACAGCATGTTGTAAGGAGAGATGGAGATCATAATTGTAAGAGGCAGCCCACAGTGCTGGCACAGTGTAAGCACCAATAAATGAAGGTAATGAGTACAATAAAATGTGTCACTTAGCCCCTTTCCCCAAATAGTTTGTCTGTCTGGTTGATGAGAGCCATACACACTGTGTGCTAAGACTTAAAAATGTGGGAGTTGATTAAGTTCTAGTACTGCATTATACTAATAATGCTAGTGCATAGTTTAAAGAATAATAAAATACCATAATGCAAAGTTTGTTTAAGCCCTTTACCCTTTTCTTCCTCCATTGGGACTTTATTTTTAGAGCACGTCACAAATTATGCAGAGAAGAGAAGGGTAGGCAAGAATGGAAGCAGAGAGAGCAGTGTGAAGGTAGTACAGTAGGGAGATATGACACCCTCAGGTTAGGGTGATAGCAGAGGCCGTGGTGAGAATATTAAAAGACTACTCAGCCAGGCACGGTGGCTCACGCCTATTATCCCAACAGTTTGAGAAGTTGAGGTGGGAATATTGCTTCAGCTCAAGAGTTCAAGACCAGCCTGGGCAACAAAGTGAGACCCTGTCTCTACAGAAAATACAAAAATTAGCCAGGTGTGGTGGTGGTGTGCGCCTATGGTTCCAGCTACACGGGAGGCAGAGACAGAAGGGTTACTTGAGCCCAGAAGGTTGAGGCTACAGTAAGCTATGATCATGCCACTGCATTCCAGTTTGGGCGACAGAGCAGGATCCTGTCTCAAAGAAAAAAAGAAAGAAAAGACAACTAAAGGCTTGAGATTTGATAAAATAGTTCATTTTACCGCTTCATTGAGGCTATTCTTAAAGGAAACTAGCATTTTTTTCACAGTGAGTACATGGTGGAGAAGAATACAATACTGAATTTTAAAATGTGCTATTTCTAGTAACCAGGCTTCATCTTCTTCCCCTTTGACTGCAGATCCTAATTATCTCATGGCTAACGAACGCATGAACCTCATGAACATGGCCAAGCTGAGTATCAAGGGCTTGATTGAATCAGCTCTGAACCTGGGGAGGACTCTTGACTCTGACTATGCACCTCTCCAGCAATTCTTTGTGGTGATGGAACACTGTCTGAAACATGGCTTGAAAGGTAGGCCGTCGTCCCAAAATGCAAATATGCATGCAGCTGTTTTCTAGCAATGCATACTATAGAATAAAGCATTCTTTGTAGAGCCAAAGAATAAGAGGCTTGAATTAATAATATTGATCCATTGGAATGGAGTCTATATAGGAGCAGGGTTATGATTAACTCAGTGGACTTATAGGGCTTTAAAAATACAGATCATTAAATGTTACAGTTGGAAGGGCCATTATAAGTAATCAAATCCAGTAGAGTAATTCTGTTTGACAGGTGGAAATAGGCCTGCCCAGAATGAGACATGACTTGGTCAAGGTCACACATTGAGTTGTGGCAGAGTAGGTGCTAGAACTCAGGTCTCCCGACTCTTGGTTCAGTGTTCTTTCCACTTAATTATAAGCTTTTGAGGGCAGTATCTGGTCTTGTTCACCCTTGTTTCCTTTCTTGCTGCCTTCTCAATATTCTTTTCCTGTTATTTTTTGTTTGGTTGTTTTTTTAAAATCTGTGTGCCTATGCTTACCAACTTCCCAATATTCCATAGCCTATTTCTGGATTATATATTCTTTTCTATTGAGCTGTTTTCTTCATTAATACCACACAATTTTAGGCACTAAATTGTTAAAATGTTTTATTATATTATATGGCTAGGCCACAAACTGTTCTTGAAAGAAGAAAGGCTGAGTCTTGGGAAGTAGAAAATTTTTTATTTTCACAAAATATTATCTATTCTACAAGCATGAATGAATCTAAAACCATCTTATAACCTGGGATTGGTTTCCTGAAAAGTTGTGTGTGTGTGTGTGTGTGTGTGTGTGTGTGTGTGTATTGAGAGAATGCTTATGTTGTAAAAAATATTAAAATACTGTTTTATTTTTGTTGCCTTAGCTAAAAAAACTTTTCTTGGACAAAATAAGTCTTTCTGGGGACCTCTAGAACTGGTAGAAAAGCTTGTTCCAGAAGCCGCAGAGATAACAGCAAGTGTTAAAGATCTTCCAGGACTTAAGTAAGTCTAAGGTTGAATTCCATTTCTCTGAAACAGCATTCTTATTAACTATCCCTTGAAGAGCAAGACTTCCAATCCAAAATGCATGATGTCCTGAATAGGTGCTGATATGAGAGAATTGGTATACAGAATATTAAGAAAATTGTGCTCTTGAGGGATAATTATTCATCTAAGAGAGGTTGTCTTTTTGTTGAAATGCCAAACATTTCCTTATTTTTTAAAGCACTTGGGGAATCACTTAGTGTGTCTCAAGAAATTGTATCTAAGGGGGTGGCATGCTGGACTTGACTTAGGGAAAAAAGCTATTCAGTGGGTTTGAGAGTCAAGATTAAAACAACTGTCAAATTAACCTGAAGAGCTAGTGACTGTAGCCTGCCTTAGAACTACGCAGTAGTGACCACCTTCCCAAATGAGACTGGTTTAATTTTAATCAGATAGAGGCCTAGATTGCCTGTGTCCACATTCATGCTTTGGACTTTTATATAATCCACCTGAATTTATAAGGATTTGCTATTACTAATCTGATGGAACATTTTTAGTTGGGTCTCCCAGAGGCTGAGTCTTCAAATTGTAGTTACATTCAGTAATTCTTTTTGAAAGCATTTGTCCCAAACACCCCCCTGGGTCGCATTAGCCCACACACAGAAATTCCTTGCCCAGGAATATGCTGGGAGAAGTCCTAAGGAGCACCTCAGTGTGCTTGTTACACTGGAACACCATTAGCAAGAATAAGTGAACTGATTCTGCTGTAGCCTTTGCTTCTGTTGCTTGTGTTTTTAGTTGTTTGATTTCTGTGTTTTTGTAGGACACCAGTAGGTAGAGGAAGAGCCTGGCTTCGTTTGGCATTAATGCAAAAGAAACTTTCAGAATATATGAAAGCTTTGATCAATAAGAAAGAACTTCTCAGGTATGAACACCTTGAACTTTCTTCTTTCCTTGGTATGTTCTACATCGTATAAAGTCAAACCATGTAAGTTCACCATTTTTGTGGATCAGAAACAGTTGATTCATAATAGCTTCACTGATACTTTCTCTCATACCTCACACACATATACTCCCAAATGGATGATTTATGTTATGTGTGTTCTGTCACTGTGGTATATATTGATCTTTTCCAGGGCAGGCCAAGACTTACCTCCAGAAAACAGAAGGCACCTTAGCATGTGCCCAGGCTCAATAAGACAAGAACTTGATATGTAGCATTAAATTCAAATATAGCACAAAATTGGATGGGTGCAGTGGTTCACACCTGTAATCCCAGCACTTTGGGAGGCCAAGGTGGGCAGACCACTTGAGGCTAGGAGTCCTATATGGCGAAACCCTGTCTACTAAAAAAATATAAAAATTAGCCGGGCGTGGTGGTGCACACCTGTAATCCCAGCTACTTGGGTGGCTGAGGCACGAGAATTGCTTGGACCCAGGAAGCAGAAGCTGCAGTGAGCCAAGAGTGTTCCACCGCTCTTTAGCCTGGGCGACAGAGTGAGACTCTGTCTATAAAAAATATACATATATAAAATATCACAAAATCTTCCAGATGGATCATAGATACAACTGAGAGAGGCAAAACAGCATTATTTTATTTTATCCATCTTTATTATATGATTCCATTGTATAAAGGTCAAAAATAGGTAAAATCAATCTATGGTGATAGAAATCAGGATAATAGTTACGTTGGAGAAGTGCGGGTAGAGATTGGAAGAGAGAAAGAACTGATTTCTAGGATTCCAGTGATCAGGATAGTGATTACACAGATGTGTTTTTGTGAAAGTTCATGGAACTGACATTTAGTTAGCTGAGATTTGGAAATGTGTGAATGTTGGAATTCGGCCATATTCCGCTTCTGACCAATTCATAAGGTGAGGCTTTTGGGACAATAAACTGTCAAAGAACCTTGTTCATTCCAGTTCTACTCAGTTTCCTTCAGGGGCTATCAAAGAACAAATATAGCACGTGATCAGTTTTTGAGAGAAACGGTAAATTTGCAGCTCATTCATGTACTGTTTTTGTGCTATTTTGTCATTTGTTAATATCTTTTTTTTTTTTTTTTTTGAGACAGAGTCTCGCTCTGTTACCAGGCTGGAGTGCAGTGGCAGGATCTCCACTCACTGCAACCTCCACCTCCCGGGTTCAAGCTATTCTCCTGCCACAGCCTCCCAAGTAGCTGGGACTACAGGTGCACACCACCACGCCCAGCTAATTTCTGTATTTTTAGTAGAGACGGGATTTCACCATGTTGGCCAGGATGGTCTCGATCTCTTGACCTCGTGATCCACCCACCTTGGCCTCCCAAAGTGCTGGCACTACAGGCGTGAGCCACCGCACCCAGCCTGTTAATATCTTTTAGAGAGAATCAGAAAATAAATAAGGAACTAATATCAGTGAATTATATTGATTATTAACAGTGATTGAGGTTGACCTTTAGTAGTCCCAGGTAACTTGTTGAAAACAAATTGATCGGCCGGATGCGGTGCCTCACGCCTGTAATCCCAGCACTCTGGGAGGCCAAGGCGGGCAGATCACAAGGTCAGGAGATCGAGACCATCCTGGCTAATACAGTGAAACCCCGTCTCTACTAAAAATATAAAAAATTAGCCGGGCGTGGTGGTGGGCGCCTGTAGTCCCAGCTACTCAAGAGACTGAGGCAGGAGAATGGAGTGAACCCCGGGGGCGGAGCTTGCAGTGAGCCGAGATCACACCACTGCACTCCAGCTTGGGCGACAGCAAGACAACGTTTTAAAAAAAAAAAACACAAATTGATTGCAGTGTTGTTTCAATCACGTCAAATTGACTGAAAATGAATACTTCAAGTCACTGGGTTTTTGGTTTTTGTTTTGTTTTGTTTTGTTTTAAGTGAGTCGCACTCTGTCGCCCAGGTCAGAGTGCAGTGGTGCGATCGCAGCTCACTGCAGCCTCCACCTCCCAGGTTCAATCGATTCTCCTACCTCAGCCTCCCGAGTAGATGGGACTACAGGCATGCACCACCACGCCTGGATAATTTTTGTATTTTTAGTAGAGACAGGGTTTCACCACGTTGGCCAGGGTGGTCTTGAACTCCTGACCTCAAGGGATCCGCCTGCCTCAGCCTCCCAAAGTGTGGGGTTTACATGCGTGAGCCACCACGCCCGGACTGTTTCATTTTTTAAAAAAAATCTAAAAGACTATTTTTTAGAGTGGTTTTAAATTTATAGCAATATTGAGTAGAAGGTACAGAGATTTTTCATATATACCCTTCTCCCCTGCACAACCTCCCTCATTATCAACATCCCACAAGAGTGGTGCATTTGTTACAATTGATGAACCTACATCGACACATCATTATCTCCCAAAGTTCATAGTTTACATTAAGGTTTACTCTTGGTATTGTATGTTTTATGGATTTTGACAGATGTATAATGATATGTATCCATATGTCATTATACCATACAAAATAGTTTCACGGCCCTAAAAAATCCTCTATGCTCCGCCTATTCATCTCTCTGTCCTACAACCCCTAATAACCACTGATCGTACTGTTGAGTGTACTGTGGTTTCCAGGGGTTTACTGTCTCTATGAGTTTTGCCTTTTCCAGAATGTCATGTAGTGGGAATCATACAGTATATGGCCTTTTCAGACTGGCACCTTTCACTTAGTAATATGCATTTGTTTCCTCCGTGGTTTGATAGCTCCCTGTTTTCTTTCTTTTTTTTTTTTTTTTTCTTTGAGACAGTTTCACACTTGTTGCTCAGGCTGGAGTGCAATGGCACGATCTCGGCTCACCACAACCTCTGCCTCCCAGGTTCAAGCGATCGTCCTGCCTCAGCCTTCCGAGTAGCTGGGATTACAGGCATGTGCCACCATGCCCAGCTAATTTTGTATTTTTTTTTTTTTTAGTAGAGACAGGGTTTCTCCATGTTGGTCAGGCTGGTCTCGAACTCCCGACCTCAGGTGATCCGCCCGCCTCGGCCTCCCAAAGTGCTGAGATTGCAAGCGTGAGCCACTGCGCCCAGCGATAGTTCCCTTTTTTAGTGCTAAGTCATATGCCATTGTCCATTCATCTACTGAAGAACATCTTGGTTGCCCCCAAATTTTGGCAATTAAGAGTAAAACTGCTATAAACACATGTATGCAGGTTTTTATGTGAACATAAGTTTTTAACTCATTTGGGTAAATACCAAGGAATGCAATAGTTAAATCATATGAATTACATCACTGGTTTCTTTGTGTGTGTATTAGTAATTTAGGTGCATTATAAGCAGTATTTAATTATCTATGGGTCTTCACGAAATTTTTTTTTTTTTTGAGACACAGTCTTGTTCTGTCACCCAGGCTGGAGTACTGCAACCTCCGCTTTCTGTGTTCAAGCAATTCTCTTGCCTCAGCCCCCTGAGTAGCTGGGATTACAGGCATGCATCACTACACCCAGCTATTTTTTGTATTTTTAGTAGAGATGGGGTTTTATCATGTTGGCCAGGCTGGTCTTGAACTCCTGACCTCAAGTGATCTACCTGCCTCGACCTCCCAAAGTGCTGGGATTACAGGCGTGAGCCACTGTGCCCAGCCAATAATTTTTATCCATTCAGATTTTTTTTTTGTTTTTAATAGAGATGGGGTCTTACTATGTTGCTCAAGCTGGTCTCAAAGTCCTGGTCTCAAACAGTCCTCCCGCCTTGGCCTCCCCAAGTGCTGGGATTACAGATGCGAACCACCACGCCGAGCTACTAAACAAATGCTTTAAGATGCATAAAAGATTGCAAAATCATGTGACGGTACATCACAAGTACAAATATGTCAGAAAAGTCTGAATACCTGCTTCAACCACAACACTGTTCAGTCACATGTCTTTCTGCGAGACTATTATCTAAAGAATCTATTCATGCACCTATTATCTTTTTTCTTTTAAAAAAATTTTTCTCCAGTTCCACTTGCCAACATCCACCTATTATCTAAAAATAAAATATTTATTAAAGCCTTTCTTTTTGTAATTTTTTAACTATTTTTGTAGATGACTATAATCAACCATGAAGCAAGCGTTTTTGTCCTTGTCTCATGATTACGTCACTGGATTTTTGAGACTTTTGTTACAATAAGGAATTCCGTGGATTTCTCTTACAGTGAATTCTATGAACCCAATGCCCTCATGATGGAAGAAGAAGGAGCCATAATTGCTGGTCTGTTGGTGGGTCTGAATGTCATTGATGCCAATTTCTGTATGAAAGGAGAAGACTTGGACTCTCAGGTATGGGAAAGAGACTCATTACCATGCGTGTCACTCTGAGTTCTGGTATCTCAGAAATGGATTTGATTAGGTTATAGCAATCAAATTAGGCCATACTGTATGTGTCATGAACAGGATTTCCTTCCATTTTGATGGGAATATAAAAAAATAGGTTGTTTTTCCTTCCAGTTTGGCTCATTTATACATTATGAATGTTTTTCAGATTCTTGTCTTGGCTGTACTTTCTGTTAAACATATATATATACACACACATACATATTTACATACACATACATACACACACAAACACGGGCAAACCCAAGATATTGCAGGTTTGGTTTCAGATCACAACAATAAAGCAAATATCATAATAAAGCAAGTCACATGCATTTTTTGGTTTCCCAGTACATGTAAAAGTTTGTTTATACTAGGCCAGGTGCGATGGTTCACACCTGTAATCCCTGCACTTTGGGGCGGGAGTATCGCTTGAACCCAGTAGTTTGACACCAGACTGGGCAACATAGTGAGACCCCATCTCTACAAAAAATAAAAAATTAGCTGGTTCTGGTGGCTACTTGGGAGGCTGAGGCAGGAGGATCACTTGAGCTTGGGAGGTCGAGGCTATAGTTAGCCATGATTGTGCCACCGCACTCCAGCCTGGGTGACAGTGAGACCCTGTCTCAAAATAAAACTCTAAAAAATTTTTTTAAATAAAAAGTTTGTTTACACTATTAAGTATGTAATAGTGTATGTGTAAAAAATAGTGTACATACCTTAACTTAAAAATACTTTATTGCTTAAAAAATGCTAACAATCACCTGAGCCTTCAGTGAGTTGTAATCTTTTTGCTGGTAGAGGGTCTTACCTCAGTGTTGATGGCTGCTGACTGAGCTTGGTGGTTGCTGAAAGTTGAGGTGGCTGTGGCAATTTATTAAAATAAGACAACAGTGAAGTTTGCCACATTAGTTGGCTTCCTTTACAAAAGATTTCTCTGTAGCATACCATGCTGTTTGACAGCATTTTACCCACAGTAGAATTTCTTTCAAAATTGGAATCAGTCCTCTCAAATCTTGCTGCTGCTTTATCAACTAAGTTTATGTAATACTCTAGTAAACCATGCTGTAAACAGATGTGCTGTCTTTGCTGTACCCGTTGTTTTTTTGGTTTTTGTTTTTTGTTTTTTTGAGACAGAGTCTTGATGTGTCGCTTAGGCTGGAATGCAGTGGCACCATCTCAGCTCACTGCAACCTCCACCTTCTGGGCTCAAGCAATCCTTATGCCTCATTCTCCTGAGTATCTGGGACTACAGGCATGTACCACCACACCCGGATAATTTTTGTATTTATAGTAGAGACGGGGTTTTGCCATGTTGCCCAGGCTGATCTCAAACTGGTGGCCTCAAGTGATCTCCCTGCCTTGGCTTCCAAAAGTGCTGGGATTACTGACTGAGCCACCACGCCCAGCCTGCTATTCCACTTATAAAGCATAGGCAGAGTAGATTTAGCATCATTCTTAAGGGCCCTAGGATTTTCAGAATGGTAAATGAGCACTGGCTTCAACTTAAAGTCACCAGCTGCATTAGCCTCTAACGAGAGAGTCAGTCTGTCCTTTGTAGCTTTGAAGCCAGGCATTGACTTCTCATCTATAGCTATGAAAGTCCTAGGTGGCATTGTCTAATAGAAGGCTGTTTTGACTACAACTAAAATCTGTTGTTAAGTGTATCCACCTTCATCAATTATCTTAATTAGATATTCTGGATAACTTGCTACGGCTTCTATTATTTACATCAACGCTTGCTGCTTCAACTTGTACCTTTATGTTATGGAGACAGTTTCTTTCCTTAAACTTCGGAAACCAGTCGCTGCTAACTTCAGGCTTTTCCTCTGCAGCTTTTTTACTTCTCAATCTCCATAGAATTCAAGAGCATTAGGGCCTTGCTCTGAATTAGGTGTTGGCTTAAGGGAATATTGTGGCTGGTTTGATCTTCTATACAGACCACTCAAACTTTATTCCTTTCAGCAATCAGGCTGTTTTGCTTTCTTGTCATTCATTTGTTCATTGGAGTAGCACTTAATTCCCTTCAAGAACTTTTCCTTTGCTTTCACAACCTGGCTGTTTGGCCCAAAAAGCCTACCTTTTGACCTGTCTTGGCTTCCGACATGCCTTCTTCACTGAGCTTTATTTTTTCTGGCTTTTGATTTAAAGTAAGAAATGTGCAACTCTTCCTTTCACTTGAACACTTAGTGGCCATTGCAGGGTTATTAACTGGCCTAATTTGAGTATTGTGTCTTAGGGAATAGGGAGGCCAAGGAGAAGGGAGAGAGATGGGGGAACGGCCAGTAAGTAAAGCAGTCAGAACACACACATTTATGGATTGCTTGCCGTCTTATATGGGTGTAGTTCATGGAGCCCCAAAATAATGTTGATAGTAGCATCAAAGATCACTGATTACAGATTATCATAACAGATATAGTAATAATGAAAAAGTTTGAAGTACTGTGGGAATTACCAAAATGTGAAACCCAGACATGAAGCGAGCACATGCTGTTGGAAAAATGGCATTAATAGACTTGCTAGACGCAGGGTTGCCACAAACCTTCAATTTGTAAAAAGTGCAATATCTGTGAAGCAAAGAGCAATAAAATGAGGTGTGTGTGTGTGTGTGTATACTAAAATATATACAGTTGACTCTTGAACACCAGAGTAAGGCACCACATGGTAGAAACATCCCACATAAGCCATGGTGCCCGGCCTATTGTATATTTCATATGCTGTATTCTTACAATAAAGTAAGCTAGAGAAAAGAAAATGTTATAAGAAAATTATAAAGATGAGAAAATATATTTACTATTCATTTAAATGAATGAATTATCATAAAGGAACCAGATCCTTTATGGTCCTTCATATGGATCCATAAAGGTCCTTCACACTAACCAGGTTGACGAGGAGGAAGAGGAGGGGGTTGGTCTTGCTGTCTCAGGAGTGGCAGAGATGGAGGAAAACCTTTATTTTTTTCTGCCTGGATGACAGAGTGAGACTTTGTCTCAAAAATAAAATAATATAATATAAATATAAATACATATTTTATATTGTATATATATAGTATATAAGTGGACTTGCACAGTTCAAAGTCTGTTGTTCAGGGATCAACTGGACAGTTGTCCTTCAGTATCCAAAGGAGATTGTTTCCAGGACCTCTGTGAATACCAACACTCACAATGCTCAAGCCCCTTAAAGTCAGCCCTCTGTGTCCCTGGGTTTTAGGACTTGCTGATAAGGAGAGCCAACTGTACTAAAGGCCATTAAAGCATGGTAGTTAAGAGTAAAGGCCCTGAAGCTAACTGTCTAGTTTTGGATTCTGGCTTCCTCATTTTCTAGCTGAATATATTTTATAATTACTTAGTTTCTTGTTGTTTCAGATTTCTTGATGTAATGCAGTTAGAACAGGGCCTAGTATACATTAATTGCCCAATAAATAATATTTTCACTTTAATTACTTCTCACCCTTTCTGTATGAAATTCTATCACAAAGTTCTGTTATGTTTTATTCTGGTAAAATAGAAAGGGAAGTACGATTTTCTTGGTGTGGATTTTTTTTTTTTTTTAGATGGAGTTTCGCTCTTGTTGCCCAGGCTGGAGTGCAATGGCGAGATCTCGGCTCACCACAACCTCCACCTCCCGGGTTCAAGCGATTCTCCTGCTTCAGCCTCCCGAGTAGCTGGGATTACAGGCGTGTGCCACCATGCCCAGCTAATTTTTGTATTTTTAGTAGAGATAGGGTTTCTCCATGTTGGTCAGTCTGGTCTCGAACTCCTGACCTCAGGTGATTCACCCACCTCGGCCTCCCAAAGTGCTGAGATTACAGGCGTGAGCCACTGTGCCTGGCCTTTGGCGTGGATTTTTAAAAAGAAAGAAGCTAAATCATAAAATGGCAATCTTAAAAAATGAAGATGTGTACATCAATGAAAGTTTGGAGGAATAGACACCAAAATGTTAGCAATGGTCATCTATGGTGGTTGGGATTTAATATTACTTCCCCTTTTGTTTAGCTGTATTTTCTGAAACTTCTACAGGGGAAATGTGCTAATTTTTAAAAAGTTATTTCTAAAAATGAACAGGGATTCAGTAGCGGAATACCCGAAATAAGCAAAAGAGAAAGAAACTTTAGACCTTATTTATATTAAGTATTCCATTGACTGTCTTAGTTGTGATCTGGTCTTCTAGTCTTATTGACATAATCTTGATTCTTTACTTCCCACCCTTGTTAATTCTTGATTAAACTGAAAGTAAAACAGTAAATTTTTAATCATACATTCCTAATAAGTGTCAAGACTGTATTACTGTTTTGAGTGCCTAGAAGGAGATATTGTGTTATGTCTTGTAAAGAATATCTAATTTTATATTAAAACCTGAAAATTCTCTCTGTAGGTTGGAGTTATAGATTTTTCAATGTATCTCAAGGACGGGAACAGCAGTAAAGGTACTGAAGGGTACGTACCAATAAAATTAGGTTTCTTTTCTCCTGATGTAGTATTTTTTTTCCTTTGGTAGTATTTAAAGTTTACAACAATACTGTTTTAACAGACTTGCTGAAAGAATTTCTGATCATATAGCTTTAATAAAGTCTTGCCAGAAATATCTGACTATTATGCTACCACTAAACCCTAAAAGTGTTTTTTTGTTTGTTTGTTTAATGATTTTCCTGCTATGTGGTTCAGGGGCAAAGAAAATAATAATTTTCTAAAGGATTCCAATTCTCTATGTCTTATAGTAGGGTTTAAAAACATGGTCATTTTGACCAGAGGAGTTGCATTCTCAGTTTGCTTTAAATTGGCAATATGAAATATGCACCGTGAGGTTATGTAAAATGTTGACATTAGGGGAAACTGAGTGAAGGTACGTGGGAACTCTGTACTGCCTTTATACCTCTTCTTGTAAATCTAAAATTATGTTAAACAGTTTTAAAATATTCATTAGGGTACTTAGTAATTAGAGATCAGAAGCACAGCTATTCTCTTTATAAGTGTAGCCATTGAAAGCATAATTAGTCTGATGTTTTTGATTTTTGACACAGAGCTAAGATTGTCTCACTGTTCTTTTGGTAGTTGTATAAGTTTGGGGCCTTAATTTTATCTGTCAGCTGAAAAATCTGGCTGTTTATCTTTTGTCACTATAGATTAGTTGGTTGTAGTTGCCAACCTCCTTTATCCAGTTTTTTTTTTTCATGTAATAATAAACATTTGGGCCAGGTATGGTGGCTCATGCCTGTAATCCCAGCACTTTCGGAGGCCAGGGCAGCCAGATCACCTGAGATCAGGAGTTTGAGACCAGCCCGGGAAACATGGTGAAACCCCATCTCTACAATAATATAAAAAAGAAAATGAGCCAGGCATGATGGCAGGTGCCTGTAATCCCAGCTATTTGGGAGGCTGAGGCGGGAGAATCACTTGAACTCAGAAGGCGGAGGTTGCAGTGAGCCGAGATCACACCATTGCACTCCAGCCTGGGTGACAGAATGGGACTCTGTCTTAAAAAAAAAAAAAAAAAAAATCCATATATATAATATATATGAAATATTAAATATAAAATATTAAATATACATAATATATAATATTAAATATATGTAATATATATAATAAACATTTGATCTTTATGAAAGCCTTTTTAACCATTCACTTTAAATGTTAAATAGCACTTACAGACAAATATTTAGACATTGAGAACAGCTATATTACATCAGAGTGAGCTTAATTCAAGTCCTATGACGATTGGAAATTGTTACTATTAAGTACTACTACTGAAGCTGAAAAACCTATTAACAAGAAAATTTTATCCTTTAAATGCGTCTAATAGATTGCAACATCATACCTGTGACCTAAATTATTAATACTAAGGTTTGTAAGCTACAACAAGAGCTTTATTAGTGTGGGGTTTTGTCATTTTTAAACTCCTGACTCTTGTTAATATGTCAATAGGGTTTTACATCAAATCTGTCTTATGGTTCAGTGTATCTGTGCCACAATTTTTTTCTCATGTTTTATGAAAAGATGGGGTGAGGTGGGGTTGGGATCTTGGTATTTCTTATGTTATTTAGTTTATTTCTGTTTTCTTCCCCTTCCCCCAGAGACGGTCAGATTACTGCAATTCTGGACCAGAAGAACTATGTAGAAGAACTGAACAGACATTTAAAGTAAATAATGAATAAATGTATTACTTTACTGGGGAATTGTTGAAGGAGAAGGGAAGAGTAAGATGATGAGCAGTGAGATTAAATTCAGACAACGTTCAACAAATATTTGTAGAATTCCTGCTTGCCAGGCACTGAGTTAGGCACTAGATAAATAAAGGGCATTTAACAGTTTTGGTGACCTTTAGTGAAAGGCAGTATATAATGTTATATATAATATAAAATAACAGTATATAATATTATGTACGTAATTATAACTCTAGCGATTAAATACATAAATACATTCAGTTAAGAATTTTTAAATATGTGACATACAGTTGAAATGGGTGGCTTTTTCAGTTGAGTAGATGTAGCTGCATATTTCACGGCTGATCTTGTGTAAACCACTCGTTACATTAGTACCTTTAAATTAATCATATCATCCAGGTGTGGTGGCTCAAAACCTGTAGTCCCAACACTTTGGGAGGCCAAGGCGGGAGGATTGCTTGAGCTCAGAAGTTCAAGACGAGCTAGGGTAACATAACAAGACCTTGTCTCTATTAAAAAATTCAATAAAACTAGCTGGGTGTGCGCTTGTAATCCCAGCTACTTGTGGGGCTGAGGTGCAGGGATCACTTGAGCCTGGGAAGTTGAGGCTGCAGTGAACCCTGGTCTTGCCATTACACCCCAGCTTGGGTTACAGAGCCAGACCCTGCCTGAAAAAAAAAAAAAAAAAAAAAAAGATACATACTTTGCTTCCCTGCATTTCTCATTTGTACATTGAATTAATAGCATTAATTTAATATATAAATTAAATTTCTTTGCCATTATTGCAGTTAATTCACCAAGTAGTCACAAAGTACAGTAGTTCCCGCTTATGTGGAGGGGATACATTCTAAGACCGCCAAAGGATATCTGAAACCACAGATAGTACCAAACCCTGTATATACTATGTTTTTTCCTATACATATATACCTATGTTTAAGTTTAATTTATAAATTAGGCAAGGCAGGAGATTAGCAACAATAATAAAATAAAACAATTTTAACAATAGATTATAATAAAAGTAATATGAATGTAGTGTCTGCCTCAAAATCAGCACATCCTTTTATTTCCTTTTCATTGAACTTCTTCCTAGTTTTCTCAGGTTTTTTTCCCCCTTCAGTTTTCTGTATTTATATTTATTATTGTCCTTAAATGACTATGGCTATTCTATGTCTGAGCACAGTGAACAAAACATTAAAGTTTAATTAAAAATTAAAGAGGCCGGGCATGGTGGCTCACGCCTGTAATTCCAGCACTTTGGGAGGCCCAGGCGGGTGGATCACGAGGTCAGGAGATCCAGACCATCCTGGCTAACATGGTGAAACTCCGTCTCTACTGAAAATAACAAAAAGTTTAGCCGGGCGCGGTGGCAGGCGCCTGTAGTCCCAGCTATTCAGGAGGCTGAGGCAGGAGAGTGGCGTGAACCCTGGAGGCGGAGCCTGCAGTGAGCCGACATCGCGCCACTGCACTCCAGCCTGGGCCACAGAGCAAGACTCCATCTCAAAACAAAACAAAACAAAAATTAAAGAAAGAGAAGGAACGAGAAAGAAAGCATTAGAAATACCAGTTTCAAGATTTTGTGCATTGAGAAATCATTATTTCCAAAAGATTTTCTAAGGGCCACTGTCCTTATGACAATTCAGTGTTATATATATGTTCACGGTTTGTTTTTTTTTTATCTTAGGAGAAATAAAAATCCTTACTGGATAATCCTTACTGGATAATCCTTATTTATGTGTGTTTTTTGAACATACTCAGACTTCCCTCTATTGTTTGTTTCATAGAGAGCACATATCAGATTTGGATATCTTATCTGGGATTTAAACAAAATGTTTATACATGAGTCTATCAAAATCCTTATTTACATGTAAGAAAAAAATACATGCCCAGCTTTGCCCAAGAAAGTCCCAGAGGGAGAATAGTAGCTTATTGTACTATTCTTACCTATTTTTGAACCACAGCTGAGTGCAGGTAACTGAAACCACAGAAAGCAAAACTATAGATAAGAGTGGACCACTGTATTTTCAGAACTTTCCAGAACATAAAACAGTTTCCTCTCGCCTGAGGAGAGCTATCCAAAAGCTATTGGTATTCTCAAGTACTTTGATGTTCTTATTATGTTAAGACTACTGAATAATTTTGAATAATAATATATTCATTAATTATTATCTTGTTTGTAGTTCTCTTATGAAAAATAGACATTTTTAATTTAAGTAAAACTTGTGATTATACTATCAGTAAAGTTTTAAGTAGTCTTGGTTCCACCTAGCAAATTCAAAACAATTTAAGTATATTTTCTCTGGAGACCAAGAACTAATATAATGACTTTAATGAACTATGGAGATGTTAGCCAAGCAAAGACATGGTTACAGTTCACAATGAAATATAAACAATGGCACTATTATTTGCTCTTTCTATGCCTTAGTTTCTTTATCTGTAAATGAGAATACCTAACATAAAGGGTTGTTGAAAGGAATAAACGCAATAACGCAAATAACATAATTTAGAAGACGGTTTGGTGCATGTAAGCATTTAATTCTTATAGCCTGTTATTATCATATGTAGATAAACCTTAAAGTTTACTCTGTAGGGAATGAACTCTTTTATTTCATTGAATAAATACTTATTGAATTAAAACTCAAATGCCAAAGATACAGCAGTTAAAGCTGATAACGCCTTTTGTAAGCTTAGAGGTCAAGATTTGTGAGCATTAAGGCCTGGCGCAGTGGCTCATGCCTGTAATCCCAGCACTCTGGGAGGCCAAGGCAGGTGGGTCACTTGAGGTCAGCAGTTTGAGACCTGCCTGGGCAACAGGGTGAAACCCCATCTCCACCAAAAAATATAAAAATTAGCTGGATTTGGTTGTGCATGCCTGTAGTCTCGCACCACTGCACTCCAGTTTCGGCGACACGACAAGACTCCATCTAAAAAAGTAATAATAAAATAAAATTTAAAATTGTGAACATTAGACAGTGAAGGATAAGTGTGAAGCGTTTAAAAAGGAAGGTACAGGGTATTGTCTGTTTTTCAAAAGTGATATTTTTTTTTCTCTTTATAGTGCTACTGTAAACAACCTTCAGGCAAAAGTAGATGCATTAGAAAAATCCAACACTAAACTGACAGAGGAGGTAAGTTTTGGAAATTCTTTGATTGACTTATAGAATTTAATATGCATTAGTAGAACTAATAATTTTTATGTAACCTTGGAAAGAAAGAACTTGACTTTTCAAAGAATATCAACTGTAGTACGTAACTCCTTATTCTTTTTTCTTTTCTTTCTTTTTTTTTTTTTGAGACGGAGTTTCGCTCTTGTTGCCCAGGCTGGAGTGCAATGGCACGATCTTAGCTCAGCGCAACCTCCGTCTCCTGGGTGCAAGCGATTTTCCTGCCTCAGCCTCCCGAGTAGCTGGGATTACAGGCATGTGCCACCACCCCTGCTAATTTTGTATTTTTCTAGTAGAGACAGGGTTTCTCCATGTTGGTCAGGCTGGTCTTGAACTCCTGACCTCAAGTGATCCACCCGCCTCAGCCTCCCAAAGTGCTGGGATTACAGGCGTGAGCCACCGCGCCCGGCCCATAACTGCTTATTCTGACTAGAATGGCCAGTTGGCTTATTGCGGGATCTCATTTACCCAATTAGACTGTGTAGGGGCATGTTGCCTGGCTGATGGTGTATCTTGGTTTCTTTTGTGTGCATGTTTTGTCTGGGCTAGCTTAGACTAAATGTTTAGCATATAGCATATTCATCATTTATTCATTCAGTGAACATTTCACACACTGTTTATGTGCAAGAGCTAGACAAATATTTATATGTGCCAGACATTGATTTATGTTCCAAATTGGCAAACTCCCCACTCCCTTTGTCCTTGTTTTCTTCCTGGAACAGTTACATAGATAAGGTAAAGAGTACTGGTCAGAAGATCTGTAATCCCTGGCTACAAATCATGCTTATGTAACTCATGTGCTCCTGAGTAAGTCAGTCACTTGACCTCCAAGGGACTCAGTTCCGTCACTGGAAAATGAGTGTTTACAATATACTTCCTTTTCAGCCTCACAATTAACTCTGAAGATCAGATAAGAATATGAAAACTCTTAGAAAAGTCCCTAAAATAAGAACAGAAAAATAACCTCATGTTTTACTTCTAATAAAAAGATTTTTTTCCTTAACTTGCCAAAGCCTTAGCTACAGATATTTTTTCTTTAAATAGCATTATATGTTTTTATGAAAAATACTCTACTGTATTGACTAATACTGTTGCAAGCTAGCCACATGTAGGTATTGAGCACTTGATTTGCGCTTACTACTATTGAGAAACCAAATTTTTTAACACAAACCTCACTAAACTAGTTGCTGTCAGAAAAAAATGATTCATATAGAATGATTTTTTTTTCCCTGCACAATGATGTAACATTTTAATAAACTAATTTGAAATTTCAAAAAAAAAAAAAGAAAAATACTAAATAACATTGTCCAGATGGCAAAGAGTTTACCTTCTTTATTTCTTTTTCTTTTTTTTTTTTTTTTTTTTCCTGAAATAGGGCCTCACTCTGTTGTCCAGGCTGTAGTGCAGTGGCACAATGGCTCACTGCAACCCCTGCCCCTCAGGCTCAAGTGATCTCCCACCTTCAGCCTCCCAAGTAGCTGGGATCACAGGCATGCACCACCACACCTGGCTATTTTTAGTAGAGAGGGGGTCTTGCCATGTTGCCCAGGCTGGTCCTGAACTGCTGAGCTCAAGCAACCCGCCTGCCTCGACTTTCCAAAGTGCCAGAATTATAGGCATAGCCACTGTGCCTGGCCCACCTTCTTTATTTTTAATTGTAATGATGCCCTTACACCCCATGGGATGAATTTAGTTTAAATAAAATAAAATTGAAGCACTAGTCAGGAAGATGCTTTTAATCGGTTTCTCTTTAGAATGAACATTTTCATTATTATAGTTTTAAAATACCTTTTTTGTTACTCAGCTCTGTGGCCTTCACTTCTGGACAAAAATTTTTAAATTTTATAAATCTTAAAACTTTAATTTGTGCTTATGGTCCTTAGAATCTTATCATATAGACTTTTGGAATGTTCAGCGCAGACTTTTTACTGTTACTCTGTTGCTACTTTGTTGAATCTGTACAGCATAGCAATTAAGCATGCTCTGTACAGTTAGGCTACTTGGGTTCATGTCCTGGCTTTGGCACTTGCTAGTTTTTTGGGGGTTTTTTGTTTTGTTTTTGTTTTTTGTTTTTTGTTTTTTTGGTTTTTGATTTTTTTTTTTTTTGAGATGGAGTATTGCTATGTCACCCAGGTTGGAGTGCAGCGGCGCCATCTCGGCTCACTTTAATCTCCGCCTCCTGGTTCAAGCAATTCTCCTGCCTTAGCCTCCCGAGTAGCCGGGACCACAGGCATGCACCACCACAGCGGGCTAATTTTTGTATTTTTGTAGAAACAGGGTTTCACCAGGTTGGCCAGGCTGGTCTTGAGCTCCCGACCTCTGGTGATCCACCCACCTCGGCCTCCCAAACTGCTGGGATTACAGGCATGAGCCACCGCACCCAGCCACTTGCTAGTCTTCTAATCCTGGGCCAATTACTTAAGCTTCTATTCCTTGATTTACTTATCTGTAACATGGAAATAGCAATAATAACATTTTGTGAGATTGCTGTGTGAATGAAATGATTTAATACATTATTAGGGCTTAGAACAGCACCTAACACATCATAAGCACTCAATAAATATAGTTGTTAATTTTATTCTCTCAGTCATAAGACTTGTCTTCCTTAGAGTTAAATTAATACTATTTATTCATTTACTTATTTATTTTACCAACAACACTTACTTTCTTAAAGAAAATATGCTGTAAGAAAGCAGATGGGATTAGTTCTGCCTTTTCTCATTTCCGTTTTGGGTTTAAGAGAGCCAGTAAGGCCAGGCACGGTGGCTCGCGCCTGTAATCCCAGCACTTTGGGACGTCAAGGTGGGTGGATCGCTTGAGGCCAGGATTCCAAGACCAGCCTGGGCAACATGGCGAAACCCCATCTCAAAAAAAAAAAAAGGCCAGTCAGAAAGATAGCAGCCCTCTTTTCCCCTCCTGGGTTTTGAATCTGAATGACAGACTAAGACGAATTAAGCAGATGCAGATATAAATATCCACTTCAGGCCGTGCATGGTGACTCACACCTGTAATCCCAGCCCTTTGGAAGCCAAGGCAGGAGGATCATTTGAGGCCAAGAGTTCAAGGTTAGCCTGGGAAACATAGTGAGACCCCATCTCTACACCAAAAAAATTAGCCGGGTGTTGTGGTGCACACTGTAGTCCCAGCTACTCGGGATGCTGAGGTGGGAGGATTGCTTGAGCCCAGGAGACCAATGCTGCAGTAGCCAAGATTGTGCCACCACACTCCAACCTGGGCAACAGAGGGAGACCCTGTCTCAAATAAATAAATAAATAGATAGGGAGATAAATAAATGTCTACTTCATTTTTGGTAAAGCTGAATTGGAAAACCTCCTGTGATCTGCAGCCATAATCAGGTTGCCCAATAGTTTCTCTTAAATCTAAGAGATTTAAGAGAACAACCTGTGTTTGGAACAACCTGCCTGAGGGCATACTTGGATCTAGAGAGGAGACCTACTTGCCCAGAATTGGTTTCTTGTACATTTTTAGGCCACAGGATCTGAGAGAGAACTGGGTTTTCAGGCCTGCCCCCAGAAAGCGTGAGCTGCTCTGTGCTTACCATGTTAGTACAGGAACTGAATAGAGCCTGAACCTATTGCTAGTGAGGAGACAAGAATTGAGAAGGAGACTAGCCTGGCTGAGAGGAGCCTGCTTGGTTATTCCTCCCAGCCTCCTGCAGGCACCTTCACATTCTCTGGGAGTTTAGTAGATGCAGAGAAGGAAAAAGTGTTTCCACCTTACTTTTTCCTTCTAAGAAAGAGATATAAATGTTTCCCCATAGCAGCTTACTGCTAATAACATTACCTGATCTTTTTAGGTGTTGAAATGAAAAATCTCCTCAATGCTTAATGGGATTTTTAGCATGAGAACTTTGGAGTTCATGTCTTTAATCTTTTAAGAAATCATCTATAAAAGATCTTATAGAGGGTTTGTCACATGGGTTCCATGGTGTGACAGGACCCCTTTATTAAACATTTTAGAAATAGATGTTCTTAATAAATATATTTTTTTCTTACTAAATATGTGTATATCTATAAGAACACCCTTGAGATCATCTTAAGGTGCAGTGGCTCACGCCTATAATCCTAGCATTTGGGAGGCCGAGGTGGGCAGATCTCTTGAAGCCAGAAGTTCAACACCAGCCTGGCCAACATGGTGAAACCTTGTCTCTACTAAAAATACAAAAATTGGCTGGGCATGGTGGTACATGCCTGTAGTTCCAGCTACTTGGGAGGCTAAGGCATGAGAATCACTTGAACCCAGGAGGCAGAGGTTACAGTGACCCGAGATCATGCCACTGCACTCCAGGCTGGGCAATAGAGCGAGGCCCTGTCTTAGAAAAATAAAGAAAGAAAAATATTTATCTTGAGTTCCTATAATAACATTTTTATTGGGTTATAGCTTGCTTGCTTTCTAAGAATATCCAAGCCCGAGAATTACATCCTAGCAGATTGTGAATTATCTTATACTATGTTAATTTTAAAAACATAAAGAATTATTTTTAAAATTTTATCCACAGCTTGCAGTTGCAAACAACAGGATCATTACCTTACAAGAAGAAATGGAACGAGTTAAAGAGGAAAGTTCCTACATACTGGAATCCAATCGGAAGGTTAATCTTACTGGGTTTATAAAATATTCATTGAGAGCATGTCAACTTGTTAGTGGTAAAGGGGAGTGAGTCTCTAAAGGACTATTTTAATCAGCTGGCCTGTATCAAGTACACTTTTTATTTAGACTCCATGCATATGTGATGAAGGTTGTGGGAGGGTTATGCGCCTTTTCCTACAAGATGCTTCTTGACTTCACAGCCACCTACATCTGTTTAGAGACTTCACAAAACAGTCTAATTCCGTTTCTTGTTTTTATGTACTAATGATTCATACAGTATTTAACAATTTGTTATGTTAAATATACTATTACTTTTACACCATGTTACTGTTTTATAAGAAGTGACACCTCATTTATATATCACTGGGAAAGAGCTACCATATAAATAAATGTATTTTCTAGATAACTTAATTCCTTAAAGCACCAAACTTTTTATACATGTCATTTTCTAGATAACTTAATTCCTTAAAGCACCATACTTTTTATACATGTCTGATTAGAATTTTGTAAACCTTTATGTTTTGTACAATCCGAGCCTTCTTAATTAAGACATAATTTAATACATTTAGCCCTTTATGATGACTGAGGATCATAATTACCAACATTGACAATTCTCTGCTAAATTATAATAGTGCCACTTTAGGAGGCTATTGAAATTGATAGAGCTTCTGACACCTACACTTAAATATTCCCTGATTTCTGTGGATGGTTTTTTTCCCTATCTTTTTTGTATTCACTAGCATCTCTTACTTTTTATTGATGCTTAGTGTTGTTATCTCTAGGATGATCTCTCTACTTCCTTTTATCTTCATGCTTCTAATCTACTGTCCCTAGGAATTCAAATCCATAGTTATTAAAATTGTTCTTAAAGAGTTACTAGGCTCTGCGAGGGGACAAAAGCAGTTTTCCATGAGTAAAGTGATCGACTTTAATGCATGGACTTCATGACTGCTCAGAATAATTTTTTTATGACCTGCTTGTTTTTATCTGTGATCTCGCTGGATAGTTGAAGATACGAGTTGTGAATTCTCTGGCGATTGAATGTATTAACATTTAAACCTATAGCCCCTGGGCTGGGTGCAGTGGCTCACACCTGTAATCCCAGCACTTTGGGAGGCCAAGGAGGGCAGATCACTTGAGGTCGGGAGTTCGAGACCAGCCTGGCCAACATAGTGAAACCTCGTCTCTACCAAAAATACAAAAATTAGCCAGGTGTGGTGGCACATGCCTGTAATCCCAGCTACTCGGGAAGCTGAGACAGGAGAATCACTTGAACCCAGGAGGTGGAGGTTGCAGTGAGCAAAGATTGAGCCTCTGCACTCCAGCCTAGGCGACAGAGTGAGACTCCATCTCAAGAAAGAAAAAAGAAAAACCTATAACCCAACTCTTATTTTGAAGAGGCTGATTTTTAAAACTTCTACCATCTGGTTTGGTAACCTATTTTAGGATTTTAAATAAAGTGTCAGGAAACCCCCAATTCAGCTTAACCTTTAAAAATATACTAGACTTCTTCAATTTCTTTGTTGTGTTTGTTCATTATTATACCTGCTTCAGTATGATCTTTTTTTCTTACTAAGTAGCAGTGTTAGTGTCTATTAATTCTGTATAGATCAAATCCTTAAATATGTACAATGTTATTTATCTTTTCAAGGGTCCCAAGCAAGACAGAACTGCAGAAGGGCAAGCACTAAGTGAAGCAAGAAAGCATTTAAAAGAAGAGACACAATTACGATTGGTAAACTTTGCTTAATTTCTAATAGTTCAGGAATATATTAAAAGGTAACTGCCCACTTACACGTTTTATCATACAAAGATTAGAAATATCAATAGTGTTCTAAAAAACTATAGATCCTATAAAATGGTTTATCTCTTTTTAAACCACATCTCAATCTTTTTCTGAGTATTCTCAACAATAAGATTTTGTTAATTTTTATTTTTTTGCTTTTGTAGTTTGTATTACAACAATATTAAGTATACAGAACCTACTTTTTTAAACTATGCAGTCTCAATCCTACCTAAGTCCTCATCCCTGCAAAGATTCTTGGAGTGGTGGCTCCTCTTTTCTTTACAAAGAATCGTTAATGTAGGATTACTCTATTTTAATAATTTTTAGCTGTTATTTCTGATGTATTATGGTCTTAGATATAAATGGAAAACTTATCATCCAGTATTAGTCTTAAGATTTTTTAGAAATTAAAAAAAATACATATAAATATATAGATAGAGAGTATATCACCTCACTCTAATCAGAATGGCAACTATCAAATTGAAAGATAAGTGTTGACAAGGATGTAGAGAAAGAGAACCTTTACACGCTGCTGGTGAAAATATAAATTAGTATAGCTACTATGTAAAACAGTATGAAGGTTGTCTTAAAAAATTAAAAATCGGGCCAGACACAGTGGCTAACACCTGTAATCCCAGCACTTTGGGAGGCCGGGCAGATGGATCACATGAGGTCAGGAGTTCGAGACCAGCATGACCAGCATGGTGAAACCCTGTCTCTACTAAAAATACAAAAAAAAAAAAAAAAAAAAAAAAAAAAGCCAGGCATAGTGGTATGCACCTGTAATCCCAGGTACTTGGGAGGCTGAGGCAGGAGAATTGCTTGAACCTGGGAGGCAGAGGCTGCAGTGAGCCAAGATTGTATCCCTGCACTCCATCCTGGGTGACAGAGCCAGACTCTGTCTCAAAAAATAAAAAAATTAATTAATTAAAAATCAGTCTAGCATATGATCCAGCAATCCCACTACTGGGTATATATCCAAAGAAAATGAAATCAGTATGTCAAAGAGAATCTGCACTTCTATGTTTATTGCAGCATTATTCACAGTAGCCAAGATATGGCATCAACCTAAGTGTTCATCAACACGTGAATGGATAAAGAAAGCATGGTACATAAACACAATGTGATGCTATTCAGCGATAAAAAAGAATGAAATCCTGTCATTTGTGGCAACATGGGTGAACCTGGAGGACGTTATGTGAAGTGTAATAAGCTAAACACAGAAAGAGAAATGCCATATGATAACACTCATGTGGAATCTAAAACGTTCTCATAAAAGTAGAGAGTAAGGTGGTGGTTACTAGGGGGAGAGGAAGCAGGGGATAGTAAGAGATTGGTCAACAGGTACAAAGCTATAGTTAGATAGGAGGAATAAGTTCTGGTCCTCTGTTGCATAGTGTGTGGTGACTAGAGTTAATATTAATATACATTTTAAAATAGTTAGAAGAAAGGTTTGTTGTTGTTGTTGTTGTTTTTATTGATGCATAATAGATATACATAGTTCCAGGGTACATAATTTAATATACTCATGTAATTTGTAAAGACCAAATCAGTGTTCTCGAGATACCCATCACCTTAAATATTCGTCTTTTCTTTATGCTGGGAAGAAAAGAGACTTTTGAATATTCTCATCATAAAGAAATGATAAATGTTTAAGATGATAGATACGTTTGTTTCTCTGATTTGGTCATTACACAATTTTTATATTATCGAAACATCATGTTCTACACCATAAATTACTATGTGTCAATCATACTTTTTTAAAAAAGAATTTATAATAAGGGATACTGTTCCTGTACTGGATTTTCTCCAGGTGCTAGTGTTATTATATTAATAACCCCTGGTTTTCACATATTAACTCTTCCTGGAGTTTAGATAGTGTAACAAACACAAGGAACTCCCCAGAAAGTCTTTAAGAATAAGGAGGAGCCTGAAAGTAAGGAGTGACTTAACTTGTACTAAAAAATTATTACAGGCCAAGGGCCAGGGCTCACACCTGTAATCCCAGCATTTTGGGAGGATCGCTTGACCTCAGGAGTTTGAGACCAGCCTGGGCAACATAGGGAGACCCTATCTCTACAAAAATTACAAAATTAACCATGCTTGGTGGTGCATGCCTGTATTCCCAGTTACTTGGGAAGCTGAGGAGGGAGATCACCTGAGCCCAAGGAAGTTAAGGCTGCAGTGAGCTGAGATTGCACCACTACACTCCAGCCTGTGTGACAGAGGGAGACCCTGTCTCAAAAATATATATATGTTACAAATTGACAGAATATAACAGAATTTTAGATTTTTTTTTTTTTTTTTGAGATGGAGTCTTGCTCTGTTGCCCAGGCTGGAGTGTAGTGGTGCAATCTCAGCTCACTGCAACCTCCACCTCCCGGGTTCAAGAGATTCTCCTGCCTCAGCTCCTAAATAGCTGGGATTACAGGCGCCTGCCACCACACCCAGCTCATTTTTATATTTTTAGTAGAGACGGGGTTTCACCACATTGGCCAGGCTTGTCTCAAACTCCTGACCTTGTGATCCACCCACCTCAGACTTCCAAAGTGCTGGGATTACAGGTGTGAGCCATTGCACCTGGCTAGAATTTCAGATTTTTTGAAAGCAAAGTGGTATTATTTTAACATCCTTAAAATACTTAGCGTTTGCCTTCTATGTGTTTGTGACTGAGATCTGAAAATGTAATACTTTTCATAAGAAAGGTCGCAGGAATAATATATGTCAGCATTTTAAGAAGGGGTATGATTCGTTTTCTATAATGCTAATCATGTAAAATGAGAATCTCAGTGAAGTGGCACATAATAAAAATCTTAAAATTTCTCATATCCTGGCTGGGCACGGTGGCTCAAGCCTGTAATCCCAGCACTTTGGGATGCCGAGACGGGCGGATCACGAGGTCAGGAGATCGAGACCATCCTGGCTAACACGGTGAAACCCTGTCTCTACTAAAAAATACAAAAAAACTAGCCGGGCGAGGTGGCGGGCGCCTGTAGTCCCGGCTACTCGGGAGGCTGAGGAAAGAGAATGGCCTAAACCCGGGACACGGAGCTTGCAGTGAGCTGAGATCCGGCCACTGCACTCCAGCCTGGGCAACAGAGCGAGACTTTGTCTCAAAAAAAAAAAAAAAAAAAAAAAATTCATATCTTTTTATCACAGTAAGACAAATGTTTGTTAAAAAGGAAGGAAACTGAGAAAGCAGGCGAGGTCCTAGGTGAGCCCAAGGCACAAGGCAGATGCAGAAGATCCTCATGTCTTTGTGTCTTTGGTCACTCAAATAATGTTGCAGTAATAATGGTTGAGACAAAAAGAGGCATCATGTTAAGTGAACTAAAAATTCTGTTAGCGGCTGAGCCCAGTGGCTCACGCCTGTAATCCCAGCACTTTGGGAGGCTGAGGCAGGCGGATTACGAGGTCAGGAATTTGAGACCAGCCTGATCAACATGGTGAAACCCCGTCTCTACTAAAAATACAAAAAATTAGCCGAGTGTGGTGGTGCACACCCATAGTCCCAGCTACTCAGGAGGCTGAGGCAGAAGAATCGCTTGAACCCGGGAGGTGGAGGTTGCAGTGAGCCAAGATCGAGCCAGTGCACTCCAGCCTGGGCGACAGAGCTAGACTTCATCTCAAAAAAAAAAAAAAAAAAATTCTGTTAGCCTCTTAACCATACTAGTCATCCTCAGTAATTGCGATGTTACCCCAGGGACCCAGATGGTCCTCTGGGTTCCCTGGGCTCTTGAATATATCAACAACATTCACATTTAGGAGGATTGCAACTGCTTCATTTTGTGCTGACTACTGTAATCCTGTATGTATATTTCTATAGTAAGATATGACCATCAGTTGTCTTAAGGTCTAATAAAGTGTCTCAAATATGTGTATATTTTAGACATATTAAATAGCACTACCTTTGGCTTAGCAGGTTTTTCAGATTTGTACATTATTGGGCAAATGTTATTGTGTATTCTAATTATTGTTCATTATCAATTAATTATTGTTAATGTTTCTGAAAATGAATGGTAGCTTAAGCTGTTTTGCTAGAATATTCGACCTGAGAGTTTTGGTATACTTTTTCCTGTGAAATATTATGGTTTGTACTTAGTTGAAGAAACAGAGTGTAAGCAATTTACTTACCTTTGGGGACAGGATGTTGAAAAAGAGCTGGAGATGCAGATCAGCATGAGGCAGGAGATGGAATTGGCTATGAAGATGCTGGAGAAGGATGTCTGTGAGAAGCAGGATGCCCTGGTATCTCTTCGGCAGCAGCTGGATGACCTCAGAGCTCTCAAGCACGAACTTGCCTTTAAGTTGCAGGTAGGGGAAGTATGAGGAATAGACTCACTGGCTTTCTAAAATCCTGGGGCTCCTCTTCTCCCATCTTATCCTCCAGAATCACACTTTAATTACAAGAAGAAAGAATCACATCTCATTTTAATGCTAACTGCCAATAAACTACTTTCAGAATCAGACCGTCATGGGATCCTGTATGGCTGTTATAGAAAACCATGACCACTTTTCACATTATAATAGAGGGTGAGGGTCTCTTTTATCCTATAGTATAATTTCTATTCTGCAGTCTACTATGCCAGCTGAGTTACATATTCTATTAGCTTTTACACTGGAAAGTGATACATTGATGAACTATTACTGTGATAACACTGCAAATAACAGTACTAACTTTAGATAAATTGCTTTTATTTCCATTTGAGGATTAACTGATATCGAAATATATGAACATTTCTGTTTTCCCACTTACCATTAGATTCAAAAGGCATGTGTGGTTGTAATTTTAGGATTTATGTTATACAGGTTGTTTATCATTATTTTCCATAACAGAGTTCAGACTTAGGAGTAAAACAGAAAAGTGAACTAAACAGTCGCTTGGAAGAGAAGACTAATCAGATGGCTGCTACCATTAAACAACTTGAACAAAGGTAAAAGTCCTGGTTCTTTAATGAAACACTTTGGGTTGTCAGTGCTGATAGTGAAGAGAATGTGCTGTACCTTTGCAAATAGAAAATATATGAAATTCTTCCAAATTAGCATAAGACATTCTGGTAGAAAAAAAGCCAATTAAATATTATGTGTGTTTTCTAAAGTGTGACTGAAATGTTTTTAGGAAATGTCAGTTACTTGACTAGCCTTAAAAAAAAAAAAAAAGGAAAGGTCAGCCTTTGATGACTGTTTTGAACATCAGAACTCTTAACCCTTATCAGAATCATGTGTTAGGGGAAGGATACTTAAAAGCATGAAAGGACTCTTAAATATATGTATGTAATTCTGTGATTTTATTGTTCATCACTAAAGTATTTGAATACTTGGATGCTGGGGTATACAGAGGCAGTGAGAGATAGGTGTCCTCCAAGGATCTATTCTGGATCTTTCCCTTCTTTAACCCTTTTCTCTTTATCTCCCTTTTCTTTCTCCTGGGTAGTTCTGTAGCTTCCACTGTCACCTCCAGTGTGTTTCCCCAGCTTTTACCTTCATCTGGAGACCAGTCTTGAGTTTTCATCCTTTGGGCAGCTATCTTTCACCAGTATCTACAATGTAGTCTGCCCAAAGCACATCTTCTTCCTATGCTACTCTCTTTCTCTGTTTGTATGAAACCACCATTTTCTGTCTGGCAGCTCAGCAGCCAAGAGAAATGGCTGAGTCTTCAAGATTGAATGTGGCATGGCACCCAAGGTCATTTGATGTGTCTGCCTTCAACACCTGTTCGTCACCCTTCTTGCACTTGAGCAAAACTAAACTACTGGTCCCTGGACGTACTTCCCAGTTTTCTCATTCATTTCTTTCCCAATAGTTCCACCAATTAGAAATGTCCTAATTCTTCCCACTTCCTTATTCTTCATTTTTAAGTTTAGGCTCAAATGCCACCTCCCCAAAGTTTCCTCTGATACCTCTTTGCAGCTAGAAATGATCTGTCTTTCTGGGAATTCCCATAGCTTCATATTCATATTTATCTATACTGTTTATGGCTCTTCTCACTGTCTACTTTACCTTTTAACCCTTTATATATGTGTCCTCCGATGCGAGCGTAAGCTCCCTGAGATTAGTTAACTAATCTTTTGAGTTCCCTCATTAGATCTGTCACAGTGCTTTGAATATATAAGCATTCATTCAGTAGATATATGAATGAATGGATTAATGGGTGACTTCTTATATTCAGATGATTCTTAACTAGTAAGGGTCGTCCTGAACAGCAATGCATATTAATGTTTACTCAAAACTTAATGGCAAATTTGTAAATAAGCCTGAAACCTCTTATATAGCCAAATAAAAATGTATCAGTCTTACCTAGGAAAGACGGTTATATACTTGCTCATACATAGTTATATGTTTATGATTTAACAAAATGATTTTACTGTTCATAAATTGTGCTTTTGAAGTGAAATGTATCAAATTCATTTTCAATGATGCTTTGACTTGGAATTTAAAGCAAACAGAAAGAAAAAATGACATCTCTTTGAATATTAAGCTGACCTATTCTCTTGCTATTTTTGTGTTTCCTGTTTATCCATTTTCTCATTCCCCTTTCACTTCATTGTCATTTTTATTTTATTTAGTGAAAAGGATTTGGTGAAACAGGCAAAGACCTTAAATAGTGCAGCAAATAAACTGATCCCAAAACATCATTAGGCATTTTTCAGTTGGCACGTTGCAAGTCTGATATCACAACTTCATTGTAAAAGGAAGAAATCTGAAAGCTATTACATTTAAGCTCTGATTCTCTCTAAAATGTCACCAAAAAGTTGACTTTGAATTTGTTGGACTTTTAAAAAACCATTTGGAGATGTAGGTTGGGTGTTTTTCATATTGTTTTCTCCCCAGGGTTAGAAAAATTGGTATAAGTTCCTAACTAAAAGCTGAGTAAACTTTGAGAAATTATTTCTGAGTTGACCAATAAATAAAAATACCACTTTTTTGAAAAAGCCTAGGGAATTGAAGCTCTGTACATATATTAATGATGCCTTTACAACCCAATCGTTGATAATATCAGATTCTCGGTGCATTGTTCATGTCTGTATCTGCAAGCCTGTTCTGCCATTGCAGTGTAATGAACTAGAGGTAACTACCACATGAACTCAGACTCTTCTAAAATAGTTCTGTGTCTCTTAGACCATGACCCCTTTTCACTTTTGTTATGTAGGTTTAATCCCCAAGACAAGGATAGTACTTAGTATTTCACTTTCACTACACTTCTATTCTCAGTAACCAAGATTGCTTGCAACTTTTTTTGCCTTAGTGACTTTTGAAAAAGAAAAAAAAGAAAAAACAGCATCCTTATATTTCTTTAAAATATATAGAGATGAAGTTAGTAATTAGGTAACTTATGATAACATAATAATGTGGACACTTGGGGAAACCCTCCTTATGTTTGTCATCTTCTACCTCTGCCATTTTCCTGCAGTTCTGCTTCCTACTTAGGCAGTTCAGAGAGAATGATTCTAATAGAAACACTCCTCTCGTATTAAAAAAATGATGCAGTACCCATTTTTCATATCCTGCTTTTCTTATTGGAATAAAAAGGACAGGGTATAGACATGAATGTTGATATTCTGCCTGGCCTGTCATTTCTTACCTGGAAACATTTACTTAAAAGTTTCTGTTACTTTTTGTTCAGATGGAGGTTTGCTAAAGGTTCTGGGAAGCTAATAATTGAATTATTAGAAAAACATTTCAGAATAGGAAATAAATGATAAACTTACATTCTTTATTATTATTTAGTACAAAAATACAGATTCCCAGTAGATATCCACAAGCAATATTAGCAGGGCTTCTATTTATAAGTGACCACAGACTAACCCTCTCTAGGCTTTAACATTGTAAATAATCCTATAAATACTTTAATTTTTAAGATGATTTTTGATTTGAAGAGATGGGCTTTACATAAGCCTTCATTCCTTCAAAAGGTCCTGACAAAATTTTGGGTTTTTTTCTCTCTTTTTTTTTTCCTTCTGGTATGCTTTGCAGCATTTCAGCTGCTTAGGTGGGGACACAGATAACCCCTTCGCTTCCAGCTCTTAAAATTCTTTATCTTTTTCTTGGCAAAACCAGAATTAAGAGTGTACGATGGATTCCATGTGTGCTTATATAGGTCCCTGCACAGATTGGACTTGAACCAAAATCAAGTCAAAGAACATATGTTTAAACCAACTTCATGGAAGTGGAAGATCCTGTGCTCTTGAACTTATTTTATTTCTTATAATTTGCACCTATATAAACAAAGCTCCTACTACATTCTTCTCTTCATCATCCTTTTGTGGTGATGGGTTGCCTTTTCTATGAGCATTTGGAAGGAGTGATCAAATACCAAAATTAAACTTTCTAAAACCTACACATAGCATGCTTCTAAATTCTATTATATAAAGCCCCAAGTGTTTTACCTTCTAAAACATGCTTCTGTATAGGTGCAAAGTTATAAGACATTTAGAAGAAAACATCCATCAGAATCTTCTAGAGAATATGGTCAGAGTCTTAAACAGGCCCAGTGCTGAGTTCTTTGTCCACTTAGTCACACATCTTTTGTGGGAATGGGAAAGGAAGGAGACAGCCAAATTCTGACAAAGGCTTTTCCTTATGGAATAACCCAAAGCCTGGGTGAGGGTTGATATATAATGTCCCATGATTTAATATATGTGGTTTGGGGGAAAGGACAAGAAAAAACTATAATTCCACATATAAGAAGGTAGTTGCCCGTTTACAAGTTCCAGTTATGTGTGTAAAACAGAAAAATTAAGTACCAAACCTATTAGGAAATTTTTTTAAAAAGTGGATTTAACTTAAATTACTGTGTACTTGAGGTTGGCTTTGGATATGGATTTTCTAAAAAGTGATGTTTTATTGTTTATCATCTAATGGCTGTAAACTGTAGTACTAGAATAAAAAAAAAAATGGAAAATCAGCTTTTCCTCTGCCTGGTTCACCTTCATCTTACTTTTCTTTAGAATTTGTTTCTTTTCCATCTTCCCCCCCTCATAATTTCTTTGCCTGTGTCCTGCGAAGTTTTTTTCCTCTCTCTGTCTCTCTGTGCATTCTTCCTTGGGTTATTTTATGTTGTGTTGTGAACTTGGTCTTTCTCCCCACCATGGCTTTTGTTTTTTATCACAAGTTCATGTGGCTCACATCCAGATTGCGCCAGGCTGAGCGAAGCCGCCAGTCTGCTGAGTTGGACAACCGGCTCTTCAAACAGGACTTTGGAGACAAGATCAACAGTCTGCAGCTGGAAGTCGAGGAGCTCACCAGGCAGCGGTGAAGAGGGGGCAGCTTGAGCCGACAGGGTGGTCATGGGTAATTCTTAGGGTAGACAGCAAGAAGAGGGGTCTCATGACTTACAGCCAGGTTGGCTCTGTCTTTGCAATGTCCCTTCTCTGGAATTGGAATTCAGAAAGCTTCACGTACTTCAACATTCCCCAAATCCGATCAACATGCTTTGTGATCAAAGAATTAGAAACTTAGAGCCCAAGATCCCAGATAAATAGTAATTATTAGCCAAAATAACACTAATAATAATATATAATATTTCCTGAATTCTTACTGTGTGCCAGATACTTTACAAAGCACTTCACATGCAAACTCTTATAATATCTTCATATCAACCCTATTAGCGATATTATTGCCTCCACTTTCAGATTAAAGTAGAGCTTAAGGCTGGGCGCAGTGGCTCCTGTCTGTAATCCCAGCACTTTGGGAGGCCAAGGCAGGTGTATCACCTGAGGTCAGGAGTTCCAGACCAGCCTGGCCAAGATGGTGAAACCCCATCTCTACTAAAAATACAAAAATTCGCCAGACATGGTGGTGGGTGCCGGTAATCCCAGCTACTCAGGAGGCTGAGGCAGAAGAATTGCTTGAACCTGGAAAACGGAGGTTACAGTGACCGGAGATCATGCCACTGCACTCCAGCCTGGGGGACAGAACAAGACTCCGTCTCAAAAAAAAGTAGAGATTAGAGATGTTAAATATGTCCAGATTCACATAGTTAAGCTTAGAAGTGGCAACATTATCATTTAAAAACCTGTCTCTCTGACAACAAGCCCTTACCCATTTTTAATTACTGCACTTTAAAACAAGGGCTTGGCATTCTTTAGAGAATATGTCTGTATAGAATTCCAATTTTTCATCCTTTTCCTCTCCAACTTACTCAGGAACCAGCTTGAGTTAGAACTAAAACAGGAAAAAGAAAGAAGATTACAAAACGACAGGAGCATCCCAGGAAGGGGTTCCCAGAAGCCAGAATCCAAGATGGTAATATTTGCTATTCCCTTGTTCTTTTACTTAATTTCAGTTTAAATTTTAGAGGCTACCTTGATAGGCCTGTCAGTTTTCCTTTACAGATCACATATTTAGTGACTGTGTCCTTAAGTATATGGATAGCAAACCAGTAATTGTGTGAACAGATGAAAGCTTGATTCTGGGTCGGCCTCTAGGATACTTTCTCTAACTTGATTTCATTTGGAAAGGGGGATTTTAATAATCATAGGGACCCTGTTTCCCTTTTAATAATTTTTTAAGTAAGATTATTTTGATGTCTTTTTTTGTTTGTTTGTTTTGTTTTGTTTTGTGTTTGTTTTTTTTTTTTTTTTTTTTTTGAGACGGAGTCTCGCTCTGTCGCCCAGGCTGGAGTGCAGTGGCCGGATCTCAGCTCACTGCAAGCTCCGCCTCCCGGGTTTATGCCATTCTCCTGCCTCAGCCTCCTGTGTAGCTGGGACTACAGGCGCCCGCCACCTCGCCAGGCTAGTATTTTGTACTTTTTAGTAGAGACGGGGTTTCACCGTATTAACCAGGATGGTCTCGATCTCCTGACTCCGTGATCCGCCCGTCTCGGCCTCCCAAAGTGCTGGGATTACAGGCTTGAGCCACCGCGCCCGGCCTATTTTGATGTCTTAACAAAAATATATGTTTCTTGGATTTCTGCTAAATAATAATTTTAATAAAATAGTATAATAATCCCTCTCCAACCCTGAAGTCCCCTTTAACAGAATTTTCCACAATATGGATTTGCTTCTGTATATCTTTTTCAAATCATGAGGATTTCACTTTGAGTATCCTTAAGGAACTTCTCATGGGAATAATTAGAGCGGGAACTAGGCTTGAGGAAGGGAAGGTAATATAGAATAAAGAGCAAAAGTAGAAATTTCCACATAATAATCTTAGAAGGAGAGATCTATACAGTGGTGAAGGAGCTAAAATTGGGTAAAAGCATCTCTGGGGCCCAGGAAATAATGAAATCAGAAAAACATGAAATAACTTTTTATGTGACAGACAAACAGTGAAAAAATTGCCTCCTGTGTATACTTACTATTCAAGGGGACTTCAAAAAGATCTTGGGAAATGGAATTAAAAGGTAAAAATATATAAACTTTATTTCTCAACCTAAGTTCCATCAAGGTCAGGAGACTTTTGTAAGTGATGATACCAGTCATGTAGGCCATCCCTGAAGAACTGAGGCTCCTAGGAATTGAACCATATCAATATAATCTTTTCACATTATTAACTGAAGAAAAATTGGTGCCCTTTAATGATGTTTTAAGATTAGGAAACAGAAATCAGAAGAGCCAACTCAGGACTGTAAAGTGGTTGCCTAATGATTTCCCATCGTAACTCACAGAATTGCCCTTGATTGATGAGAGGAATGAGTTAGGAGCATATTTCTAGTGGGATAGGACTCTCTGTTGAAGCTTTCCTGGGCATTTTTATGCTAAAGCGTTGGCTAACTTTCTCAAAACAGACTCACAAGTATTAGCCGAGTGTGGTGGCATGTGCCTCTAGTCTCTAGTCCCAGCTACTTGGGAGGTTGAGGCACGAGAATCACTTGAACCTGGGAGGTGGAGGTCGCAGTGAGCCAAGATCACACCACTGCACTCCAGCCTGGGTGACAGAGCAAGACTCTGTCTCAAAAAATAAAAAAAAAAATTAAAAACACTCTCACAATAAGCAGATGTTGGCATTCTCTGGCCTTCCAGAAAGTCAACAAGCAAAGTGCCTTCAGCATCCCTAAAAACTGTTGCCATGACCTTTGCTCTTGACCTGTCTGCTTTTGCTTTTATTGCACCACTTCCACCTCTTCATAGCCATTGCTTTGATTGTGCTTTGTCTTCAGGATTGTACTATGAAGTTGTTACATCTCCTGTTATAATTTCTCAAACAAATGCTTCAGGTTCTTGATCCCACTTGTTTATAATTCCATTGAAAGCTATACTTTTGTCTGCAGCTGATATGGGCACAACAGTTTTGGCACCCATCAAGTAGAAAGTTTACTCGACTTTAATTTTTCAGCCAGAATTGTATAAGCCGAACCAATTGAGATATCTGTGGTATTGGCTGTTGTTTCTGCTGTTAATCGTTGTTCCTCTTTAATTAGAGCATGAATAAGATCCTCACAAATTGATGTGGATAGTCTGCTACTGCAGACTTCATCTTCAACATCATCTGGCCCCTCCTTAAAATGAGTTATCGTTTTGTAAACTGCTGATTTCTTTGGGGCATTGTCCCCAAAAGCTTTTTGTAAAGCATCAGTAATTTCACAATTCTTCCATCCGTGCTTCACCATGAATTTGATGTTTGTTCTTGCTTCAATTTTAGCAGAATTCATGTTACTCTGATAGGGGCTCTTCCTTTTTTCTTTTCCTTTCTTATTTTTTTTTTTTAAGACAGAGTCTCACTCTCACCTAGAACAGAGTACAGTAGCACGATCATGCCTCACTGCAGCCTCGATTTCCCAGGCTCAGGTGATACTCCCGCCTCAGCCTCCCGAGCAGCTGGGACTATAGGCTCACACCACAACGCTCAGCTAATTTTTGTATTTTTTTGGTAGAGTCGGGGTCTTGCCATGTTGTCTAGGCTGGTCTTGAACTCCTGGGCTCAAGCGATATGCCCACCTCAGCCTCCCAAAGTTCTAGAATGACAGGCACAAGCCACCATGCCCAGCCAGGGGTTCTTTTCAAACTGATATCTTATCCTTTTTAGTGACTTAAACCAAATCCTGGTCAGATATATTAAAATAAGTTAGTACAAGTTTATTTTGCTGCAAAAAAATTTTTGAAGTCCATGCACAGTCTTTTTGTAATATGCATTTTCCATGAACTTTTTGAATACCTCTAGTATACAACAAAGCAGGAAGAGTTCATGAACTATTTAAAATTTCTAGAGAGTGAGCTGCTAATTTACTGGCAAGTAGAAAACGATGGTATGTGGAAATTTATTAAATAGTATCACTACTAATAATTTAAAGTGTACAAAGAACCACTCTAGGCCAGGCACAGTGGCTCACACCTGTAATCCCAGCACTTTGGGAGGCCGATGTGGGCAGATCACGAGGTCAGGAGTTCAAGACCAGCCTGGCCAACATGGTGAAACCCCGTCTCTACTAAAAATACAAAAATTAGCTAGGCATGGTGGTGGGCTCCTGTAATCCCAGCTACTCGGGAGGCTGAGGCAGGAGAATTAGTTGAACCTGGGAGGCGGAGGGTGCAGTGAGCCAAGACCATGCCATTGCATTCCAGCCTGGGCGACAGAGCGAGACTCCATCTCAAAAATAAATAAATAAATATAATTAAAATAACCACTCTCTGTAGCATGCTATCTTTATTATTTTAATTTAGTGAACATAAAATCTAAAAGGCTTACAAGAGTTTACTTAAAATCTTGACCTATCTCACCCTATTTTTCAAGTGAGGTTTTAAGTTTTTCAATCTCCAGTTGTTACTTGCAGTGGCATTTCCAGGAGGATAAGTATTGACCTCTCTTCCTTGATACTTGAGTGGTGTAAGAACACACATTTCAGCTGGGTGGCTCACACCTGTAATCCTAGCACTTTGGGAGGCCGTTGGCATGAAGATTGCTTGATCCCAGGAGTAAGAGACTAGCCTGGGCAACATAGGGAGACCTCATCTCTACAGAAAAATTTAAAAATTATCCAGGTGTGGCGGCTCGTGCCTATAGTCCTAGTTGCTCAGGAGGCTGAGGTGGAAGGATCACTTGAGCCCAGGAGGTCGAGGCTGCAGTGAGCTGTGATCATGCCACTGCACTCCAGCCTGGGCAACAGCATGAGACCTTGTCTCAAAAAACAAACAAAAAGAATACACATTCCACTTTTGGATGCACATAGGCAACAGTTGAAGGCAAGCAGCAGTGGGTGTGTGTGCCACAGAAAAAAATATAGCCCTAAAAACTGCCCAGCACCTGGCCAGGCTCTGTGGCTTACGCCTGTAATCCCAGCACTTTGTGAGGCCAAGGTGGGTGGATTGCCTGAGCTCAGGAGTTTGAGACCAGCCTGGACAACATGGTGAAACCCCATCTCTACTAAAATACAAAAAAGTATTTGGGCCTGGCAGCTGTACCTGTAATCCCAGCTACTCCTGATGCTGAGGCCAGAGAATCGCTTGAAACCAGGAGGAAGAGGTTGCAGTGAGCCAAGATCACACCACAGCACTCCAGCCTGGGTGCCAGACTGAGACTCCGTCTCCAAAACAAACAAAAGTTGCCCAGGCAGAGCCTAAGAGTATTGGTAGAAAAACAGTTTGAGGCTGGGTGCAGTGGCTCACGCCTGTAATCCTAGCACTTTGGGAAGCCAAGGCGGGCGGACTACCTGGATTGGGAGTTCAAGACCATCCTGACCAACATGGTGAAACCCCGTCTCTATTAAAATACAAAAATTAGCCAGGGGTGGTGGTGGGCGCCTATAATCCCAGCTACTCAGGTGCTGAGGCAGGAGAATCGGGTGAGCCGAGATCACACCACTGCACTCCAGCCTGGGCGACAGAGCAAGACTCCGTCTCAAAAACAAAAAAAGAAAGAAAGAAATGCAGTTTGAAACTTTACATCTGTCCTGCCAAGTAGAAAACTGCTTGAGTTGAACAGGCTATAGCGATGGTGGCACTGGGTGGTTCATGCCTGTAATCCCAACACTTTGTGAGGCCAAGACAGATGGATCACTTGAGGTCAGGACTTTGAGACCAGCCTGGCCAACATGGTGAAACCCCGTCTCTACTAAAAATACAAAAATTAGCTGGGCATGGTGGCGCCTGCCTGTAATCCCAGCTACTCGGGAGGCTGAGGCACAAGAATCATTTGAACCCGGGTGGATCAGTTGAGGTGAAGAGTTCGAGACCAGCCTGGCCAACATGGTGAAACCTCGTCTTTACTAAAAATACAAAAATTAGCTAGGCATGGTGGTGCACACCTATAATCCCAGCTATTCAGGAGGCTAAGGCACAAGAATCACTTGAACCTGGGAGGCAGAGGATGCAGTGAGACGAGATGGCACCACTGTACTCCAGCCTGGGTGACAAGAGCGAGATCCTGTCTCGGAAAAAAAAAAAGTTGTGGCCCTGGGGCATCAACTTGATTGAACATCCAGAGGATTATAGTCTGATGGATATGGCCATCCTTGGTTTTACCAGTTTTTCAGAGCTCAGTCTGGGGGAAAGAAAAAAAAAAAATTATACTTCCTCTAAGGAGTAACTGATATCTTGAGCCAACTTTGCAAGTAAATAGAATACATTCTGAATTTTATTTGAATCTCAAGAATTAAAATATCTACTTTGAAAATCATTTGTCACAAACTATCAGAATAGTTAAGAAACTACTTAGAGCAAAGAATGAGGAAACATAGCTTGAAAGTTAGATCCCTTCCCTGATTAAAAAAAAAAAAAAAGTTACTTAGCTTTATACCCAAACTAAGGCATTGCAGAAGAAAATATGTGCAATATCATCGTTGTTTAGCATTCTGAATAATTAATAAATTGGGCTGTTTTCTTTTGGCAGGATGGGAAGCACAACATGCAAGAGGAAAATGTTAAACTAAAAAAGCCCCTGGAAGAAAGCCACAGGTGTTTGTTAATCAAGTATTAACTAAGATGTAAAGTTATTCTGGGGTGGTGGGAAGGGGGGAGTTTTTTATATACATTGGCATTGACACCGACCAGACACTGACTTACAATATTAATATGCCAGGAAGACATTCGAAGTGGAAGTTAGTAAATAATAAACCATATAACATGTATTAAACCAAACCCATTAGGCCATTTCAGAGGAAAGGATGATCAAGCTGTCCTCTCTCTCTTCCCTGATTAATTCCCAAGCTCAGATGATCACTTAAGAGGTTATTTCCCACCTTTACTGAATTGGTTTCCCAGGAGAATAAAGTATAAGTCATACATAGCATTTCTTAGCGTCTTAAATATATTTGAGTATGACTTGTTTCTACCTATGTGCTAAATTTCAAATAAGTGGCTGGGCGCAGTGGCTCATGCCCATAATCCCAGCACTTTGGGAGGCCGAGACAGGTGGATCACCTGAGATCAGAAGTTCAAGACCAGCCTGGCCAACATGGTGAAACCCCGTCTCTACTAAAGATACAAAATTAGTCGGGTCTGGTGGTACCTGCCTGTAATCCCAACTACTTGGGAGGCCGAGGCAGGAGAATTACTTGAACCCGGGAGGCAGAGGTTGCAGTGAGCCAAGATAGCGCCACTGCACTCCAGCCTGGGCAATAGAGTGAGACTCCGTCTCAAAAACATAAAAAAAATAAATAAATAAGTACTCTGATTTCTCTTATCTCTCATCTCTCATTTTTTCTTTCTCTTGAGAATCTCAAACAGCTTAACTCTATTCCTTTTTCCTAACTCTATCTGATTTGCTCACAATGAAGAGCATAGGATAGTTTCAAGGAAGCTGACTTTTTGTAGTTATTTTACCAGGTTAGAAATATAATTAAATATTACATAGTGCCACTGCATTAAAAAGTGAAGGAGGTCCAGTTATATGACATTCTGGAAAAGACAAAACTATGGAGACAATTAAAAAAAAAATCAGTGGTTGCCAGTGGTAAGGGAAGGGAGGAATGAACAGGTGGAGCACAGAGGATATTTAGGGCAGTGGACTACTCTGTATGATACTGTGATGGTGGGTACATGTCATTATACATTTGACCACACCATAGACTATAGACACCACCAAGAGTGAACCTTAATGTGAACTGTAGACTCTGGGTGATGATGTCGTGTCAGTGTAGGTTCATCAGTTGTAACAAATGTACCACTCTGGTGCAGCATGTTGATAAAGAGACCAGGGATGGGGCAGGAGGCATGTGGGAAGTCTCTGTACCTTCTACTCAATTTGGCTGTGAATCTAACTGCTCTAAACATAAAGGTCTGCTTTAAAAGGTGGAGGAAGCAGTTAGTGATGAGGAAGGATACCATAGTGGGGTTTTGAGAGAACTATACAGCTGTCCCTAGCCAGGCTGTGTCACCTTAAGAATGAGGTAGTGGCCAGGCGCGGTGGCTCACGCTTGTAATCCCAGCACTTTGGGAGGCCGAGGCGGGCGGATCACGAGGTCAGGAGATCGAGACCATCCTGGCTAACACGGTGAAACCCCATCTCTGCTAAAAATACAAAAAATTAGCCGAGCATGGTGGGGGGGGGGGGCGCCTGTAGTCCCAGCTACTTGGGAGGCTGAGACAGGAGAATGGCATGAACCTGGGAGGTGGAACTTGCAGTGAGCCGAGATCGCGCCACTGCACTCCAGCCTGGGCAATGAGCAAGACTCCATCTCAAAAAAAAAAAAAAAAAAAAAGAATGAGGTAGTGTGTCATCTGGAGCAAAAGTAGCTGCTGGAGAAGAGAAATTACACAGTCCAGTTTGCAGGTGCTTGGCCTAAATGCCCATTTCTTGCCTTAAAGGCCAGAATGATTCCAAAGTCTTTAATTTTGCTCCCAAAGAGCATGGTTTGATCCAGAGCTAACCTTAAACTGTCACCCATCTCACATTACAGATCGGCATAAGCAAAGAGAAGGGAACTAGAAGGGCCATAAAATTAACCTGGGCTTCCAGGTGCCTTTCAGGGTCAGCCTAGTTCCAAACTAACATCAAGTCATTTACTTGAGCAATCAGGAGTGTGTATTAAATGCCAACTTCTGATTTAGGTCCTGAGAATATAGAATAGTGCTTCCTTTTATCTGAATTGAATTGTGCTCTGCAACTTAGAATTTGTTTTACATTCATTATCTCCTTATGATTTAATATTCCTTACAAAACTGTCTAATGCAACTTTACAGATGAGAAAACTGAGACGCACAGAGAGGCTGAATGACTTATCCAAGTTGCTTCTGTTTATCATGTCTACTGTTTTTAAGTGCTTTGGCTCTGCACTACCTATTAGCAACTTCCAGGACTTATTCTGGTCATAGCTGCAATCGTTAGACATACCAGGCTTCCTGGGATTATGATGGCAAGGAACATCAGAAAATCTGGTCACCCCATGGTGTATGTCTGGTGGTCACACTGCCACTCAAGTGAAAAGAATAGGAACCATTGCAATCTGTAGTGCATTTTCCCTGTAACCGAGAGCGGGCTTTGCTTCGCCTCTCATTTAGGCTCTAGTCCGTGCTGGGAACATCAGAGTTAGCTCAGCTTAGTCCCATGAAGAAATATTTCAACCTGAATGGATTTTCTGGTGAGAGTCTCATTCATTTCCCCTTCTTGGATTAATTTGCTAAAGCTCACATCTTAAGAATATTTAGGACTAATATATAACATGTGATAATGGATAATGTATAGATTTCCATAATATCAAATAGAAAAAAAGCTACTAAAATATATGGCCAGTGAACCATTGGAGTTTTACACATTGGGAAGTTTTACACATTGGAGTTTTACACATTGGGAATATTTTGATAGCAAAAAGGAATGTAAAATATAACTTCATCTGTTTTTAAATGGGAACCCTAATATAATAAGTCAATGGTCAGATTCTAGTGATTCATTTTAAGAAGCAAAATTTCCTCTCCTTGGAGGTCAAAATTAATAATTATGTTGTTCTTAGTAATATAAAAGACCTACAGTATTTCTTGTTTGAAAAAATGTTTGTATTCTGAGCTTTTTATTGAAATGATAGAAATGGAAATATAAAGTTCCTATTTGTCACGATTTTTTACTTCTCCATTGTAGGCTGCAACCCCACCCTACGGATGAACAGGTAACACAGCCTCCTGTTTCAAAACATCTTGTATAAATTATGAAGTTGGTTGAACCGTGCCTAGCCAGCAAATAAGGTAGCATGGGCGGAAGATGCGTGAATACAGTGTACCATCCTTCTAACAATACCCTGAACAAATACGTATTGCCTGAAGCTCGCACAGGAAGTAGCACAGCTCTGAACAGTTTACTAAGTAAACATCCATTCTCACATTTTAAATTATCCCTGACATAAGACCTAGGAGAGTTCACTTTACATCCTTTCCTCTAGTTTTCTTTTACATAAAATGGAGAGAAAAAAGATGCTTTGATCACTTAGAAATAAGCTAACATAAATGATTATAAAACACTTTGTGAATCTAATAGTTTATGACAAGCCCATGAGAAAGACAGTGAATGCTACTATGTCTGAGTCACCCTGTCATTTACCTCTCAGGTTATAAAATAAAATAAATCCTACTGCTATCCTTTTTTTTTTTTTTCTAAATGGAGATAAGGTCTCACTCGTATTGCCCAAGCTGGGGTGCAGTGGACGATCTCAACTCACTGCAGCCTCGACTTCCTGAGCTTAGGCAGTCCTCCCACTTCTGCCTCCCGAGTAGCTAGGACTACAGAGATAAGGTTTCATCATGTTGCCCAGGCTGGGCTCAAGTGATCTTCCCACCTTGGCCTCCCGAAGTGCTAGGATTACAGGTGTGAGCTTCCATGCCCAATGCTTGCCATTTTTTTTTTTTTTTTTTTTTTGAGACAGAGTTTCACTCTGTCACCCAGTGTGGAGTGTTGTGGCACAATCTCAGCTCACTGGAATCTCCACGTCCCAGGTTCAAGTGATTCCCCTGCCTCAGCCTCCTGAGTAGCTGGGATTACAGGCGCCCATCACCATGTCCAGCTTTGCTTTTTTTTTTTTTTTTGTATTTTTAGTAGAGATGGAGTTTCGCCATGTCAGCCAGGCTGGTCTTGAACTCCTGACCTCGTGATCCACCCACCTTGGCCTCCCAAAGTGCTGGGATTACAGGTGTGAGCCACCAGGCCCAGCCCCCAGTGCTTTCCATTCTTGATGGTAGAGTGAAGCAAGAGGAATGGGATGGTGTTAAAACTTTTTACTCTATACTTGCATGTGTTGGATTTTCTTTTTAGAAGTAAAATCACGTTATTATAAAAACTAAGAGCTGGAAGCATAATGATGGGATTCTCCGAGTGGTATTATGGTGGTAGGACTACCTATTCGTAATTGGTTTATTTAGTTTCCAGATAGTCTATAGTGTGATTATATTAATACTGTAGGTAAAAAAGGCATATTCTGAAAGTACTAATATTTCTGGCACTAAGAAAAACTAACCGCTCACTGTGTGGTTTAGGATCAGCTGCTGCTCTCTGGAAAGCCACAGGTGTGTCAGCTATGTCAGGAAGATGGCAGCCTAACAAAGGTAACTGTGGTGAGAAACGGACAGGTTTTTCATAGGAATGTCTACAGCACCCCCCCCAGTCCCTCCCCAGGAGTAACAGGGACTTTGCCGCATAGAGTGCAGAGTGCACGCTCACAGTGCTGGGGGTGGGGTGAAAAGCAAAAGGGGCAAGCATTTACTGGGTACCTGTTATTTTTTCAGTCATAATAATTCATGTCAGTAAATTTCCGTTAAAATAAACATAAATAGCAGCCAGGCGCAGTGACTCATGCCTGTAATCCCAGCACTTTGGGGGGCTGAGGCGGGTGGGTCACGAGGTCAGGAGTTCAAAACCAGCCTGACCAACATGGTGAAACCACATCTCTACTAAAAATACAAAAAACAAAAAAAAAAAGCTAGGCGTGGTGGCGGGCGCCTGTAATCCCAGCTACTCAGGAGGCTGAGACAGGAGAATCGCTTGAACCTGGGAGGCGGAGGTTGCAGTGAGCCGAGATTGCGCCATTGTACTCCAACCTGGGCAACAGAGCAACCTGTCTAAAAATAAATAAACAAAAAAGTATGTAATTTAAAGCAAATAAGCAGATAGAAATGTATAAGTAAATATTGAGTGCCTGCTGTGTAGAATGTGCTGGAGAAAAAGTAATGAACAAAGTAGACCAAGTCTCTGTTCTTTTCAAGCTTATGTCCTTCATAGCTGTCATTTTATAAATGGAGAACGCTGAACATCTAATGCTAACTATATTTCCCAAAGTTAAGTCATAAGTGATGAAGCCCAGGTTCCAACCTAGCTTTAGCTCCAAAGTCCACAGTCCTTTCAGCACTTTATCCTGCTCAGAACAGAATATGAGCTCTCCCCACTAGACCACTTGTTTTCCACCTGATCCTCAAGGGTGTCTGCCTGAGCACCTTCCCAGTTTGTTATTCTAGGGTAGGCAGAGTTAGGGAAGTATTCAGAAAGAACGAGTGCCCTTGATAGCTGGACCTGTGTCTTGTTCACAGAATCCCCCAGCATCTAATATGGTATCCAATCCATAGGAGATGCTCAAGAAAAGTTATGTACAAATGAACGTGTGAAACACGTGCTTGGAAGAGATTCAGGAAACAGGCTCAAATTCTGGATCACGACCTGCATAGCACCATCTGTGATCGTGCCAGATTTTAACAAGTGAAATTATAGTATGACCTACTCTTAAATTCACAGAGTCAGAGAACAGATAAACTGCCCTCATAGAACTGGAAGTTATAATTATAGAAACATGTTACAAAATAGAAGAAACTGTTCATTCTGGCTTTAACTTCTATGTGTCAGACAAAAATTCTCAGGCTTTCAAATGAAAGCAACCCCCTACTCCTCTCACCCTCAGGAACATGAATTATTTGACATGAAGGTAGCACTTCATGGGAGAAATTATTCTTCACAGCTTTTTATATAGGACGCTTGGAGCTTTGTGCGTACCACCCTATCACAGCCTTACTGCTGACATTGCTATAGTGACTTCTTGCTCTCTCAGTGCTTGACCATTAAAGATGCAAAACGTTTAGGAAAACCAAACAATTTCCTATGAACAAGATGCAGGAAGCTGTGCTCCTGCTGCACTTATAACCCAGTGGATGTGCTTAGAGCACCAGAGATCACAGGAAAGCATTAAGCACATCAGTGTATTAGGAATTATACTTTCAGTTCGTACTCAGCACATTTTTTAATCCTAGCCTGTTCACTCAATCCATTGCTCTTTCACTGCCTTATTTGGTGTATGCACAGGTACTTGCAAACTAATTTTAAAACTAACCTACCTCAAAGTGAGTATGGGGAACAGATGTGTGAAGTATATTCTAAATACAAGTGATTTTTATGTTACCTGTTTTTATTTTTAACTCTACGGCACTGCTTCTTTTCATTTAAATCTAAAAACTAGACTGTGAACTTTTTTGTAGATTGTGCCTGTGTTCAGATACTATCTGGCACATAGTAAACATCCAGTCATTATTTGATTAGGCATGGAACATTTGCCACATTTGGCTTTTTATATCCCATGAATCCTTATGCCTTACACCTCTTCTATTCCCCGCCTAACCTCCTCTTCTCCTCGTAGAATGTGTGTAAGAACTGCAGAGGAACCTTCTGTGATGCCTGTTCAACAAATGAACTGCCTCTTCCTTCAAGTATCAAGCCTGAGCGAGTTTGCAATCCCTGTCACAAGCATCTGATGAAGCAATATTCCACCAGCCCATCATAAGACTGAAGGCCAAGACCTGGACCAAAACGTTTATGCTGGCTCTTCTGTACCAGTGTTTTAGCTGTCAGGATCTCATAGAGTCCAGTTCTTAGAGTCAACTAAAGAGTTGATAGGAATTAACTGGTCCAGGGAGAAAAGGCAGTGGTTGGGGTTACTGGAAATTTTGCTCATTTTCCCTAATGACTGTATGAATAAAAGTGAACTCACTTGAGCCTTTCTCTTCTAAATCTAAACAACCTGACATTGAGGTTTTGCTTTATAGCATATCTTTGGAAGGGCAACTCATTTTTATGATTAGTGATACTGGGGTGGATGTAATAGGAGAGAGTCCAGGCAGATAAGAATAAAAAGGAAAATGATCATCTCCTTCTGTTACATTTGCAGATTCAAGGGGGAGAGACAGATGCTGAGATCAAAATGACAGATGTTACTTATTTTTCCAGGTGCTGTTAGCATAAACATTGTTTCCTCTTCACCCCTACTAACTACCTCTTTAAAGTATTTCTACCAAACTGTGAACCCAATCTCAGGGAAAAGAAATTAAAAAGTAATATAAATTCTGAATGTACTGAAAACAATATTGTAATATAATTTCAGGACTAGAATTTTCTGGTCTTTACCTACAAGGGTTTTCATTATCAAAAAAAAGAATATTTGTTTTTCTTTTTTTTTTTTTTTTTTTTTTTTTTTTTTTTTTTTGAGACGGAGTCTCGCTCTGTCGCCCAGGCTGGAGTGCAGTGGCCGGATCTCAGCTCACTGCAAGCTCCGCCTCCCGGGTTCACGCCATTCTCCTGCCTCAGCCTCCCGAGTAGCTGGGACTACAGGCGCCCACAACCGCGCCCGGCTAATTTTTTGTATTTTTAGTAGAGACGGGGTTTCACCGTGGTCTCGATCTCCTGACCTTGTGATCCGCCCGCCTCGGCCTCCCAAAGTGCTGGGATTACAGGCGTGAGAATATTTGTTTTTCTACTTAATGACTTCAAAGTAAATAACTGCCCTTTTCAGAATCTCCTTCCACAAAATAAGCCAACTCTTCCCAGTTCCCTCCATCTTCCTCTCCAAGTCATAATGGAAATTGTAAGGAGTTTTCAAAATAGGGTTTGGCTTTTGCAAATAGAAGATATTGATTAAAGCAAAGTCAAATATAGAGTAAAATAAGTTTGTTTTCTTGAGACAGGGTCTTGTTCTGTTGCCCAAGCTGGAGTGCAGTAGTGCAATCACAGCTCACTGAATCCCTGTTCTCCTGGGCCTCAAGCAATCCTCCCACCTTAGCCTCCCAAGTAGCTGGGACTGGCTTTTTTTTTTTTTCTTTTTTTTCTTTTTTTTTTTTTTTTTTTTTAGTGGGGTCTCATTGGTTGCTCAGCCTGGTTTCAAACTCCTGGGCTTAAGCAGTCCTCCACCTTCACTTCCACAGTGCTGAGATTACAGGCATGAGCCACCACACCTGGCCAAGTTTAATTTGTTGATGGCTGAGAACAGTTAGCTCGGAATACTTAACGTTTGAATAAGGAGTTCCTTATTCTGAGTCATGAATGAAAAGTGATAGATGCTTTCTTGGAAAGGGCAATACAGTCAACCCTTGGTATCCATGGGGGTTTGGTTCCAGGAACCCAACTGGATATCAGAATCCATGGGTGCTCAAGTCCCATTATATAGAATGGGTTATATGGTATTTGCATATAACCTACATACATCCTCCTGTGTACTTTAAATCATCTGAAGATTACTTATACCTAATAAAATACCTACACATCACTTCATTTGCATGGATTCAACATAGTGCTGGGTGTTCGGCAAATTCAAGTTTTGCTTTTTTGGAACTTTGTGGAATTTTTTTCTTCTGAATATTTTTGATTGGCAGTTGGTTGAATCCATGGATGCAGAACCCATGGATATGGACGGCTGACTGTACTTACACATCTTTGAGTAACAAACTCTTTGGGGGAAAAGAGAGAAGTGTGTTGAGCAAGAGAAGGCAAGAAACATTATATACTATTTTGATTCTGTTACATGTGTCTATAGATTGTTTCATTCTAATCAAGACCTAAGAAGGTAATGATTCTTTCTGTGACTGGTTTAGAATTCTGGGGAGGAAATATCCTGGAACCATGTTTTTTAATAAATTCTGTCTCTTGGAAAGAGTTAACAGCTTGGGAAAGAGTTGTTATTCCAAAAGTCAGCCTGTTACTTGGTGAAGCTGAAGTTTAACAGTTCTGGGGAAAAATAAAATCTGATAATTCTAGCCTAGTTTGTTGATTGTCTTTTTTTTACCCTAAATAACATTTGTGTTTTGAGTCTTTATTTTTTGGCCACCTACATGAGCCAGCACACTTATAGGTGCTATACATAATGTGGAGAACAAAATGGACTAAAGGAGTGTTGCCCTAAATTAGCAAAAGTTATTTTATAATTAATTTTAAATTAATTTGAAAAGATATTTGTAACACACAATATAAGAAGGAATAGTCACTTGAGACTTTACTTAGAATTACACATAAATACTAGCCTTTAAAAAAATTTTTTTAGGCTGGGCACGGTGGCTCACACTTGTAATCCCAGCACTTTGGGAGGTCAAGGCAGGCGGATCACTTGAGGTCAGGAGTTCGAGACCAACCTGGCCAACGTGGTGAAGCCCCGTCTCAACTAAAATAAATAAATAAATAAATACAGAAGTTAGCCAGGCGTGGTGGCGTGCACCTGTAATCCCAGCTACTGGGAAGGCTGAGGCAGGAGAATCATTTGAACCCGGGAGGCAGAGGTTACAGTGAGCTGAGCTCACGCCACTGCACTTCAGCCTGGGCAACAGAGCAAGATTCCATCTCAAAAAAAAAAAAAAAATGTATACAGCGTCCCAAAGATCTTTAGTTATTAGTGCAGCCTCCCATAAAAGCAAGGAGACCAAGTCATGAATACCATGACTTAATGGTATGCCTATCTTCCTTTAAAATTGTGCTTTCCATCATTTACAATAGTATAAACTGAACCAAAGAGGCCAAGACTTGTACATTGAAAACTTCAAAATGTTGCCATACAAAATTAAGACATAGAAGTATCACATTTGGCAGGGCACAGTGGCCCACACCTGTAATCCCAGCACTTTGGGAGGCCAAGAAAAAAAAAATGTATATTTTCATGGAGACAAAGACTTAATATTGTTAAAATGTCAATACTACCCAAAGTAATCTACAAATTCAATAGTCCCTATGAAAATCCCAACATTTCTGCAGATATAGAAAAATCTATCCTAGAATTCATACAGAATGTCAAGAGACCCCCCCCCCAAATACTCAAAATAATCTTGAAAAAGAACAAAGTTGGAGGTCTTATACTTCCTGATCTCAAAGTTTAACATAAAACTACAGTAACCAACAGTATGGTACTGGCATAAAAATTAGCATATAAACCAATGGAATAGAAAAAGAGCCTAGAAGTAAATCTTTACACATATGGTCAGATGATTTTTGACAAGGGTGCCAAGGCCATTCAGTGGAGAAAATATGGTCTTTTCAACAAATGGTGTTGGGAAGATTGGATAGCTACATACCAAAAAACAACAACAAAAGTTGGACCCTTACACCATATGCAAATATTAACTTAAAATGCATCAAGAACTAGCTCCATCCACTAAGGTTGGAAGAAAAATAGAGCTAGAATTATTAAATTCTTAAAAAGAAGAAAAAGAATTATTGGCCCGGCGTGGTGGTGCACGCCTGTAATCCCAGCACTTAGGGAGGTCGAGGCAGGTGTATCACCTGAGGTCAGGAGTTGGAGACCAGCCTGGCCAATAGGGCAAAATCCCATCTCTACTAAAAATATGAACATTAGCCAGGTGTGGTGGTGGGCACCTGTAATCCCAGCTACTCAAGCAGCTGAGGCAGGAGAATTGCGTGAACCTGGGAGGTGGAAGTTGTAGTGAACTGAGACTGTGCTATTGTACTCCAGCCTAAGCGACAGAGCAAGACCCTGTCTAAAAAAGAAAAAAAATAAATAAAGGAAAAGCTTCATGACATTGGATTTAGCGGTAATTTATTGGGTATGATCAAAAGCACAGCCAACAAAAGGAAAAATAGATTGGACTTCAGCAAAATTAAAAATTTGTGCATCAAGGGACACTATCAGCAGAATGAAAAGGCAACCCAAGGAATGGGAGAAAACATTTGTAAATAAGAAATCCTGCAACAATAAAAAGCCTGAAAAAATGAGCAAAGTACTGGAATAGACACTTCTTGCAAAAAGATGTAGAAATGTCCAATAAGTTCATGAAAAGCTCAACATCAGTAATCACTGGGGAAGTGTACAAATCAAAACCACAATGAGATACCACTTTATAAACCTATTAAGGTGGCTATTATCAAAAAAGTAGAACAAGTGTTGACAAGGACATAGAGAAACTGGAACTCAGGTACACAGTTGGTGGGAATGTAAAATGGTACAGCATTATGGTGATTTCTGAAAAAAGAAAAAAAACCAATTGCCATATATAATCCAGCAAACCCATTTCTGGGTATACACCCCAAAGAATTCAAAGCAGGAACTTCTATAGATACTTGTACACCTGTGTTTACAGCCCTATTATTCAAAATAGCCAAAAGGTAGAGACAACCCAGGTGTCCATCAATGGATGAATGGGTAAACAAAATTTAGTATATGCATACGATTGAATATTATTCAACTTTAAGAACAAATTCTGACACATGCTATGATATAGATGAACCTTAAGGACATGATAAGTGAAGCCAGTCATACGTAGGACAAATATTGTATGACTCCACTTACACTAAGTACCTAGAATAGTCAAAAGCATAAAGAAAGTAAAATGATGGTTCCCAGGGGCTTAAGGAAGAGCAGAATGGGGAGTCAGTGTTTAATAGGTACAGTTTGTGTTGGAGGAAGATGAAAAATTCTGGTGACAGATGGTGGTAATGGTTGCACAGCAATGTGAATGCACTTGATGCCACATAAATGTACGCTTAAAAATGGTTAAAACAGCAGGTTTTATGTATATTTTACTAGTTTTTTAAAAAACTGCTTCCCAGAAGAATTCAGAAAGTAATTACAATTATGTGTGTATATTTCAGTTACTACACATGCATATATCTCTGTTCACTGAGAGGGCCTAGCAGCAGACATGCCAGCAGCAACGGGTACATCCAATGCCCAGATCTTGTTTTCTAATACCGTTCTCCAAGAAAAGGCATCAGGGCTCCCTAGAGAAATGGCTGATTCTCCGTCGAGGGTATCTTGTAGTGCCAGAAAGTAAAGAAGTGTTCCACAAACAAGGATGCAGGTATGTGAAAGGGGCACAGGAGCCAACTGATAGAATGCCCAAGGGCCAAAGATGAAACAAATCTCAGCAACAAAGTAAATAATGCAGCTTAGGATTATAACCCAAAGGATAAAGTAAGTACCCATGAGTCCATATTGATATAAATGACCTGATGAAGGAGCAGTAGCATCTCTCCTATACAGAAAAAGCCCAAATAATTATGTAGATACCGCCTCCCCCACTTCAAGGAGATGGAGCTTAACTCCCCACCTTTCGAGTACGGATTGTGCTTAGTCACTTGCTTTGAGTACAATATGTAAAGAGGAAAAAAAAATTGTATAGTAACCTGGCAAACACTATCTTGGCCAGATGATCAACATTTGTATTAATATCATGAGTGATAAGCCCTATTAATAACAGGTACCCTTGATGTGATGAAAATGCCCCTTTTTGGTCTTCCTCCTAAGACCAGAAGGAAAACAATCAGAAAACTTCACAGACATTCTACAAAACCAACTAGTACTCCTTAACGCTGTCATGGTCATCAAAACCAAGTCTGAGATCCTTCTGTAGTTCATAAGCATCATGACTGGGCTTTCACACTTCTGTGTTAGATGTGCCTCCTTCACGCCTTGTTACATCAGGACATTACCCATCTGATGCGGAAAAAAAAAAGGTTGGGAATCTGAAGTCATTAAAAACAAAACTATCTGAGGTGGTTAAATGAATGTAATTGTGGGATCCTGGAATGAAAAGAATATTTGGAAAAAAACTAAAGATCTGAACTGTGCGATTTAGTTAACAGTAAAGTATCAAAGTTGGTTGCTTAGTTGTGACAAATATCCTGTAGTAATGCAGGATACTAACAATAGGTATACAGGTGGGTGAGGTGTATACAGGGACTCTGTACTGTTTTTGCAATGTCTCTGTATATCTAAAACTTTTTTTTTTTTTTTTTTTGAGATGGAGTATCACTCTGTCGCCCAGGGTGAAGTGCAATGGCACGATCTCAGCTCACTGCAACCTCTGCCTCCTGGGTTCAAGCAATTCTCCTGCCTCAGCCTCCTTAGTAGCTGGGATTACAGGCACGCACCACCATGCCTGGCTAATTTTTTGTATTTTTAGCAGAGATGGGGTGTCACCATGTTGGTCAGGGTGGTCTCGAACTCCTGACCCCATGATCCACCAGACTCGGCCTCCAGAAGTGCTGGGATTACAGGCAAGAGCCACCACAACCAGTGACCGAAAACTACTCTAAAATAAAGTTTATATATTAAAAAATCGTGCTTTCATACTCAAAGTCTAACCCAATAGAACCTGACTGAACTCATCCCTAAATGCAGTTTCAGTTCTTATTTATTTCCAAATAGACTCCAAGTTTTGCAAGGTTGATAAGCAGATAGAAACTATGAGAAAGTCTTTAGTTCACTCACTATTTGTAAGTCAAGTTATAAAAACATATAATGAAACTCTTAAAGGAGATTTAACCATTATGTGAAAGAAGGCTCTCCATTACAGCCTCATTTCAGTTTTGTTCACCAAAAAATGAGGGCCCTTTTTAAATAATTATATTTCAGTAGTTTAATGGTCCTGTTTTGATTTACAGCAAAACTTCTTTCAAATTAACTTAGCCTAATGTATTACCCAAAATGTTATACCAAGTCAAATCTTAATAATTCTTAGATAATAGCTGGTTTGGGAACTATCATTGATGACTGAGGTCTCCCATGCTAAGAACAGGTTAATTATTTATTTATTTATTTATTTTTTTTTTTTTTTTTTTTTTTTTTTTTTTTTTGAGATGGAGTCTCACTCTGTCGCCCAGGCTGGAGTGCAGTGGCATGATCTCGGCTCACTGTAAGCTCCGCCTCCCAGGTTCACGCCATTCTCCTACCTCAGCCTCCTAGTAGCTGGGACTACAGGTGCCCACCACCACACCCGGCAAATTTTTTGTATTTTTAGAAGAGACGGGGTTTCACCGTGTTAGCCAGGATGATCTTGATCTCCTGACCTCATGATCCACCCGCCTCGGCCTCCCAAAGTGCTGGGATTACAGGCGTGAGCCACCGCACCCGGCCGAGAACAGGTTAATTTTGATGTTAACACACTACTATGGTATAAAGATTGTTGTAAGCATGTCAGTCAATATACCAAATCAGAAACCACGTATCTGACAAGCATAATTTCTACACCTAGAATAAGTGGCACAAACTTTAGTCAGTGAATTATCTTGAAATGTAGAATTAATTTAAAAATAGAACCAGTAGCCCAGGCACAGTGGCTCACACCTGTAATCCCAGTACTTTGGTAGGCCGAGGCAGGCAGATCACTTGAGGCCAGGAGTTCAAAACCAGTCAATGTAGTGAAACCCCATCTCTACTAAAAGTACAAAAATTGGCTTGGTGTGGTGGTGCATGCCTGTAATCCCAGCTACTCGGGAGGCTGAGGCAGGAGAATCGCTTGAACCCAAGAGGCGGAGGTTGCAGTGAGCCAAGATTATTGTACCACTGCACTCCAACCTGGGCGACAGAGTGAGACCCTGTCTTTAAAAAAAAAAAAAAAAAAGAACAAGCAAGTGGTTGTAAGCATCGCTGAGGATACCAGATCCCTAAGACTTAATAATTAAGCATGGTAAAGAAGAGGTAACTCAGGCTTCCAGAGGGCAAGGGCAAGTAGAGTGAAAAAGCTGTACAAGTCTCCAGAAAGCAGTAATGACTTAGCATTCTGGATGCTGCTTTATGGCACAAAAGTATCATTATGGAGTGTGCTGGTGGAAGGTAAAGTTAAGAAAAAGTAAAGGGTCATTCATATTCAATTACAACATCTATCACAAATACTACGTTCTTCTAGCATAACATTGCTTGTATTCCGCAATTTATTTTTGTCTTGCTGTCATCCAGTCTGGAGTGCAGTGGCGTGATCCCGGCTCACTGCAACCTCTGCCTCCCTGGTTCAAGCAATTCTCCTGCCTCAGCCTCCCAAGTAGCTGGGATTATAGGCACGCACCACCACACCCGGCTAATTTTGGTATTTTTAGTACAGACGGGGTTTCACCATGTTGGCCAGGCTAGTCTCCGACTCCTGGTCTCAGGTAATTCACCCACCTCGGCCTCCCAAAGTGCTGGGATTACAGGAGTGAGCCACCGAGTCTGGCCACAACCAGGTATGTTTTCAAATCAGTCTTTGAATAAACTTGTTAAGTTTTGCCTGTGGGCTTCAAATTAAGATTCTTAAACTACCTTGGTGATCCTTGTGACCTTCAATGAGTCCATCCATATTCTAGAGTGTACCTTGGTTATACACCTTCATGCTTTATCCCCAAGTGCTTTCAGAACCATTTCACTGAGATGTTCCTAACGTTGACATAAAACCTTGAAACTATAAAAGGGGAGATTTAAGAATTCAGTCATGTAAAAATAGCTTCTGCCATGATAAGCAAACAAAGAGGACAAACTGGGGGGGAAAAGGTATTTAAAGCTCACTATAGGAACAAAGTACTCCTGCAGATTAGTTAAGACCAAAGCCAATAGAAAAGCAGTTGATAAACATCACACAAAGGCAATCAGCCAAATTCAGATTATGGAAACCTACAGGTTAATCTTATTTCTTCAGCAAATAAGAAACAAAAACAAATAAATGAATGGCAAATCATCCTGAATAAGAGAAGAAACAGACACTTCAACTTTACTAAAGATATCCAAATGGCTAGTAAGCTTATGAAAAAGTACTATTCATTGTCAGGGAGAGCAAATTAAAACCAGAAGATACCACTACACACACAATGGCTAAAATTATAGACTGACAACAGCAAATGATAAGGATGTGGACCTACTAGAACTCTGGGAATGTAAAACAGGATGATCATTTAGGAAAAAGTTTGTCATCTTCTAGTAAAATTTAAAATACATCAACTTAGGATATTCCCACTCCTAAGTACTTATCCAAATTAAATTAAATTAAAATGTAGGTTCACAAAAACGTTGTACATGTTCATACCAACTTTATTCATGATAGCCCCAAACTAGAAACAGCTCGTTGTTCATCAGTTGTTCACCTAACAGGTGAAACATTAAAATGTGGCATATTCATACATAGAATACTGCTCAGCCATAAAAAGGAACAAAGCTTAAACACACTGATGAATATACCAACATGCTGAGTAAAAGGAACTTACAGAATACATACTGCATAAGTGAGTCCATTATATGAAGTTCTAGAATAGGCAAAATTAATCTACAGTGAACAAAATCTTAACAGTAGCTGACTGCCAGGTGAGGGAAGAAAGGGCAGGAGAGGTGCAGGAATTGACTAGGTGAAAAAAAAATTCAGATGTAATACAAATGTTCCAAATTTAGGGGTTTGAGTTACATGCTTTTACATCAAAACTCATCAAATGAGTCTGGGTATGGTGGCTCACACCTGTAATCCCAGCACTCTGGGAGGCCTACATGGGTAGATCACTTAATGTCAGGAGTTTGATATCAGCCTGGCCAACATGGCAAAACCCCATCTCTAATAAAAACACAAAAATTAGCTAGGCATGGTGACAGGCACCTGTAATCCCAGCTACTCAGGAGGCTGAGGCGGAAGAATCCTTTGAACCCAGGAGGCGGAGGTTGCAGTGAGCCAAGACTAGGCCACTGTACTCTAGCCTGGACGATATAAGACTCCATCCCCCAAAAAAAAAACCTCATCAAATGATACACTTAGCATTTATTCATCTTACTGCAAATCTCCCTCAAAAAAACTCCAATGACGGCTGGTGTGGTGGCTGATGCCTGTGATCCCAGCACTCTGGGAGGCTGAGGCAGGCAAATCACTGGAGGCCAGGAGTTCCAGACGAGCCTGGCCAACATGGTGAAACCCCATCTCTACTGAAAATACAAAAATTAGCCGGGCGTGGTGGTGCACATCTGTAACCCCAGCTACTCGGGAATCTGCGGCACGAGGATTGCTTGAAACTGGGAGGTGGAGATTGTAATAAGCTGAGATCATGTCACTGTACTCCAGCCTGGGTGACAGAGAGACTCTGTCTCAAACACAAAAAACAAAAACAAAAACAAACTCCCATGACATGTATGCTGAAAGGATTAAAAGTGAAAAATGTCTACAACTTACTTGGATACGCATATAGAAGAAAAGATGAGACTGCAGGAGGCAGGCTATGTGATAAAGCATGGCAAATGCTACTTGTAGAATCTAAGGGATGGGCATTGGCATCACCAGGATTTTATATACTGACAGAAAATCATCTTTAGGGTATTTAGGTGGGAAAAAAGCCAAAATATAAAATAGCACATATAGTATAATTTACATTTTAAAAAGAAATGAAAACATCCATTAACACTTGCTTATAAATAAAGTAAAAGTCACAGAAGCTTACACTAGAAACTGATGACAGGGCTGTGCGAGAATAGAAACTAAACAGCTGAATTACAGGATGGGAAGGAGAATCTTCACTACATACCCTTTGTATCTCTTCAAGTTTATTGCCTTCAAAAAATAAAATATAAACAACTTTAAAATGAGCCTATTTTTCTGAGACAGGGTCTCACTGTCACTCAGGCGGGAGTGCAGCAACGCAGTCACGGCTCACTGCAGCCTTGACCTCCCAGGCTCAAGCAGTCCTCCCACTTCAGCCTCACAAAGTGCCGGAATTACAGGTGTGAGCCACCACACCTAGCCTATTCTTGGTTTTCATATCATCAGGCTTAAGACAGACTAAACCTTCCTTCCTATACTTCCTTTCTAAAAATAAGAAAACCACTCGAACTAAAAAACTGGGCAAAAAACCCAGACACCTCACCAAAGATGATATATACGGATGGCAGGTTAAGTATATGAAAAGATGTTCCACATCACTATGGGATTGGGAATTAAAACAATGAGACCACTATTCACCTATTAGCTAAAATGCGAAAGAGTGACATCACCAAATACTAGTGAGGATGAGGAGCTACAGAACTCTCCTTCATTGTCAATGGAATTCAAAATGGTCATGTTGGAATAGAGTTTGGCAGTTTCTTCCAAAACGAAACATACTCTTAACTTACAATCCAGCAACCTGGTTCCTTGGTATTTATCCAAAGGAGTTGAAAACAAGTCTACACAAAACCCTGCACACAAATGTTTATAGTAGATTTATTCCCTTCCTACAAACTTCAGAGATTCTCTTCTAATTTGCTGGACTTGGGGGATGGGAGGGTAATGTATTTCTAACGCGTTAGAGCAACTTGGACTGGAACTCTACTGCTCATATATATATATACACCATTCTCCTCCATACACATGTCCTACCAATTCAATGTGAGTGCCTTCACATAATTTAGGGAAAGTCTCAGAACAATGGAGTCTTTTTGTGTTTTGGTTTTTTTGGTTTTGTTTTTGAGACAGTCTCGCTCTGTTGCCCAGGATCCAGGATGGAGTGCAATGGCACGATCTTGGCTGGCTACAACCTCTGCCTCCCAAGTAACTGGGATTACAGGCGTGTGCCACACGTGGCTAATTTTTGTATTTTCAGTAGAGGCAGTTTCACCAAGTTGGCCAGGCTATCTTGAATTCCTGACCTCAAGTGACCCACCATGGAGTGTTTTAAATTCTAAAACAAACAAGATGTAACACCAAAAAATAAATTTCCAAATGAGAACTGAATAAGGGCTGTTTAGGGCAGAGGACATTAACAAGGCATGTTGATTAATAAGCAGATTCATGGCACACGATGTTGCCTTCCAAGTGGGTTCCTTATGCTTCCCCCTTCACATAACACAGAAGTAGTGAGAATTTGGAGCCTTCCTCCCAGGGAAGATTCGGTCCCCCTTCCCACGCGACAGAAGCTTCAGTTACCCACGCATAAAGGGACACACACTCTATTTCTGCTTCACTGTCTGATGTCAATATTTAGATAAGACCACAATATTCAGCAATGAGCTCCTTGGTATTTACATACTGCTTCTGAGAGTTCTCCCTTGCAGCTCCTTAAGCAGCAGCTAGGCTAAAGCAGGATATGAGCACCCTGATCATATACCCCACTCCCACTATTCTTCCTGATAGCTTTACCACAAAGGAAGCTATAGACACAAGGAATCCAAACAGAAGAGGGAAATTCACCATCAATGCTTCCTTCAAAAGCAAACAGTGATGCAAAACACAGTCTTCTCAAATGTGGGGAGACAGTACTGTCTTCCACTTGCACGGAAATAAGATTACTTTTACTCTATTATGTGCTTCTCTTCCTTTCCCATAACTACATTCACCTTAGCAATCACTTACGTACTAGCCTACACTATGAACAAACACAAAACGGAGCATTCAAATACATAAGATGACTTCCCAATAATAGCCACCTTTTGTACAGAAAACTCAGCCTGTAGTGTGGCAAGAAGATACACCCGTTCAACCTTACCCATCATATAGCATTTTAATGCTTTGCTTGCATTCTTTTCCCACAGATGTGCAAATAAAACTCATTAGCTTAAACCAATTGCAAATGAATTCCTCACTACCCCAATCACAGTAGACCCCACAGATCTTTTCCACAGCAAATTAGATACCAAATGTGAAAGAGAAACAAAGATCACGTTCTAACAGTTCGTACAACTACGGATGCCAGTTCTCAAGGCTTGGCATATTCAACCATATATGAAAACGCATTTCCATCTAAGTAGTACTACTGACGATGTTAAGCTGGTTAAGTCACGTTCACAGGATTTAAAAGAACACACACGAAAATTAACCCTTACTACTTATATTAATATACCAGGACTTGAGGTAATAATATATTCATAGTTGACTCACACACTCCAATAATACTCTTAGGTAATCTTCAGCCTGAAACAAGTCTTCATTTATTGACTACTTACAGTACAGTGATTTTGCATCTTAGCTGGTAATCAAAAGACGGTTCTGTATTAAGAGAAGACATAGTCTCTCTTCCAGATATCACCTGTCAGAAATCTGGGCAAATTTAATTTTAAGAACTAGAATTGCATCTCCTGGTGGCAGTCGTCACCCTGAGAACAGGAACAAGGCAAAGAAACTGTACAGGATTTTGATTCTCCTACACAGGTGCACATAGTTTATTAACGACTATATTTTGAAGCCAGCCATTTTGTCCAATATTTAAATTACAAGCTGTTTTAATATTAAAGCAGAATGTACCGCCACATTGTGACAAAAGTACAGCTTTATCCATAAACCCTTCACACAATTATACATTAAATGCTATTATTTAAGCAAGGCACCCCTACTTGTTCTAAAATATGGGATGTACTACTCCATTGAAAAAGCAAATGAGGAGACTGGTTTTTTTCCTATCTAAAGCTGGTTTAAATTCAAGTGAAGCCATTAATTTTCTTACCAGTCTGGACTGTTCTGACATGTCACTTCACAGTTTTGAGACTAACAAACACCCTTAGGTTTACCCCAAATCAAAAAACGCCAGGGCGGGACAGTTCAGACAACTTTGAAGACTAGAATGCCCCCTAAGTAGATAGGCACCAACGTTAAACGCCTTTAGCACAAGGCTTAGAAAGGCAAAACATTTCTAAAGACATAAAACCACCAAATTGTCATTTACACTCACTAAGTTGTAGTATTTATTTTTTGTTTTGATTTTTTAAAATTCCTATCTCTAAGTAATCAAATACAGCAAAATTTAAAACCATTCTGCCAAACCATACCAGTTCAAAGGTCTGAAACCCTTCTTTGCTTTGGTGAATGTTTGGTTAAAATAAATCACTGTTTTACCCCATGAGAAGTTTTACATCAGAGCACTCAATTCACAGGAAAAAAAAAAAAAAAAAGTTACTTTTTAAATGAAAGCGTTTAAAGAACACTGCTGAATATGTAGTCTTTACAATGGGTAACATATCATCTACGAAAACAAACCATTTAATCATATAAAACAAAGACTATATTTTTAAATCAGATCCTGGACAGTTTAAACAAAAATTTTAATTTGTGGTTTATTTCATAATCCCAAACTGGATCTTTCATTTCTTCTTCTAAGCAGTCCACTATGAAACTTTTCTTAGAAGCAATTAACCCAAAACACCAAAATCATTTCCCTAGCAGTTGCTGCTAATAAACTGGAACTGTATATCCCACGTCCAAGAAAGATGTGCAAATGAAATGCTTCTTGCTTCACCCTAAAAATAAAACAAAAAATGTTGCACATTTAGTCAAGATGAAAAAGGAGAGCACACATTCCCATACCATTTAAAACTGCAAATTCAAATTTTTCTCCTTTCTAATTTAGTGCAAGTTATCTGATAAACCAAGTTAAAGTGAGGAAAACTAGTTAGGCATTAGTGTTTACAGGCTGGTATAAAAAACACAGTTTCAGAATATATTTTAAATAGATTTTAGCTATTACGAGTATTTAACATCACAGAATTGTGGGACTTCATATCCAAAAATAGCAACAGAAGAGGCCGGGCGCAGTGGCTCATGCCTGTAATCCCAGCACTTTGTGAGACTGAGGCGGAAACATCACGAGGTCTGGAGATCGAGACCATCCAGGCCAACACAATGAAACCCTATCTCTACTAAAATACAAAAAATTGGCGGGGCACGGTGGCTCAAACCTGTAATCCCAGAACTCTGGGAGGTTAAGGCGGGCAGATCAGCTGAGGTCAGGAGTTCGAGACCAACCTGGACAACATGAAGAAACCCTGTCTCTACTAAAAATAAAAAATTAGCCGGGTGTGGTGGCGCATGCCTGTAATCCCAGCTACTCCAGAGGCTGAGACAGAGAATCATTTGAACCCAGGAGGTGGAGGTTGCAGTGAGCCGAGATCCTGCCATTGCACTCCAGCCTGGGCAACAAGAGAGAAACTCCATCTCAAAAATAAATAAATAAAATAAAATAAAATACAAAAACTTAGCTGGGCATGGTGGTACACGCCTATAGTTCCAGCTACTCGGTAGGCTGAGGCAGGAGAATCACCTGAACCCGGGAGGCAGAAGTCACAGTGAGCAAAGATCACAGCCTGGGCGACACAGTAAGACTCCATCTCAAAAACAAAAACAAACAAAAAAAAAAACAAAAAAAAACCTAATAGAATAGGATATAGTAATAGAATGAATGCCCGTGTTTTTTTGTTCCTTTTTTTTTGAGACAGAGTTTCATTCTATCATTCAGGTTGGCTGGAATGCAGTGGCACGATCTCAGTCACTGCAACCTCCGCCTCCCAGATGCAAGTGATTCTCCTGCCTCAGCCTTCCCAGTAGCTGGAACTACAGGTGTGCACCACCACATCCAGCTAATTTTTGTATTTTTAGTAGAGACAGTGTTTCGCCATTTTGGCCAGGCTGGTCTCGAACTCCTGACCTCAGGTGTTCTGCCTGTCTCGGCCTCCTGAAGTAATGGGATTACAGGAGTAAGCCACCACACTCGGCCCCATGTGTTTTCAAGAAATCATTACAGGTAAGTGTCTCAAAAGAGTGAGTCATTACATGTAGAAAAGTGACTGCAATACATCAGTAATACTTAAAATACTTTATGGGAAAAAAAAAAGACACCATATATTTAATTGAGGGAAGGAACATCAAGATATATTAAGCAAATCTCATGGGTAAGTTAACACTATAAAATTACGTACCTCCTACGGCACAAAAAAAAAAATGCCATTTTAGGAAAAGGAAACAGTGACACATTAACTGTGTTTATGGATGATATACTCTGGTTTCACATATATCCTTTTAAAAATACCTTAAACCAGAAAATGCCCGGGCGTGGTGACTCACGCCTGTAATCCCAGCACTTTGGGAGGCTGAGGCTATCGGATCACTTGATGTCAGGAGTTCGAGACCAGACTGGTGAAACCTCATCCCTACTAAAAATACGAATATTAGCTGGATGTGGTAGAGACTGCCTGTAATCCTAGCTACTTGGGAGGATGAGGCAGGAGAATCACTTGAACCCGGGAGGTGGGGGTTGCAGTGAGCTGAGATTGCGCCACTGCACTCCACCCTGGGCAAAAAAAGTGAGACTTCATATCAAAAAAAATAAAAATAAAAAAAAAACCTGAGAAAATGGAAACGGTGTTTAAATTTAAGTGGGAAAATAAAAAGCTAAGGCAAGTCATATATCCAGTCTACTACAATTTATAGCTACTAAAGGCAGCTATTTTTTGGCACATAGCATGATGGATGTTGGAAATTATGCATAAAAATTCTACATGGAGATAATGCTCAAAGCTATTATACAAATCATAAGGAATTATGGCTGGGCACAGTGGCTCACCCCTGCAATCCCAGCACTTTGGGAAGCCAAGGCAGGTGAATCACTTTGACCTAGGAGGCGGAGTTCACAGTGAGCCGAGATTGTGCCACTGCAATCCAGCCTGCTCAACAAAGCAAGACTCTGTCTCAAAAAGAATTAAAAAACAGGCCGAAGTGGCTCATGCCTGTAATCCCAGCACTTTGGGAGGCCAAGGCAGGTGGATCACCTGAGGTCAGGAGTTCAAGACCAGCCATAACCAACACGGAGAAACCCCATCTCTACTAAAAATACAAAGATTAGCTGGGCGTGGTGGCGCATGCCTGTAATCCCAGCTACTCGGGAGGCTGAGGCAGGAGAATCTCTTGAACTCTGGAGGTAGAGGTCGCGGTGAGCGGAGATCGTGTCACTGCACTCGGGCCTGGGCAATGAGAGTGAAACTCCGTCTCACAAAAAAATCAATAAATAAAATTTAAAAAAAAAAAAAGCAAGAAAAAAATCATAATTAATTATATTTCCCAGGAGAATTTTTTTTTTTTGCCCCCACATCTGAGAAGCCAGAGTGAGAATTTTCATTCCTTATATTGACACTTCAATTATCATTAGTTTGATCTTTATTAAAAAGGAATGGTGCCAAGTGGGCTGGTCACTCTTGCAATTCCAACACTTCGGGAGGCAAAGGCAGCAGGATCACTTAAGGCCAGAAGTTCAAGGCCATCCTGGGCAACATAGTGAGACCCCACCTCTACAAAAAATTTAAAAATTAGCTAGGCAAGGTGGTACACACCTGTAGTCCCCACTACTCAAGAGGCTGAAGTGAGAGAATCACCTGAGCCCAGAAGGTTGAAGCTGCAGTGAGCTATGATCGCACCACTGCTAGCCTGGGCAAGAGAGAGAGACCTGGTCCCTAAAAAAATTTGAAAAATAAAAAGAGAATGATTTCCACCATATTATAAATTAGTGAGTGGATGATTATTAGTTTATCAATACAAAATAATTTCCACGGTTGTACCTCTTTTTTTTTTTTTTTTTTCTTTGAGTCTCATTCTATTGCCCAGGCTGGAGTGCAGTGGCACAATCTCAGCTCAGTGCAACCTCTGCCTCCTAGGTTCAAGTCATTCTCCCACTTCAGCCTCCTGAGTAGCTGGGATTATAGGCACCGGCCTTCATGCCCGGTTAATTTTTGTATTTTTAGTAGACAGGGTTTCACCATGTCGGCCAGGCTGGCTCTAACTCCTGACCTCAGGTGATCCACCCACCTTGGCCTCCCAAAGTGCTGCGATTACAGGTGTTGAGCCACTGCGCCCAGCCCACAGTTTTACCTCTTAAATTTACCTTATTATCTGGAGCCCCTGAAGTCTTATTTTCCTTTTGGACATGAATTCAGGAACAGTTCAATATACCTATGATCTGAGGATAATGAGAAAGATTAGTTTTAAAAAGTTGAAAAGGGAGATCAATTTTACAGCCATTTTTCTCACAGTTCAGACAACAATTCAAACGCTTTGCCCTTTCCTTTCCCTAATTAAAAACAAAATTTAGGCCGGGCGCGGTGGCTCACGCCTGTAATCCCAGCACTTTGGGAGGCCAAGGAGGGAGGAACACCTAAGGCGTTCGAGCCAGCCTGGCCAATATAGTGAAACCCCGTCTCTACTAAAAATACAAAAATTAGCCAGTTTGGTGGCAGGTGCCTATAGTCCCAGCTACTCAGGAGGCTGTGGCAGGAGAATCATTTGAACCCAGGAGGCGGAGGTTGCAGTGAGCCCAGATCACACCACTGCACTACAGACTGGGTGACAGAAAACACGCCGTCTCAAACAACAACAAATAAAATGTAGAACAGACAAACAGGCTGGGTGCGGTGGCTCATGTCTGTAATCCCAGCACTTTGGGAGGTTGAGGCACGGGGATCATTTGAACCCAGGGGTTCGAGACCAGCCTGGCCAACATGGCGAAACCTGTCTCTACTAAAAATACAAAAATGAGTCAGGCATGGTGCTGGGCACCTGTAATCCCAGCTACTCAGATGGCTGAGGCAGGAGAATTGCTTGAACTCAGGAGGCGGAGACTGCAGTGAGCCGAGATGGCACCACTGCATTCCGGCGTGGTTGACAAAAAAAAAAAGAAAGAAAGAAATTTGCAGGATAATTAGCAGACAAATAAATGTTTTTTAAATTATAGTGTTTTTATCTGTTACGTTTAATTTACTAGTACTAAAAGAATACAAATTTTCCAAGGAAAAATTCTACAATCCCAAAACAGAAAGAGATACTTATAAGCAAAGACAAGCATCAAAAATGACAACGAAAGCCAAAGGCAGGACTTACGAACGTGGGACCGATCCTTGAGCATTGCTGCAACAGCATCCTCATGGGTCTCAAAGTGCACATCAGCTTCTCCAGTGGCCTTCCCGCTGGAGCTGTATTCCATGGTGATTCTAACAGGCTTGAGTGGAGCGAAAAACTAAACGACAAAGGCAGTCAAGAGGAACATGATGGATGTAAGTAAACCCGCCTAGTAGTCTGGTGGCTCATCTTTCTTTCAGACTTTGATTCATACACTTGATACATTTGTTTTTAGGAAATTCCTTTTTTAAGTAGTAACATATTTATACATCTAGTATGTCTTTTGGCTTTTCTACTTTTTCTCAGAACTCAAAGTGACATTTAAAGTACCTGCTCTCAGAGAGCACAGTGGCTCGCACCTGTAACCTCAACACTTTGGGAGGCCAAGACGAGTGGATCACTTGAGGTCAGGAGATCAAGACCAGCCTGACCAACACGGTGAAACCCCATCTCTACTGAAAATACACAAATTAAACAGGCATGGTGGCACGTGCCTGTAATCCCAGCTACTCGGGAAACTGAGGCGGGACAAATGCTTGAACCCAGGAGGCAGAAGTTGCAGTGAGCCAAGTTCAAGCCACTGCACTCCAGCCTGGGCGACACGGCAAGACTCTGTCACAAAAAAAAAAAAAAGAGGCCGGGCGCGGTGGCTCAAGCCTGTAATCCCAGCACTTTGGGAGGCCGAGACGGGCGGATCACGAGGTCAGGAGATCAAGACCATCCTGGCTAACATGGTGAAACCCCGTCTCTACTAAAAAATACAAAAAACTAGCCGGGCAAGGTGGCGGGCACCTGTAGTCCCAGCTACTCGGGAGGCTGAGGCAGGAGAATGGCGTAAACCCGGGAGGTGGAGCTTGCAGTGAGCTGAGATCCGGCCATTGCACTCCAGGCTGGGCGACAGAGCGAGACTCCGTCTCAAAAAAAAAAAAAAAAAAAAAAGAGAGAGAGAGAAAAAAAAGTAATACCAAGCCACACTTTTCAGCTACAGAAAAAGCAGCAAGCCTTGCAACCAGGAAGATGCCATCTTACTATCCAAAGATAACACAGAAACACTACATATTTTCTTCTCTACCATCCCCAAATTAATACAAGTTTCATTTTAGAACTTTTGTTCAAATCTATTGAGACTCGGTATCTTACTGCCACACACGTTTATAATGTCTTGGGCATTGGCTTGGAAAGGTAATCCTCTCATGTGGACAAAATGCTGAGAAGACGTAGTTCCAAAATCAGCAGCCTCTGGAAGCTTTTCTGGCACCTCCTTAGGCAATTCTGAGAGGTGGAACAGAAAGCACTGTTAAAACATAACAGCTTCAAGGGTTATTAACAGATTCTAATTAGGTATGACTTCTATGTCCAAATCCTCAATTCCTCTTAAGAGCTTTAAAAGCCAAAATGATCTGAAATTTCTGCCACTTAACAAATATCACCTGAACACCCATAAGCACTGAATGCCTCAGACCACTACCAGTTTAAGAACTTACCCCTTTCTGTAACAACAGAGAGCAGATAAAATGATTATGAATTAAACCCTAAAAGAGACTTTCTAGATTATAGCTACTAAAAAGAAAAAAAAGGAACAAGGGCTGGGCATGGTAGCTCACACTTGTAATCCCAACACCATGAAAGGCTGAAGTAGGAGAATCACTTGAGCCCAGGAGTTCGAGACCAGCCTGGGCAACACAGTGAGACACTGTTCTACAAAAAAAAAAAGACGCCGGGTGCGGTGGCTCACGCCTGTATTCCCAGCACTTTGGGAGGCTGAGGCAGGTGGATTACAAGGTCAGGAGATCGAGTCTCGATCTCCTGTAGAGACACAGTGAAACCCCGTCACTGTAGAGACACAGTGAAACCCCGTCTCTACTAAAATGCCAAAAATTAGCCAGGTGTGGTGGCGGGCACCTGTAGTCCCACCTACTTAGGAGGCTGAGGCAGGAGAATGGCATGAACCCGGGAGGCAGAGCCTGCAGTGAGCTGAGATCCGGCCACTGCACTCCAGCCTGGGCGACAGAGCAAGACTCCATCTCAAAAATAAATAAATAAATAAATAATTAAAAAAAGAAAAAGAAAAATAACTTAGCTGGACATGGTGATGCAAGTCTATAGTTCCAGCTACTCAGGAGGCTGGGGTGGAAGAACTGCCTGAGCCCAGGAGTTCAAGGTTGCAGTGAGCCATGATTGTGCCACTGCACTCCAGAATGGGCCACAGAACAACACCTTGTCTCAAAAAACTATATATATACATACACACACACACACATATATATATAGTGACAAGATAATCCCAGGGTACCAGTTTAAAAAGTATTTATCAAACTTAAAAGATTCCAAATGTTGCTCTGAGTTAGGAATCAAAGAAATAATTAAATCCAGAAGCAAACAAAAATCCTTACTTCTGGTGGGCACAGTGGCTCATGCCTGTAATCCCAGCACTTTGGGAGGCAGAGGCGGGCGGATCCCCAGAGGTCAGTAGTTCAACACCAGCCTGGCCAACATGGGGAAACCCTGTCTCTACTAAAAATATAAAAGCTGGCCACAGTGGCAGGCACCTGTACTCCCAGCTACTCGGGAGGCCGAGGCAGGAAAATGGCGTGAACCCAGGAGGCGGAGCTCGCAGTGAGCGGAGATCTCCCCACTGCACTCCAGCCTGGGCGACAGAGCAAGACTCTGTCTCAAAAAAAAAAAAAATCCTTACTTCAGTCAATATTCCTGCTCATTACCCAAATCTTCCCCCATCTTAATTTAAATATTGACATTTTACTTCCTTTTATCACATTTTTACTACCCAGCTTTTGATATAGTTAATAAAAATGATTAAATTAAAAACCTAGCAAAATAATTAAGTCTTTCTGCATATACTCAAAGCATGTACTATACTCCAAGACCTATTAAATCTTTAGGCCTGGTGTGTTGGCTCACACCTGTAATTCCAGCACTTTAGGAGGCTGAAGCAGGTGGATCACTCGAGGTCAAGAGTTCCAGACCAGCCTGGCCAACATGGCGAAACCTTGTCTCTACTAAAATTATAAAAATTAGCTGGGCGTGGTGGCATGCACCTGTAGTCCCAGCTACTCAGGAGGCTAAGGCAGGAGAATCGCTTGAACCCGGGAGGTAGAGGTTGCAGTCAGCCAGGACCGCACCACTGCGCTCCAGCCTGGCAACAGAGCGAGACTCTGTCTCAAAAAAAAAATTTTTTTTTCGCAAAATCCAAAACATTCAAGATAGAACCAATGAGTCTCAAGAAGAGACAGGACCTTACCTATTTCCTTCTCACTTTCAAAAGCTGTCATGGGTCGAATATCCTCATTTACTTCATGTTCTTCAAAGACCATTTCTGGCTCAGTTATATACTTAGCAGTAGGAGAAGATGTGATTTTCTTTCCCTTATGAGAACCAACATGTGTTCGAACTTCATTCCTTCTGCTTGGAAATATCTCGATGTATCTATGTCAAAGAAAAAGTGAACAGGCACAAATGGTGCAAAGTAACTTTATACTGAACTCACTTAAAATAAACATGTATACATTATATTTCCAACAGCTTATGAAACACAGGTGTCCAAAGATAACAGGTAGGGAAAAGTAATAATGGATGCAGATAGTAGCCCATGAAAACATAAAACAGTAGGTCACTGATTTAAGTTTTTGCACCAAGGTAACACTTTTTCTTCATACACATTTTAACAATATTTTCTACTCTGTTTTGCTTCATGAGAACGATGCTTACGTTAACTGTGTACACAGAGAAAATTAATCTCATAAGGGTTTTTTAAACAGCTGGTTAATAATCTCTTGAAGCCTTGAAATTCAATTCTGTGCAAATTAATCACATCTGTATAAGATATTAAAAGTCACAGTAAAAGAAGAGCTAACTTCCCAGAACTTCACTAAAAGGCTAATGAGAATTCAAGAACTAAGTATCAATTATGACTTGCTATCACCGTGGAGGGGACTATCTATTAAACCCAAGCTTCTGGAACAATTTTTTTTTTTTTTGAAACTTGGGTTTCTTGCTGTCACCCAAGATGGAGTGCAGTGGTGTGAACATGGCTCACTGCAGCCTCAACCTCCTAGACTCAAGTGATCTTCCTGCCTCAGCCTCCCAAGTAGCTGGGGACTACTGCCGCCTGCCACCACACACTGCTACATTTTGTATTTTTTATTTTTGTAGACATGGGTTCTTGCCATGTTGCCCAGGTTGCTCTTGAACTCCTGGGCTCAAGTGATTCTACCCACTTCAGCCTCCCAACGTGCTGGGATTACAGGTATTGGCCACCACACCCAGCACAGTTTTCTTTTTCTTAACATGGCTTTCTAAACTAAGAGTTATAAAAATAGCTTGTGTTTACAAATCTATAAAGATTAGATGTGCACTACTTCTTTAAAAAAACTCTTTGAGCCTGGACAACAAAGTGAGACACTATCTCAACAAAAGTTTTTTGTTTTTTTTTTAATTAGCCAGGAGACCAGGTGCAGTGGCTCACACCTGTAATCCCAGTACTTTGGGAGGCTGAGGCAGGTGGATCACTTGAGCTCAGAAGTTTGAGACCAGCTTGGGCAACATGCAAAACCCCATCTCTACAAAAATACAAGAATTAGCTGGGTGTGGTGGCATGCACCTGTAGTCCCAGCTACTTGGGAGGCTGAAGTGGGAGGACTGCTTGAGCCCAGGAGGCCACAGCTGCAGAGAGCTGTATCACTCAACTGCACTCCAGTGAGGTTAACAGAGTAAGGCTCTGTCTAAAATTAGCCAGGCATGGTGATGCATGCCTGTGGTACCACCTACAAGGAAAGCTGAGGTGGGAAGACTGCTTGAGCCCAGGAGGTCAAGGTGTTTGTGCCACTGCACTCCAGGCTGGGTGACAGAGCAAGATCCTGTCTCAAGAAACTAAAAAACCTTTGAACCACTTCTATCAGTAGATCCTGAAACACTGCCTTTGGAATGGCTATTTTGTTTACTTCAAAGGAGCTGATTTAAAAGGCCAGAAAACAGCAAAAAAAGTAACCCAACAGGATTTAACATTTGACATTTTAAACTGTACCTCCAAAACTAAACTTAAAACACAAACGAACCCACTTATCATCATGTGCATCATGATGTGATGTCAACATGAGATACTGTACAAGACAACTGATCTAATTTCTTCAAAAGTCAATTGCTTTTAAAAAGAGGGAGGGAATAAGTAAGGGGGATTTGCTCTAGTTCAAGAGAATCAGTGGTCAGGTGCAGTGGCTCACACCTGTAATCCCAGCGTTTAGGGAGGCCAAAGCGGGAGATCACTTGAGCCCATGAGTTTGAGGCCAGTCAGGGCAACACAGCAAGACCCCACCTACACACATACACACAAACACACACACACACACAGAGTGAGGTGTGGTGGCACATGCCTATAGTTCTAGCTAGTTTGTAGGGTGAGGCGAGAAGACTGCTTGAGCCCAGGAATTCAAGGCTGTAGTGAGCTATCATCATGCTACTACACTCCAGCCTGGGTGACAGAATGAGATCCTGTGTCTTAAAAGAAAAAAATACACAGAGAACTATGGACATAACAATCAAATGCAGTGTGTAGACCTTATCTGGATTCTGTTTCAAAAAAGATATTTTTGTCCGGTGTGGTGGCTCACACCTGTAATCCCAACACTTCTGGAGGCGGAGGTGGGTGGATGACTTGAGTCCGGGAGTTCTAGACTAGCCTGGCCAACATGGTGAAACCCCGTCTCTACTAAAAATACAAAACTTAGCTGGGCGTGGTGGCGCATGCCACTAGTTCCAGCTACTCGGGAGGCTGAGGCAGGAGGATCACTTGAACCTGGGAGGCAGAGAGAGGTTGCGGTGAGCCAAGATCACGCCACTGCACTCCAGCCTAGGCAGCAGAGCGAGACTCCGTTGCCAAAAAAAAAAAAAAAAAAAGGATATTTTTGGTATAAATGGAAAAATATTATGAACTGTTATTAGATAACATACTATTGATAACGGTGTTAGATATAACATTGAAATTATGTAAAAAAAATTTTTTTTTACAGATGCATACTAAAAAAAAAACCAGATGAAGCAAATATAACAGATGTTATATTTTATATATAAATGTGTTAATCTAGCTGCTCTACGTACACTGTCTATGGGTTAGTCCTGCTCCACAACGAGCAGTCAAAAAAAAATTGTTAATCTAAATTATGGGCATTTGATGGCTCACTACACTACTCTCTCTACTTTTCTATGTTTGGATAACTTTACAGTCATATTACAGCACATTAATCAAAATGACTTGATGTGTGACACTTGTGCATCATTAATATCTGCTTTACTCACCGATTACCAATTTCTTCCCTGTGTTTCAACAGGGCTTGGTTGGCCATTTCTGGTTCTTCAAATTGCACATAGGCTTCCCCTGTTTTTCGTCTCCCTCTGTAGTCCATCACAAAAGTAATGTCAACTATATTCAGTCCTAGAACACGAAAAGAGTTTAGTGCTACTAGCAGGTTTTTTTATCCTTAGAATTAACACCATCATTCAAATACTAATAAAATTTTTATTCTGTTTTGCCAGTCCCAAAACTGAATACATGCTTGATAGGAAAAAATTTATTATGCAGTCAAAAGTCAGTAACACCTACATACCCTATCTCCAGAATAGGTAGGGTCCAAGAAGCCCACTCAAAACATACAATTCTCCCCATCTTTTTTTTTTTTTTTTTTTTTTGCTGTTAATTATATACTAGGAAACAACAGAAATCACAGACTTCACTGTTAATGGTTCTAGGAATTAGATAATACCTTTAAATTACATAAATTGTTATTGTCTTACACAAATATAGCCAATTATGAGAAGTTACTTCCTTCAATAGTAAAACCCTCACGAAATTATTTTGAAATCTGACTTCCCTCCTAAAATCTGCCTGATAGAAAACACATATAAAATCTATAAATATTAGAAATTTAAGTGAAGAGCTCTCCCCTAAAGAACCTAATATAACTGCATGCTATTGCCCAGAAAGAGGCTCATCTCAGATATAGAAGATAACAAGGGGAAAAAGATATGAACTCCCAAGCATAATATAACTGCAAAGTACCTGCAAAGAAATCTACAATGTCTTTCTCATTGCAACTGTAAGGAAGTCCTCTCAAACGAACCACACCATCATTTACCACAGGTGAAGATTTGACCTGCAAGCTCTTCATTAAGGCATCCACATCTTCATTGTTTATCTCATACACTACGAAGAAAAAACACAAAAGGGATGAAAATTTACATAACAAAGGAACAAACCCATTTAAAAAAATCATTACAACTTGGTGGATTATCCAAGAATTCAAAAACTAATTCTTTTAATCTTTATGCACTTCTCTAGAGAAAATAACAAATGACATTTATCGCATATTTACCATGCAGGCATAACTTCTTTAATTCTCACAGCTTGTAAGATACTTGTCAGCCGGGTACAGAGGCTCATGCCTGTAATCCCACAACTTTGGGAGGCCAAGGCGGGTGGATCACCTGAGGTCAGGAGTTTGAGACCAGCCTGACCAATATGGTAAAACCCCATCTCTAATAAAAATACAAAAATTAGCTGGGTATCATTTGCCTGTAGTCCCAGCTACTTGGGAGGCTGAGAGAGGAGAATTGCTTGAACCCAGGAGGTAGAGGTTGCAGTGAGCTGAGATCACGCCACTGCACTCCAGCCTGGGTGACAGAGCGAGACTCCATCCCGAAAAAAAAAAAAGATTAGCTTGGTCAATATTCTCATAAGAAAGTTTATCTATGTTTTATTCTCACAACCTATAAAAGAATGCATTCATACAATCTAAATACTTCATTATTAAGGATCAAATAAAAACTGCCTTGAAAAGTATAAAACCTAATGCAATGAACCCAAAATGTCAAAATCTGACTTCACATACCTTCCACATACCGCTGGCCCATGTACATGCGGTGCTTCTCTAAGGCTTTCTGCACATCCTGCTCTGACTCCATTTCAATTAAGGCATCACCCCTTCGTTTCCCATCTCTATTTAGGAGGAAATGTATTCCATTCTCACCGTTGCGGATTCTGCAGTCTAAAAGTGTATGAGCAAAATCAATTGAAAACAGAAATCAAACTTTTAGCTCAATTATGTAAGTCACGAGAATGCAATTTTCCAACAAACCAGGAAACAAGTGTCATATTCCTTACACAAATCCCCATCTCTTAAGCCATCCAAACACCAATAAGAATTTAGTCTCGGCCGGGCGCGGTGGCTCAAGCCTGTAATCCCAGCACTTTGGGAGGCCGAAGCGGGTGGATCACGAGGTCAGGAGATGGAGACTATCCTGGCTAACATGGTGAAACCCCGTCTCTACTAAAAATACAAAAAACTAGCCGGGCGTGGTGGCGGGCGCCTGTAGTCTCAGCTACTTGGGAGGCTGAGGCGGGAGAATGGCGTGAACCCGGGAGGCGGAGCTTGCAGTGAGCCGAGATCACGCCACTGCACTCCAGCCGGGGAGACACAGCGAGACTCCGTCTCCAAAAAAAAAAAAAAAAAAAAAAAAATTAGTCTCTAAAACCTTCCAAGTAGAAAAGATAAGCAAATCTTAGCACAGAAGCTTATGATCTCCTTCCTGATCATTAAATGGCAAATAAGGATAGGCCCAACACAAAATTCATTATTTCTATTCCAATGTTTCTACAATCACTTAAGGAAATACAATATAGTTAAATTCATACATAAGTGTCTTCCTTTAAAATCATATCCATAGGACTCTAAAGTATTTCCTCTAAGAATAATTTTATTACCATAATTTAATTTTTTTTTGTTTTTGTAGAAAGGGGGTCTCATTTTGTTGCCCAGGCTGGTCTTGAACTCTTGGGCTTAAGTAATCCTCCCACCTTAGCCTCCCAAAGTGCTGGGATTACAGGCATCAGCCACCACGCCTAGGCTTTTTGCCCTTTTCATACTGCATACTTTTTATAATGGGAAAGTCCAAGATGTAAGTGGCCAAGAGGCTTTAAAAAATGTTTGACCAGGCTCACTCTGGGCATACTGCCTAGGAGTTACTCCTGCTCCACAAGGAGCAGCTAACAAAATTAATGAAATAGCCAGGCGTGGTGGCTCATGCCTGTAATCCCAGCACTTTGGGAGGCCAAAGTGGTGGATCATCTGAGGTCAGGCGTTTGAGACCAACCTGGCCAACATGGCGAAACCCTGTCTCTACTAAAAATACAAAAATTAGCCAGGCATAGTGGCAGGTGCCTGTAGTCCCAGCAACTCAGGAGGCAGAGGCAGGAGAATCGCTTGAACCCAGGAGGCGGAGGCTGCAGTGAGTCGAGACTGCGCGAGACTGCACTCCAGCCTAGGTGACAGAGCGAGACTCCATCTCAAAAAATAATAATAAATAAATCATAGTCAGATACAGAAACTAAAAAAAAAATCCCAGATACATAAACTCTCCAAACATGGTACTAAGAGAACTTTATTCCTTGATACTAAGTGACCTTCTATTCTAAATGTCTGTATTACATAAATAGTCACTCTTAATTCCATATTTCCACTGACAGGCTTGACTTTTTGATGTATATGTTAATACCACAGAGAAAAATAATTTCAAACCATGCAATTTTGTTTTTTAACTTTTATTCAGTACATGTACAGGACTGTTACACAGGTAAACCATGTGTTACAGGAGGCTTGGTATACAGATCATGTAGTTACCCAGGTAGCAAGCATAGTACCCAATAGCTTTTATTTTTCTTTTTGAGAAGAGTCTTTATCTCTGTCGCCAAGGCTGGAATGCAGTGGTGTGATCTCAGCTCACTGCAACCTCCTCCTCCTGGATTCAAGCGATTCTCCTGCCTCAGCCCCCCGGGTAGCTGGGACTACGGGAGCGTGCCACCACGCCTGGCTAATTTTTTTTGTATTTTTAGGAAAGATGGGGTTTCACCGTGTTAGCCAGGATGGTCCCGATCTCCTGACCTCATGATCCGCCTGCCTCGGCCTTCCAAAGTGCTGGGATTACAGGCGTGAGCCACTGCACCCGGCCCCGATAGGTATTTTTTAATCCTCTCCCCCACCCTCAAGTTGGCCCTGGTGTGTTGTTCCCCTTTGTGTCCATGTGTTCTCATTGTTTAGCTCCCACTTGTAAGTGAAAATATACAGTATTTAGTTTAATGTTCCATGTTAGTCTGCTTAGGATAATGGTCTCCAGCACCACCCACATTGCTGCAAAGGATATAATCTCGTTCTTTGTTATGGCTGCATAATATTCCATCATACCAGCCAGGCGCAGTGGCTCAGGCCTGTAATCCTAGCACTTAGGGAGACAGGCAGATCATGAGATCACGAGGTCAGGAGATCGAGATCATCCTGGCTAACACGGTGAAACCCCGTCTCTACCAAAAACACAAAAAATTAACCAGGCATGGTGGTGATCGCTACTAGGGAGGCTGAGACAGGAGAATGTCATGAACTCAGGAGGCAGAGCTTGCAGTAAGCCAAGATCGTGCCACTGCACTCCAGCCTGGGTAACAGAGCAAGACTCTGTCTCAATAAATAAATAAAATTCCATTATACTATGTAGTCTTAACATTACATATTATACATTAATATATAACATTAATTATATTATATTATATATATTTATATATAATCATATATTATATAGTATTAACTAAACATAATTACATATAATTATATATTATATAAAACTTGTTACATATAAATATTAACATATCACTAATAATTATATAATTAATTATATAATAAATGTATAATTATTAATATATTAAAATACAAATTATATGTATGCTATATATAAATTATATATATTATAGGCCTGAGCCTGTTATATATGTAAAAGTTAATAAATTATATATTATATTACATATATTAACTAATTATAACGTTAATATATTCATTAATGTTTATATTAATTACATATATCAATTATATATTAATATATTAGCATTAAATAACTTTTGTTGCATTCAAAGCCTTTATATATATGTAAATTGAGACAGTCTCACAGTGTTGCCCAGTATGGTATGGAATTACTGGCCTCAAGCTATCCTCCCACCTTGGCCTCCCAAAGTGCTGGGATTACAGGCCTGAGCCACTGCCCCTGGCCCAAAGTCTTTCAATTTGTTACATACTGCAAACAGTACACATGGTATCACTTGGTATATGCAACCAACCAGAATGAGACAGTTCCCAACCATCAAAAAGGAAGTTGACAGTGTAGTCTGATGTGGATTTGTAGCACTACCTTTTACTCAGACAAAATCACATACTTATAATATACCTATCTGCTTGTGAGAAACAATATAAGGGAAAAAAATAAATAAATAAAACATACATAAAATATACCTGAGAAAAAGTTAAGCACATCTTCCATAGTGCATGACCAGGGCAGTCCTTGAGCTCGAATGAGATAGACATCATCCACTTCCTCTTCTAACTTGGATGGGGCCAATTCATACTCAGGCGGTGGTGGAAGGTCTTCCAGGTAAGTAGTTTTGGACTCCTTCCAAGGGAAATGAAGAATTGTAAAAATAGTTACATTTACAGGTAAAAAATGTAAAAAAAAAAATTGTTAGAAAATGTTTATTCTACAAACTAATATTCTAGATATTATTTCAGAGGCAAAAAGTAAACTTCACCAATCTAACCCATCCTGTTTTGGCTTAAATTGTACATCCAAAAGCCGTAAGCAGGTATATCCTAAAGGTTTGGCAGGACATAAATTTCATGCAGGGTTTGTTTTAAAATTCATGGACCCCAAATTATAGCTAACAATAGTGTAGTTAAGGCAACACAAGAAAGGTCCCAGCAATTTGACAAATATTTGATTGCCCCTACACACAGTGTTTGCCCTCATCTGAAATAGCTATCTAGAATACGACAAGCATACAAGATGAGACGCTGAGTGCTATAATTAATATACAAAATACTACAGGAATTCAAATCAGAGGACTAACAGAAGAATCAGGACGTGACATGAGATCGGCCTTGAAGGAAGGACAGAATTGTTAGAAGGATATAAAAGATAGGATATTCCAGTTTGAAGGTGAGAGAAAGAAGCAGTACGACCAAAGGACCATTTGAAAAACAGCAATTAATTTCAATTAATTCCGTTTAAATTAGGAGCCAAAGAAGGTGACCTGGCAAAAGGAAGCTGGTACCATAGAGCAGAGGGCCTTGAGTGTGGAGCTCAATGTGTGTTCTTCACTTGGTAGGCAAAGGGAATTTAACAAAAGACACTGAGGACTGTGTAAATCAACAAGATAGGATGCCTTGGGAAGATTCCTCTGTCAGCTGGTATGCCAGATCAAGTGATTAAGGGAAAGATCTTAAAGGCAACAGCAGCATTGTGAGGCTAAAGACTTGTAAAGTCTCTTTTATCGGATTAAGTAAAACTGGAATTTAGTAAGAATCCACCAAGCACTACCACCATAACCTAAGAAGACAACTCAGGCTTTAAGACTTGCACTCTACTGGGCTAGGTGCGGTGGCTAACGCCTGTAATCCCAGCACTTTAGGAGGCCAAGGTGGGCGAATCACGAGGTCAGGAGTTCAAGACCAGCCTGGCCAACATGGTGAAACCCCATCTCCACTAAAAATACAAAAAATTAGCCGGGTGTAGTGGCGTATGCCTGTAATCCCAGCTACTCGGGAGGCTGAGGCAGGAGAATCGCTTGAACCCGGGGGGCTGGAGGTTTCAGTGAGCTGAGATCTCGGCATTTCACTCCAGCCTGGGCTACAGATCAAGACTCCGTCTCAAAAAAAAAAAAAGAAAAAAAGACTGCACTCTACTGGACTAAGGACAGAGATATCTTTGTACTATCAATCATTTTTTTTTTTTTTTGAGACGGAGTTACGCTCTTGTCGGCCAGACTAGAGTGCAACGGCGCAATCAGCCTCCCGAGTAGCTGGGATTACAGGCGCCTGCCACCATGCCCGGCTTTTTTGCGTTTTTTAGTAGAGATGGAGTTTCACCATGTTGGTCAGGCTGGTATCGAACTCCTGACCTCAGGTGATCCACTCGCCGCAGCCTCCCAAAGTGCCGCGCCCGGCCCTATCTATAATTTTCATGAAGGCTTAATGTTTAGTTTTAAGGAATAAATGTAAGCAGTGTCTTAACACACAGATGCTCTACAGATACCACTGCCTCCATTTCACAGAAAAAAAAAAAGAAGCTAGCTCACAAAGGTTCATTAGAGATTGTTTTGTTGTGGTTTTTGTAGACAACTTTCCCTATTTTTCCAGAATTCCATAAGCATCACAAGCTTTCACAGAAAAAGGCAGCGGAAAGTATTGGGCCAGGATTCTAATCAATTAGCTCAGCCGCTGGCACACAGCAGCCATGCTGATGAGCCTCCCAGTCTCCCTAAGTTAAAGGAGAAGCACAAATTGAATTCAGATAAATATGACCCAAAGAATCAGGGGCTGGGTAGTTAAAAAGTGTGCAGACACTTCCCAGATGCCACATAACAATAAGAGAAAGGTTCATCTACAAGACACAAAATATTTGCAATCTGAGTTAAGTACATACCGACTTTTCTAAAAAATAAAGAAAAAACGGAAAGGAAAACATTGTAAATTCATTCCTGGGACCCCAAATTGTGTCCTCAACCCTCAACGCTCCCTCCCCTTCACCCCCTCCCACCAACAGCTAAACCTCCAAACTGCTTTCCCAGACGAGGCGACACACAGTCCTAAAAGACCTTCTGTACGAGTGGAGTTGCAGAGGTGACCTTCAGTAAACCGGGACAGCTCGTCTTTCCCTGGGGACAGGACAGGGAAGGGCGCGATGGGGACAGGTTCCTTCCCTACAAGCCAGCCCACGCAACTGTGTGCGCGCACCTTCTCAGCCGCGGCCCACCGAGAGGCGCCGAGGGCCGCCCAGGCCTAGCGCTCACGCTGCACGGAAACCCCCAACCCTCGGCGGGCTCCGGCCTCGCAACTTCACAACCTGCTGGTGGAAAGCAAAAGGGATCCGAGGTGGGCGCGTCAGCAGCCTCACGAAACCTACCATGGGCCCGGCGGGGAACAAGGCCTCAACATTCACCCCAGCCACACTTAAACTGCCCAACAGACCCAGAATCGAGGGGAGAACAAATCAAGGAGAAAACCCGACGCCTAGGAGAGCTTCCCTTGTTCCGGGGCCCAATAGGAGCACAGGGCGGACGGGGAGGGTGTGCGGCGCGAGTCGCGGATCCCCGGGCGCGCCAGCGAAGTGCACACGGAGGGGCGCGGGGGCGCGTGCGCGCAGCCCGGGAGGGGTCTAGCGCCAGGTCCCTAGCGGCGCCCACGTACCTGGCTGTAGCTACGCGTCGGGCCCGCGGCCGCCGCCAGCGACTGCGGCAGCAGAGGGGCACGGAGGGCAGGGTAGGCCGCGGCGGCCGCCGCCGCGGCAGAGGTGGCCACAGGGGAAGGCCCCGCCAGCCTCCCGGGAGGCACAGGCCCGGTCTGGAGGCCACGCGTCTGGGAGGCAGCGGCCGCGGCGGCCCCGAGCAGCAGCAGGAGGCGGCGGCGGCCCGAGACGCCAGACGGGATAGAGCCAGCGGCAGAGTAGAAGGGCAGGCAGGCGGCGCCAGTGCGCCGGCAGCTGCTGCAGTTACAGCCGCAGCCCCGGAGCAGCGCCCCGAGTACCCAGCGCGTGCCGGCCATGGACTCCGGAGGCGGCGTAGGGCCTGTAGGCAGCTGCGGCTGCAGCGCGAGTGGAGCGGAAGTGGAATCCAGGGCCGGTTGGGGGTGGGGGTGCCGGGAACATGCGCCGCGGGCACAGGGGGCAGCGGTGAGTCGAAAGAGGCGGAGGAGAGCGCGACGCTCCGCCCAGTCTCCGCCCTTAGGGCGGGGCTGCCATAGCTTGGGAGGGGCCCCGGGAAGGGGGTGCAGTCGATCTGCTCTTTTTTCAGGCGGGGTAAACTGAGGCCCAAAGAAAGTGAGGCTTGGGGCCGGGCACAGTGGCTCATTCCTGTAATCCTAGCACTTTGGGAGGCCGAGGTGGGCGGATTTCCTGAGCTCAGGAGTTTGAGACCAACCTAGGCATCACTGTGAAACCCCGTCTCTACTAAAATACAAAAAGTTAGGCCGGGTGTGGTGGCTCACGCCAGTAATCCCAGCACTTTAGGAGGCCGACGGAGGGGGAGCGGATCACCTGAGGTCAGGAGTTCAAGACCAGCCTGGCCAACATGGTGAAACTGTGTCGCTACTAAAAATGCAAAAATTACCCGGGTGTGGTGGCGGGCTCCTGTAATCCCAGCTACTCAGGAGGCTGAGGCAGGAGAATCACTTGAACCCGGGAGGCGGAAGTTGCAGTGAGCCGAGATCATGCTACTTCTCTCCAGCCTGGGCGACATACTGAGACGCCATCTCAAAAAAAAAAAAAAAAAGGAGGGCCATCCTGCTCTGGGTAGAGCCGAGACCTATAGCACAGGTCTGTGCCACCCCAAGATGTGCCACCGAAACCCGTGGTGTGAACGGCTAAAGAACCCTTTCTGAAAGGAATTGTGATACTCTGGTTATAAAAAAAATCGTTGGGATAATATCAGAGATTTGGTACCCCCCAAATTTGAGATACGTGAGGAAGGAGAGCATTCTTTGTTGTTTTAAAATGAAATACAGACACGGCGTGGTGGCTCATGCCTATAATCCCAGCACTTTGGGAGGCTGAAGTGAGAGGATCACTGGATCCCAAGAGTTGCAGACCAGCCTGGGCAACATAGGGAGACCCCGTCTCTACAAAAAATAAAAAAAGCCGGGCATGATGGCCTGGGCCTGTAGTGCCAACTACTTGGGAGGCCGATTGCTTCAGCCCAGGAGGTGGAGGCTGCAGTAAGCTATGATTGCCACCACTGAACTCCAGCCTGGGTGACAGAGTGAAACCCTGTCACTAAAAAAATAAAACATATATATTTATTATGTACTGATCAAGCGCATAACAAAGGTGAATCCTCCCCTAATGAAACTGTATTCACAAGGGAACACAGAGATTTGCACACACACACACACACACACACACAGAGACTGGTTGTGTAGCTTTCCTCCTCCTGAGACCAGGACCTGTCAGAGACAAGCAAAAGGAAGTTGTTAGAGTAAAAAATAAGAGAAAGCTAGTATTTTTAAAAACTTCTTACTGTGGAAAATATCAAACAGAAGAACAGAATGAATTTCCAGAACTTCATAAATTGTGAACACTTTTCAATCTTGTTTCATCTATCCCCTGCCACCATCTTCCAAACCTTATTTTCTTTGCTAGAATATTTTAAAGCAATGGGAATTACATTTAAAGTTTGACTTGTTTAACCTGTACTACTTTTAGGTAAGGAAAGTTCAGTATTTCTTAGAAAACCCTTTCCCCAACCAAAAAACAAAGAACAAGAAAAAAATTGATAGACTTGGCTCTATGAACCTGCAGTATCAAAGAGAAGGGGGCTCAGTTTTCTCTTTTGGGTTAAAATACAGTCCAACAGAGAGTATTGTCATTTTTGTACAAAAACAGGGACAAAAGAAAAGGCAACAGTGCAAATACTCCATCTTCCAGGAAGGGAGGCTGGGATGCCTTAGTGTTAAAATGACAAAAGCAAAGCCCAGAGCAGGAACCATGATCCCTCAGAGGAGTCCCAAAAATGTCCAAGACAGCCTCGCTGGGAGAGGGGGTGTGGGAAGGGCAGGCCCCCAAGAGAGAGGTCCCCACATCCTCTGGCTAGAGACTAGGCCCGGGCCCCACTCATGCCACCAGCCCTCACCTCCCTTTGGGGTAAGAGCAGGTGCTGAGGTGAGGCTGGTTTTTGTTCCCCACTACTACTTTGTGATTTGTTCTTGGATACCTGGAAAGGGGCCAATTGAGGCCTCAGGGGTTGAGGCCCCTCTGGAACTGTGGTTCCTAGGAATGGGCTTGGACATAGAAGCCACTGGATATCTCTTCCCTGAACAGTAATTTTGTTTGTCAGTAACCCTGTAACTTCACAAGGAAAACAAAGAACAGGCTAGTCTTCCCCGCCCCAGCCAAAAAAGAGAAGGAGGTTTCTTCATCTGCAAGATTTGGGAATCCTAGAGTTATTTATTTATTTAGAGATAGGGTTTTGCTTTTTTGCCCTTGCTGGGGTGCAGTGGTGGGAATATGACTCACTGTAGCGTTGACCTCCCGGGTTCAAGTAATCCTCCTGCCTCAGCCTCCCAAAGTGCTTGGGATTACAGGCATTAACCACCATGCCTGGCCTATTTTTCTTTTCGTAAGCTTCCCTTTTAAGAAGAAAAATGGGTTAGCCCTTCCTAACAGATCATCACTACAAATAACAGGTTGCTGATGTATTAGAGACTCTGCCTATATTTACTCTTGCCCTCCTTTTCTTAATAGCAGCAGTCGTCATCTATAACATAAAAATCTGAGTGGATTGGAAACTTAGATAGAAATTCTGTACTTTATAATCAGGAGGGTAAATAAGAAGAAGCAGCCTGGGCAACCTGGCAACATCCCGTATCTACTAAAAACACAAAAAAGTAGCTGGGCGTGGTGGCACCTGCCTGTGGTCCCAAAAAGTCATACACTCTCTCGCAGCACAAACTAACCCTAAAACCGGAGTCCACAAGGTTGAGGCTTCAGTGAGCCGATATCGCACCACTGCACTCCAGCACTCCAAGGTAACACCTGCCAACCTCATGACAGAGACCCTGTCTCAAAAGTAAATAAATAAATAAAATTAAACTATAAGAGGTCATTGGTTTGGACTGAGCTCTTCTACTAGGCCCAAAAGACCAAATCAAAATGAAGTTAACTCACTTTCCACAAGACCAAGTTGAAACTAAGTTTATTTGACCTTCTGAGTAATCAGGAGAGACAGATAAAGGCCAAATCCTCGAACAGACCGGTGGTAGCTGGCAGGATAAGGAAGTCCCCTCTGCTTTCACCTTTATAGGGAAAACACCTGAAACAACCAATCTGCTTTGTGTTCTCTGTTTTTACTTTCCTTGGCCCTTTTCTATCTACAAACCCAGCCTCCTTTGCTCAGCTCATCAAAACACTCACTCTACTTTATAGAATGAGATGTTTCTATTCTAGAATAGAAAATAAGTCAATTAAGATTTGTATGGGCCGGGCGCGGTGGCTCACGCCTGTAATCCCAGCACTTTGGGAGGCCGAGGCGGGCGGATCACAAGGTCAGGAGATCCAGACCACGGTGAAACCCCGTTTCTGCTAAAAATACAAAAACTTAGCCAGGCGCGGTGGCGGGCCCCTGTAGTCCCAGCTACTCAGGAGGCTGAGGCAGGAGCAGGAGAATGGCGTGAACCCAGGAGGCGGAGCTTGCAGTGAGCCGAGATCGCGCCACTGCACTCCAGCCTGGGGGACAGAGCGAGACTCCGTCTCAAAAAAAAAAAAAAAAAAAGGATTTGTAAAAGGCGAGGCTGGGCGCGGTGGCTCACGCCAGTAATCCCAGCACTTTGGGAGGCCAAGGTGGGTGGATCACCTGAGGTCTGGAGTTCGAGATCAGCCTTACCAACATGGAGAAACCCCATCTCTACTAAAAATACAAAATTAGCTGGGCATGGTGGCGCATGCCTGTAATCCCAGCTACTCGGGAGGCTGAGGCAGGAGAATTGCTTGAACCCAGGAGGCAGATGTTGCCGTGAGCTGAGATCGTGCCAATGCATTCCAACCTAGGCGACAAGAACGAAATTCTGTCTAAAAAAAAAAAAAAAAAAAAAAAAAATTGTAAAAGGCACGTGCGGTGGCTCATGCCTGTAATCCCAGCACTTTGGGAGGCCGAGGCGGGCAGATCACTTGAGGTCAGGAGTTGAAAACCAGCCTGGCCAATATGGTGAAACCCCATCTCTACTAAAATACAAAAATTAGCTGGGCATGGTGGTGTACGCCTGTAATCCTAGCTACTTGGGAGGCTGAGGCAAAAGAATTACTTGAACCCAGGAGGCAGAGGTTGCAGTGAGCCGAGATGGCGCCGCTGTACTCTAGCCTGGGTGACAGAGAGAGAGACTGTCTCAAAAAAAAAAAAAAGATTTGTAAACTAAATTCATTGTAATTTTGTCTTTTGACAGTTCTGGCAACCGACAAAGGGACCTGAAGGACACTGCTGATGACTTCTGAGACTCCCAGATGAATATCAGAGAGGTGCCACAGAGCCACAGATGCCTTTTGAAATCTTCGGTCTTCCTCATGGAGCCTCAAGAATTATAGGTTAAGTTCCTCTCAGGTGGACTCCCCTTTTTCTTTTTGGCTTTTGAATTTGGGGTTAGTTTATGCTGTGAGGCAGTGCATGACCTTTTGGGGTTTGCAGCGGCTGACGAGTCATTGGCAAGAGCTGCAATTTTGTCTTGGCTGGGCGCGGTGGTGCATGCCTGTAACCCCAGCACTTTGAGAGGCAGGTGGATTGCTTGAGATCAGCTGGCCAACATAGCAAAACCCCTTCTCTACTAAAAATACAAAAATTAGCCCGGTGTGGTGGTGCGCCCCGATAATCCCAGCTACTCGGGAGGCTGAGGCATGAGAATCATTTGTCTGTCTCAAACCAACAAACAAAAGAAACAACCAGAGAACAAAAATAAAAAACAAAAAAAAGAGACAGGGGTCTGGTAATGTTTTCCAGGCTGGAGTACAGTGGTTATTCACAAGCACAATCACAGGACACTACTGCCTCAAACTGCTGGGCTCAAGCGATCCTTCTGCCTTTGCCTCTGAGTGCCTGGGATTACAGGTGTGTGCCATTAAGTCTGGCTTAAGAGCTGCAGGTTTTTGGTTTGTTTTGTTTTGTTTTGTTGGTTTTGTTTATTGTTTAGTTGTTTACCTTACTCATGGACTCAGGTAACAAGGAGCTGCATTTTAAGACAGTGTTGTTCTAAGTGGTTATTCCTGCAGGAGGCATGAATTCTGCCTTTTGGAATCTGCTGGCATTTTAATTCTATCCTTTTTTTATGTTTTCTTGCTTGCTTAGGTAGAAGAAAAAATCACTAGGTAAGTTGGTCAAGGGGATCTCAGAGCCAAAGCCACCATTTAACTAGTGGGCACAGTTCAGGTACTTAAGAGCTATTAGAGTGCTGGCCACTAAAAAATGAGACTCCCTGTTAGAATAAACTAGACGTGAAACAAGGTAGCACTTGCCATCCTCAATAAAATGTTTATGCAGTGAGGTACACTGTGAAATAATTATACCACCCAACCCCATGATGTTTCCCTCTTAGGCTTTCCCCCCCCCCCACCTTGAGATGGAGTCTCACTCTCTAGCCCAAGCTGGAGTGCAGTGGTGCAATCTCGGCTCACTGCAACCTCCGCCTCCGGGATTCAAGCGATTCTCGCCTCAGCCTCCTGAGTAGCTGGGACTACAGGTGGCGCCATCATGCCTGGCTAATTTTTTTTGTATTTTTAGTAGAGATGGGGTTTCACCATGTTGCCCTGGGTGTTCTTGAACTCCTGAGCTCAGGCAATCAACCTGCCTTGGCCTCCCAAAGTGCTGGGATTGCAGATGTGAGCCATCATGCCTGGCCCCCACTTAGGCTTTTGTCTTGACTTTGAGAGATCCAAGAGTCAATGTAAAAATGAGATCCTTAATTTTTTTTTTTTTTTTTTTTTTTTTGAGATTGGAGTCTTGCTCTGTTGCCTGGGCTCACTGCAACCTCCACCTCCCGGGTTCAAGCCATTCTCCTGCTTCAGCCTCCCGAGTAGCTGGGACTACAGGTGTGTACCACCATGCCCAGCTGATTTTTGTATTTTTAGTAGAGACCAAGTTTCACTATGTTGACCAGGCTGGTCTTGAACTCCTGACTCAGGTGATCCACCTACCTTGGCCTCCCAGAGTGCTAGGATTACAGGTGTGAGCCATCGCACCCGGCCAGATTCTTAATTTCTGAAGAAATGAATATTCCACCTTCCAGCTACACCTGCCTTTTACTTGTATAAGTATAAGGCCCCAGTAGCTGAAAATACTTATAAAGGTGGTGAAATCAGTGAAATCTTACTAAAGATTACTTGAAATTACAATGGTCATTATGTGGACCATTCCAGATGAGACTTGACTTTTTTTTTTCTTTTTGAGATAGAGTCTCACTCTGTCACCCAGGCTGGAGGGCAGTGGCACGATCTTGACTCACTGCAACCTCCGCCTCCTGGGTTCAAGCAATTATCATGCTTCAACCTCCCGAGTAGCTGGGATTATAGGCGTTCTCCACCACACTCGGCTAATTTTGTATTTTTAGTAGAGATGGGGTTTCACCATGTTGGCCAAGCTGGTCTCAAACTCCTGACCTCAAGTGATCTGCCCGTCTCGGCTTCCCAAAGTGCTGAGATTACAGGCATGAGCCAACACGCCAGGCTGATATTCAACTTTAAGAAGTGCATTTAGACCAGGTATGGTGGCTCATGCCTGTAATCCCAGCACTTTGGGAGGCTGAGGCGGGTGGATTGCTTGAGCTCAGGAGTTTGAGACCAGTCTGGGCAACACAGTGAAACCCTGTTTCTACAAAAATTTCAAAAATTAGCCAGGTGTGGTGGTGGGCACCTGTAGTCCCAGCTAGTCGGAGGGCTGAGGTGGGAGGATTGCTTGAACTCAGGAGGTGGAGGTTGCAGTGAGCTAAGATTATGCCACTGCACTCCAGCCTGGGCTACAGAAGGAGACCCTGTCTCAAAAAAAGAAAAGGAAGTGCATTTAAAAATGAGGGTTCCTGACTGGGCGTGGTGGCTCACGCCTGTAATCCCAGCACTTTGGGAGGCTGAGGCGGGTGGATCACAAGGTCAGGAGATCGAGAACATCCTGGCTAACACAGTGAAACCCCATCTCTACTAAAAAAAATCTCTACAAAAACATTAGCTGGGTGTGGTGGCAGGTGCCTGTGGTCCCAGCTACTCGGGAGGCTGAGGCAGGAGAATGGTGTGAACCTGGGAGGTAGAGCTTGCAGTGGGCCGAGATGCCACTGCACTTCAGCCTGGGCAACAGAGTGAGACTCCGTCTCAAAAAAAAAAAAAAAAAATTAGGTTTCCTGCTGGGCATAGTAGCTCTAACCTGTAATCTCAGCACTTTGTGAGGCCAAAGAGGGATAATTACTTGGGCCCAGGAGTTCAAGACCAACCTGAGCAACATAGACCACATTTCTATAAAAACTTTGAAAAATTAGCTGGGCATGGTGACATACCCCTGTAGTTACTAGCTACTTGGGAGGCTGCGACGGGAGGATCTCTTGAGTCCAGGAGTTTGAGGCTGCAGTGAATTCTGATCGCACACCACTGCACTCTAGACTGGGCTACAGAGCAAGACCTTGTCTCCAAAACGAGAGAGAGAGAGAGTTCCTGAATTAGACCCACCCAGGGATGCCTATGGATATGCAGAACCTTCTAAAAAGATTTCAAAATTTTTTCTTGCTTCTTTTAAAAGACTTATTACAAAAGGCAAGTGAAAAGCTTAAGTAATTAATTGATAAGAAAAATGGAAACTGCCAACCTTTTTGCTTAGTTACTATCACACCCCAAAGACAAAGAGAAAGCAGGAAAAGTGTTTTTTATAAAGCGTAGACCCTCAGGTCAAGCAGTTTTGCTTTTTTTTTTTTTCAGAGTTCTCAATGTTAGAGTCCAGACATAGAAAATGATTTGTCTGACCTATTTGTTAATGGACTCCACCCTAAACTCAGTAATCCAGTTAAGAAACAGAAGCAAAATTGAAAAGCCACCAATCTGACTAAATTATTATCCAGAATACGGCATTCTGGCATTCAGCTAGTTTTTTTGTTTGTTTGTTTGTTTGTTTGTTTTTAAGACAGAGTCTCCCTCTGTTGTCCAGGCTAAAGCGCAGTGGCACAATCTCGGCTCACTGCAATCTCCGCCTCCTGGGTTCAAGTGATTCTCCTGCCCCAGCCTCCTGAGTAAGCAGCTTGGATTACACGTGCGTGCCACCACATCCAGCTAAGTTTTGTGTTATTAGTAGAGACAGGATTTCGCCATGTTGATCAGGCTGGTCTCAAACTCCTGACCTCAAGTGATCCACCTGCCTTGGCCTCCCAAAGTATTGGAATTATAGGCGTGAGCCACTGTGCCCAGCCTGATTTTTTTTTTTTTTTTTTTTTTTGAGACGGAGTCTGGCTCTGTCGCCCAGGCTGGAGTGCAGTGGCCAGATCTCAGCTCACTGCAAGCTCTGCCTCCCGGGTTTACGCCATTCTCCTGCCTCAGCCTCCCGAGTAGCTGGGACTACAGGCGCCCGCCACTGCGCCCGGCTAGCTTTTTGTATTTTTTAATAGAGACGGGGTTTCACCGCGTTAGCCAGGATGGTCTCGATCTCCTGACCTCGTGATCCGCCTGTCTCGGCCTCCCAAAGTGCTGGGATTACAGGCTTGAGCCACCGCGCCCGGCCGATTTTTTTTTTAAATACGGAATGCTTCACAAATTTGCGTGTCATCCTTATGGAGGGGACCATGCTAATCATCTCTGTATCATTCTAATTGCAAGCACCAGATTTTTTTTAATGTTCAGTTTTTTTTAGAACCGAGTTCTTTTTCTGTCACCCAGGTGGGAGCGCAATGGTACAATCGTAGCTCACTGCAACCTCAAATTCCTAAGTTTAAGCAATTCTCTTGCCTCAGCCTCCCAAGTAGCTAGGACTACAAGCACACATCACCAGACCTGGCTAATTTTTTAAAAATTTCTTGTAGACACAAAATCTTGTCATATTGCCTAGGCTGGTCTTGAACCTCTGGCCTCAAGTGATCCTCCCACCTCGGCCTCCAAAAATGCTGGAGTTATAGGCCTGAACCACCATGCCTGACCTCGAATCAGACTTTTAACCATAGCCATTTTAAGTCCACAGTTAATTATCTTATTCTCATGCTGTTCTGAAACCTTTTTTTTTTCTTTTTTGAAGCAGAGTCTCACTCTGTTGCCCAGGCTGGAGTGCAATATCATGATCTTGGCTCACTGCAACCTCCACCTCCCTGGCTCAAGGGATCCTCTGAGTAGCTAGGACTACAGGTGTGCACCACTACGCCCAGCTAATTTTTTTTTTTTTTTTTTTGTAGAGATAAGGTTTCACCGTGTTACCCAGGCTGGTCTCGAACTCTTAGGCTCAAGCAGTCTGCCCACCTTGGCCTCCCAAAGTGCTGGGATTACAGGCATGAGCCACCTGCCCAGCCCTTCTGAGAGCTTTTTGCAAACAACTGTAATCCTAAAGTGTTGTGTCTTCAAGAAGATTCATGGGAAGTGTGGCCCGGTGCAGTGGCTCACGCCTGTAATCCCAACACTTTGGGAGGCCAAGGCAGGTGGATCACTTGAGGTCACAAGTTCAAGACCAGCCTGGCCAACATGGTGAAACCCTGTCTCTACTAAAAATACAAAAATTAGCAAGACATGGTGGTGTGTGCCCATAATCCCAGCTACTTGAGAAGTTAAGGCAGGAAAATTGCTTGAGCCCGGGAGATGGAGGTTGCAGTGAGCCAAGATCATGCCACTGCACTCCAGCCTGGGCGACGGAGGGAAACTCCGAAGATTCATGGGAAATGTTAAGGAAAACAAAATGAGAAGGACTCCGTACTTCCATATTTGAGTCCTTGTGGATGAACTGCAACCTAACTTAATAAGTAAACAAAATTGAAAACCTAACTTAGAAGTTATAACAATAGTGCCTATAACAATAGCTGAGTCTTAGCCAATGCCAGTACAGCTATACTTCAACCATTCATACACTGCTGAGTGTTCAGACTATATTCAAATAAGGCAAATGCCAAGCTGTAACTAATTCAGCTTTTTTTGAGCCTCACTTCCAGTTTCTGTACGTCACTTCCTTTTTTTTGTCTATAAATTTCTTCTGACCACGAGACACCATTGGAGTTTCTTTGAATCTGCTGTGATTCTGGGGGTTGTCTGATTCGCAAATCATTCATTGCTCAATTAAACTCCTTTAAATTTAATTCGGCTTTTTCTTTTAACAGAAGGATAGAGAGGACTCTGACAAATAAATGTAGGTTTCTGATAACTTTAAGATCATACCACTGAACTAGGTAGAAATTTCCAGAACTCTAATGAAGAAACTGATGGGTTCGTGAGCTGCTAACCAAGATCAAGCAGAGCAAAAATTAATTACATGGGATTAAATAAACTGATGAAGAAGAATTATGGGTTTTTACAGCATTTTTATTTGAAATATTGCAGGTTTTTTGTTTGTTTGTTTGCTTGTTTTTGAGACAGAGTCTCGCTCTGCTGCCAGGCTGGATGGAGTAGAGTGGCACGATCTCGGCTCACTGCCACCTCTGCCTCCCAGGTTCAAGTGATTCTCCTGCCTCAGCCTCCTGAGTAGCTGGGACTATAGGCGCATGCCACCATGCCCAACTAATTTTTTGTATTTTTAGTAGAGACTGGGTTTCACCATGTTGGGCAGGATGGTCTCAATCTCTTGACCTCATGATCCACCTGCTTTGGCCTCCCAAAGTGCTGGGATTACAGGTGTGAGCCACTGCGCCCGGCCATATTGCAGGTTTTTAAATATTTTGTTTTTCAGATTTAAGACAACTCTTTTAAGCTACCTGTAACTTACAGCAATTTGGCAAAGTATGCTTTTGTGAACAAAAATTGAAACATTTACTTTCAGTACCTACCTGATCCCTCCAGAATTTAGAAATATTCATGAAAATTTTTATTTTCATGGCAATATAGTTATTTTCCTAGTTAATTTCAGTAAGAATCTGCTCTGTTTTCTCAGGATAAAATTGGAAATATTAGTTATATATATATATATATATTTTTTTTTTTTTTTTTTTTTTTTTTTTTTGAGACGGAGTCTCACGCTGTTGCCCAGGCTGGAGTGCAGTGGCGCGATCCCGGCTCACTGCAAGCTCCGCCTCCCAGGTTCCCGCCATTCTCCTGCCTCAGCCTCCTGAGTAGCTGGGACTACAGGCGCCCGCCACCGCGCCCGGCTAATTTTTTGTATTTTTAGTAGAGACGGGGTTTCACTGTAGTCTCGATCTCCTGACCTTGTGATCCGCCCGCCTCGGCCTCCCAAAGTGCTAGGATTACAGGCTTGAGCCACCGCGCCCGGCCTAGTTATATTTTTTCACTGGGATACCATATTTGACAAGTGCATAGAATGAATCTATAGGTACTGTAGACAAAGTCTGAAGTATGCTTTGGTTTGGCTTCATGGCCTCAAGAGGTTGTTAATAATCCAAGCCAATGGATTTGATTTTCTATTAAAAGTTCCAGCAAAGCAACATTTAATAGAGCCTATGTGGTCAATTGTTATTCTTGCTGTACTTATATAAATAAACAGCCCAAGTTTGATGAGACTAAGCTTATTTTGCAAACAAAGTACTTTTACTCTGATTATCTTTGGTAGAAATGGGGGTGACTGTAGAGCAGGGGTCCTCAATCCCTGGCTCCCCTGTTAGGAACCAGGCCACACAGCAGGAGGTGAGCAGCAGACGAGCAAGTATTACCGCCTGAGCTCCGCTTCCATCAGACCATCAGCAGCATTAAAGTCTCATAGGAGGCCAGGCTTGGTGGCTCATGCCTATAATCCCAGCACTTTGGGAGGCCAAACTGGGGGGATTGAGGTCAGGGGTTCAAGACCAACTTTGCCAACATGGTGAAGCCCCATCTCTACTAAAAATACAAAAATAAGCCAGGTGTGGTGGCACACACCTATAATCCCAGATACTTAGGAGACTGAGGCAGTATTCCCTTGAACCCTGGAGGCAGAAGTTGCAGTGAGCCAAGATCAAGTCACTGCACTCCAGCCTGGGTGACAGAGTGAGGCTCCATCTCAAAAACAAAAACAAAAAATTCTCATAGAAGTGGGAACCCTATTGTGAACTTCACATGTGAGGGATCTAGGTTTCTTGCTTCTCATGAAAATCTAATGCTTGATGATCTGAGGTGAAAGTTTAATTCCAAAACTATCCCCTCCACCCCCACCCTGTTCTATGGAAAAATTGTCTTCCACAAAAAGGTTGGAGACCACTGCTATTGAGAGAAAAACTATGTTTCCAAGGAAAGCTATAGTATATCTGTTATTACAGTGTATCCCTGTTCCTTGTTCTCAAGTTTTTATCATCTACCTGTAGACTAAACTAGATTCTGAATTATTCTAGTTTCCTCCAATATGTGGCTACAACTCTCCAACTAAAAATGAGAACTACTCTGTTCCCGAAGCCCTACAAGCAGAAGCTGGACAACTCAATGTAAATTTTAAAGGACAAGTCTTATTACTGATCTGTGGGCCAAAAAGAGATTTCAAATGCATGATGCCATAACCAGAGACAATCAAACTGCAAATCAAGATGAGAAGCTGGACCGGGCCTGGTGGCTTACACCTGTAATCTCAACACTCTGGGAGGCTGAGGTAGGCAGATCACTTGAGGTTAGGGGTTCAAGACCAGCCTAGCCAACATCTCGACTCACTACAACCTTTGCCTCTCAGGCTCAAGTGATTCTCCTGCCTCAGACTCCCAAGTAACTGGGACTACAGGCACCTGCCACCACGCCTGGCTAATTTTTTGTATTTTTAGTAGAAACAGTGTTTCACCATGTTGGCCAGGCTGGTCTTGAACTCGCGACCTCAGGTGATCCACCCGCCTCAACCTCCCAAAGTGCTGGGATTACAGGTGTGAGCCACTGTGCCCAGTCTCATGATCTGTTTTATAAAGTAAGACTTCTAGTGCTCAGCTTCAGTAGCACATATACTAAAACAATTAGAACAATACAGAGAAGATTAGCATGGCCCCTGTACAAGGATGACATGCAAATTCTTGAAGCATTCCATATTTTTGTAAAAAAGACTTCTAGATCCACTTGTTCTCACTTCTTGCCTTAATTTATCCCAGTCATGGGATGCTAGATTACCTACTAGCTGAACAGGAAGGAGTCTGTGTAGTTGCTGATACTTCTCGTTGCACATAGGTAAATATATCAAGTATTGTAGAGACTCAGTTATTAAAAATTAACATCTACTTGGTTAAAACAGGCAGACTCATCATCTAGCTCATTCTTAGATATGTTTGATTTTAGTTGCTTTAGTTCATGGAGACCCTGGGTAAGAAGCATACTCCAAATTTTTGGTATTATCCTCCTGATGGTCACAATATTAGTCTTCCTGGTACACAGTATCCTCTCAAAAAGTCTTAAATATCTACATGCAGCCATCTGCTGAATGCTAAATGGTCTTTTGGGCTGGAATGAAGAAAACTTAAAGAAACACATGATAGCCGGGCGCGGTGGCTCAAGCCTGTAATCCCAGCACTTTGGGAGGCCAAGACGGGCGGATCACAAGGTCAGGAGATCGAGACCATCCTGGCTAACCCGGTGAAACCCCATCTCTACTAAAAAATACAAAAAACTAGCCGGGCGAGGTGGTGGGCACCTGTAGTCCCAGCTACTTGGGAGGCTGAGGCAGGAGAATGGCATAAACCCGGGAGGCGGAGCTTGCAGTGAGCTGAGATCCGGCCACTGCACTTCAGCCTGGGCGACAGAGTGAGACTCTGTCTCAAAAAAAAAAAAAAAAAAAAAAAAAAGAAACACATGATAAGAAAGACAATGTAACCCATGAATGATGTATGGAGAGTGCACCCCAAAATGATGGTGACTGTTGGATTGTATTGATGCCCTAAGTCTTGGTCACACTCTTACCTATGAGAGACCCTGACAAAAAGAGGGGAATTGTTCAATACAATTATATCTCTTTGGACTCAACAGACCAAATCAAAATGGAGTTACTTGTCCTGAAGTTCCATACCAACAAACTGAAACTAAGTTTTTTATGTGACACTTCAAGATAGCAGGAGTTAATAGGCAAATTCCCAAATAGTGCAGTTTTATCTGGCTTGATAAAGTCCCTCCTGCTTTAACCTTTACAGGGAAAGTAGCTTTGAAATGACCAATCTGCTTTTTGTTTTTTTCGTTCTGTTTCTGCTTTCCTCAGCCCATTTCTTTTCTTTTCTTTTCTTTTTTTTTTTTTTTTTTTTGGAGACAAAATATCACTCTGTCGCTCAGGCTAGAGTGCATGATCTCAACTCACTGCAACCTCCACTTCTCAGGTTCAAGCGATTCTCCTGCTTCAGCCTCCCAAGTAGCTGGGATTACAGGCACATGCCCAGCTAATTTTTGTGTCTTTAGTAGAGACAGGGTTTTGCCATGTTGACCTGGCTGGTCTCAAACTCCTGACCACCCTCTTTGGCCTCCCAAAGTGCTGGAATTACAGGTGTGAGTCATCATGCCCAGCCTCCTCAGCTTATTTCTCTCTATAAAGCCAAACTCCTTTACTCAGCTCACTGGAGCAAAGAAGTTTGGTTTTACAGGATGAATCACACACACATGAAAAGCCAATTAAGATCTTTAAACTAAATTTGTTGTAATTTTGACTTTTGAAAGGAGTAATACCTAAGCATTAAAACAAAAAGTTTTAATTTTTACTTAGAGGAAGTTGGGGAGAGTATAAAGGAGAAAAGAAACGAACTTTGAACAATTATTCATTTATCTAACAAACATTTATTAAGTGCTTTTTGTGTTCCAGGCACTGTGCTATGCGCAATGAATTCAGGGATATAATATGTTTTCAGATTAGATATCAAAGTATTGTTTAAATACAGGCATACCTCATTTTATTGTGTTTCGCTTTATTACAGTAAAAAGTAGTGTATGTTCTGACTGCTCCATTGAGTGGCCGTTTCTCTGTCTCTCTCCCTTTCCTCAGGCCTCCTTATTTCCTGCAACACAATGATATTGAAATTAGGCCAATTAATAACCCTACAGTAGCCTCTAAGTGTTCAAATGAAAGGAGGAGTCATACATCTCTTACTTTAAAAGCTAGAAACAATTAAGCTTAATGAGGAAGGGGGCATGTCAAAAGCTGAGACAGGCCAAAAGCTAAGCCTCTTGCATCAGTTAGCCAAGTTGTGAATGCAAAGGAAGAGTTCTTGAAGGAAATTAGAAGTGTTACTCCAGTGAACACACGAACGATTAAAAAAAAAAAAAAAAGCAAAACAGCTTTATTGTTGATACAGGGAAAGTTTGAGTGGTCTGGATAGAAGATCAAACCCATCACAACATTCCCTTAAGCCAAAGCCTAATCCAGAGGAAGGCCTTAACTCTCTTCAGTTCTATAAAGGCTAAGAGAGGTTGGAAAGCTGCAGAAGAAAAGTTTGAAGCTAGGCAGAGGTGTTTCATGAGGCTTAAGGAAATAAGCTGTCTCTATCATGTAAAAGTGCAAGGTGAAGCAGCAAGTGCTGATGGAGAAGCTGTAGCAAGCTATCCAGAAGATCTAGCATAATAATCAATAAAGATGAACCCACTAAACAGATTTTCACTGTAGATGAAACAGCCTTACATGGGAAGAAGATGACATCCAGGAAAAAGCTGCCAGGAAGCTCAAATTGGGTGGAGCCCCCCGCAGCTCAAGGAGGCCTGCCTGCCTCTGTAGACTCCACCTCCGGGGACAGGGCATAGCTAAACAAAAAGCAGCAGAAACCTCTGCAGATGTAAAAGTCCCTGTCTGACAGCTTTGAAGAGAGCAGTGGTTCTCCCAGCACAAAGGTTGAGATCTGAGAACAGACAGACTGCCTGCTCAAGTGGGTCCCTGACCCCTGAATAGCCTAACTGGGAGACATCCCCCACTAGGTGCAGACCAACACTTCACACCTCACACAGCTGGCTACACCCCTGAGACGAAGCTTCCAGAGCAAGAATCAGACAGCAACACTTGCTATTCAGCAATATTCTATATTCTGCAGCCTCCACTGCTGATACCCAGGCAAACAGGGTCTGGAGTGGACCTCAAGCAAACTCCAACAGACCTGCAGCTGAGGGTTGTGACTCTTAGAAGGAAAACTAACAAACAGAAAGGACACCCACACCAAAACCCCATCAGTACGTCACCATCATCAAAGACCAAAGGCAGATAAAACCACAAAGATGAGGAAAAAGCAGTTCAGAAAAACTGAAAATTCAAAAAATCAGAGCGCATCTCCCCCTCCAAAGGAACGCAGCTCATCACCAACAACGGAAAAAAGCTGGACGGAGAATGACTTTGATGAGTTGAGAGAAGAAGGCTTCAGTCAATCAGACTTCTCAGAGCTAAAGAAGAAACTACATAACCAGCGCAAAAAACTAAAAATCTTGAAGAAAGAATGGATGAGTGGATAACTAGAATAATCAATGCAGAAACTTTAAAAGAATTAATAGAGATGAAAACCATGACACGAGAACTACGTGACAAATGCACAAGCTTCAGTAACCAACTCGATCAACTAGAAGAAAGAGTATCAGTGATTGAAGATCAAATGAATGAAATGAACTGAGAAGAGAAGTGTAGAGAAAAAAGAGTAAAAATAAATGAACAAAGCCTCCAAGAAATATGGTATTATGTGAAAAGACCAAATCTACGTCTGATTGGTGTGCCTGAAAGTGAGGGGGAAAATGGAACCAAGTTGGAAAACACTCTGCAGGATATCATCCAGGAGAACTTCCCCAACCTAGTAAGGCAGCCAACATTCAAATTCAGGAAATACAGAGAACGCCACAAAGATACTCCCCAAGAAGAGCAACTCCAAGATACATAATTGTCAGATTCACCAAAGTTGAAATGAAGGAAAAAACGTTAAGGGCAGCCAGAGAGAAAGGTTGGGTTACCCACAAAGGGAAGCCCATCAGACTAACAGCACATCTCTCGGCAGAAACTCTCCAAGACAGAAGAGAGTGGGGGCCAATATTCAACATTCTTAAAGAAGAGAATTTTCGGCCGGGCGCGGTGGCTCAAGCCTGTAATCCCAGCACTTTGGGAGGCCGAGATGGGCGGATCACAAGGTCAGGAGATCGAGACCATCCTGGCTAACATGGTGAAACCCCGTCTCTACTAAAAATACAAAAAAAAAAAACTAGCCGGGCGAGGTGGCGGGCGCCTGTAGTCCCAGCTACTCGGGAGGCTGAGGCAGGAGAATGGCGTAAACCCGGGAAGCGGAGCTTGCAGTGAGCTGAGATCCAGCTACTGCACTCCAGCCTGGGCGACAGAGCGAGACTCCGTCTCAAAAAAAAAAAAAAAAAAAAAAAGAAGAGAATTTTCAACCCAGAATTTTGTGTACACCCAAACTAAGTTTTATAAGTGAAGGAGAAATAAAACCCTATACAGACAAGCAAATGCTTAGAGATTTTGTCACCACCAGGCCTGCCCTATAAGAGATCCTGAAGGGAGCACTAAACATGGAAAGGAACAACCAGTACAAGCCATTGCAAAAACATGCCAAAATGTAAAGTCCATCAATGCTATGAAGAAACTGCATCAACTAACAAGCAACATAACCAGCTAATCTCATAATGACAGGATCAAGTTCACACATAACAATGTTAACCTTAAATGTAAATGGTCTAAATGGTCCAATTAAAAGACACAGACTGGCAAATTGGATAAAGAGTCAAAACCCATCAGTTTGCTGTATTCAGGAGACCCATCTCACATGCAGAGACACACATAGGCTCAAAATAAAGGGATGGAGAAAGATCTACCAAGCAAATGGAAAACAAAAAAAAGCAGGGGTTGCAATCCTAGTCTCTGATAAAACAGACTTTAAACCATCAAAGATCAAAAGAGACAAAGAAGACCATTACATAATGGTAAAGAGATCAGTTCATCAGGAAGAGCTAACTATCCTAAATATATATACACCCAATACAGGAGCACCTAGATTCATAAAGCAAGTCCTTAGAGACTTACAAAGAGACTTAGACTCCCATACTCCCATAAAATAATGGGAGATTTTAACACTCCACTGTCAACATTAGACAGATCAATGAGACAGAAAGTTATGAAAGATATCCAGGAATTGAACTCAACTCTGCACCAAGCAGACCTAATAGACATGTACAGAACTCTCCACCCCAAATCAACAGAATATACATTCTTCTCAGCACCACATCACACTTATTCCAAAATTGACCACATAGTTGGAAGTAAAGCACTCCTCAGCAAATGAAAAAGAACAGAAATTATAACAAACTGTCTCTCAGACCACAGTGCAATCAAACTAGAACTCAGGACTAAGAAACTCAATCAAAACCGCTCAACTACATGGAAACTGAACAACCTGCTCCTGAATGACTAGTGGGTACATAACGAAATGAAGGCAGAAATAAAAATGTTCTTTAAAACCAATGAGAACAAAGATACAACATACCAGAATCTCTGGGACACATTTGAAGCAGTGTGTAGAGGGAAATTTATAGCACTAAATGCCCACAAGAAAAAACAGGAAAGATCTAAAATTGACACCCTAACATCACAATTAAAAGAACTAGAGAAGCAAGAGCAAACACATTCAAAAGCTAGCAGAAGGCAAGAAATAACTAAGATCAGAGCAGAACTCAAGGAGATAGAGACACAAAAAACCCTCCAAAATATCAATGAATCCAGGAACTGGTTTTTTGAAAAGATCAACAAAATAGATAGACCGATAGCAAGACTAATAAAGAAGAAAAGAGAGAAGAATCAAATAGACGAAATAAAAAATGATAAAGGGGATGTCACCACCGACCTCACAGAAATGCAAACTACCATTAGAGAATACTATAAACACCTCTATGCAAATAAACTAGAAAACCTAGAAGAAATGGATAATTTCCTGGACCCTTACACTCTCCCAAGACTAAACCAGGAAGAAATTGAATCCCTGAAGAGACCAATAGCAGGCTCTGAAATTGAGGCAATAATTAAAGGCCTACCAACCAAAAAAAGTCCAGGACCAGACAGATTCACAGCTGAATTCTACCAGAGGTACAAGGAGGAGCTGGTACCATTCCTTCTGAAACTACTCCAATCAATAGAAAAAGAGGGAATCCTCCCTAACTTATTTTATGAGGCCAACATCATCTTGATACCAAAGCCTGGCAGAGACACAACAAAAAAAGAGAATTTCAGACCAATATCCCTGATGAACATCGATGCAAAAGTCCTCAGTAAAATACTGGCAAACTGAATCCATCAGCACATCAAAAAGCTTATCCACCATGATCAAGTGGGTTTCATCCCTGGGATGCAAGGCTGGTTCAACGTACGCAAATCAACAAACGTAATCCAGCATATAAACAGAACCAAAGACAAAAACCACATGATTATCTCAATAGATGCAGAAAAGGTCTTTGACAAAATTCAACAGCCCTTCATGCTAAAAACTCTCAATAAATTTGGTATTGATGGAAAGTATTTCAAAATAATAAGAGCTATTTATGATAAACCCACAGCCAATATCATACTGAATGGGCAAAAACTGGAAGCATTCCCTTTGAAACCTGGCACAAGACAGGGATGCTCACTCTCACCACTCCTATTCAACATAGTGTTGGAAGTTCTGGCTAGGGCAGTCAGGCAGAGAAAGAAATAAAGGGTATTCAGTTAGGAAAAGAAGAAGTCAAATTGTCCCTGTTTGCAGATGACATGATTGTATATTTAGAAAACCCCATTGTCTCTGCCCAAAATCTCCTTAAGCTGATAAGCAACTTCAGCAAAGTCTCAGGATACAAAATCAATGTGCAAAAATCACAAGCATTCTTATACACCAGTAACAGACAAACAGAGAGCCAAATCATGAATGAACTACCATTCATAATAGCTTCAAAGAGAATAAAATACCTAGGAATCCAACGTACAAGGGATGTAAAGGACCTCTTCAAGGAGAACTACAAACCACTGCTCAGTGAAATAAAAGAGGACACAAACATATGGAAGAACATACCATTCTCATGGATAGGAAGAATCAATATTGTGAAAATGGCCATACTTCCCAAGGTAATTTATAGATTCAATGCCATCCCCATTAAGCTACCAATGACTTTCTTCACAGAATTGGAAAAAACTGCTTTAAAGTTCATATGGAACCAAAAAAGAGCCCGCATTGCCGAGACAATCCTAAGCCAAAAGAACAAAGCTGGAGGCATCATGCTACCTGACTTCAAACTATACTACAAGGCTACAGTAACCAAAACAGCATGGTACTGGTACCAAAACAGAGATATAGACCAGTGGAACAGAACAGAGCCCCCAGAAATAATACCACACATCTACAGCCATCTGATCTTTGGCAAACCTGAGAGAAACAAGAAATGGGGAAAGGATTCCCTATTTAATAAATGGTGCTGGGAAAATTGGCTAGCCATAAGTAGAAAGCTGAAACTGGATCCTTTCCTTACTCCTTATATGAAAATTAATTCAAGATGGATTAGAGACTCAAATGTCAGACCTAAAACCATAAAAATCCCAGAAGAAAACCTAGGTAATACCATTCAGGACATAGGCATGGGCAAGGACTTTATGTCTAAAACACCAAAAGCAACGGCAACAAAAGCCAAAATTGACAAATGGGATCTAATTAAACTAAAGAACTACTGCACAGCAAAAGAAACTACCATTAGAGTGAACAGGCACCCTACAGAATGGGAGAAAATTTTTGCAATCTACTCATCTGACAAAGGGCTAATATCCAGAACCTACAAAGAACTCAAACAAATTTACAAGAAAAAAACAAACAACCCCATCCAAAAGTGGACAAAGGATATGAACAGACACTTCTCAAAAGAAGACATTCATGCAGCCGACAGACTCATGAAAAAATGCTCATCATCACTCGCCATCACAGAAATGCAAATCAAAACCACAATGAGATACCATCTCACACCAGTTAGAATGTTGATCAGTAAAAAATCAGAAAACAACATGTGCTGGAGAGGATGTGGAGAAATAGAAACAGTTTTAAACTGTTGGTGGGAGTGTAAACTAGTTCAACCATTGTGGAAAACAGTGTGGAGATTCCTCAAGGATCTAGAACTAGAAATACCATTTGACTCAGTCATCCCATTTCTGGGTATATACCCAAAGAAGTATAAATCATGCTGCTATAAAGACACATGCACACATATGTTCATTGCGGCACTATTCATAATAGCAAAGACTTGGAATCAACCCAAATGTTCATCAGTGACAGACTGGATTAAGAAAATGTGGCACATATACACCATGGAATACTATGCAGCCATAAAAAAAGATGAGTTCATGTCCTTTGTAGGGACATGGATGCAGCTGGAAACCATCATTCTCAGCAAAATATCGCAAGAACAGAAAACCAAAAACTGCATGTTCTCACTTATAAGTGGGAATTGAACAATTAGATCACTTGGACACAGGGTAGGGAGCATCACACACCGGGGCCTGTTGTGGGGAGATGGGGGGGTTAGCATTAGGAGATATACCTAATGTAAATGACGAGTTAATGGGTGCAGCACACCAACATGGCACATGTATACATATGTAACAAACCTGCACGTTGTGCACATGTACCCTAGAACTTAAAGTATAACAATAAAAAAAAAAAGAATAAACTCCCTTTCATAATGTTCATCTCCTTGGTAATCAGCAGATTCTCCAATATTTCGCAGGGGTTAAAAAAAAAAAAAAAAAAAAAAAAGAAAGACATCCAGGACTTTCATTGCTAGAAATGAGAAGTCATTGCCTGGCTTCAAAGCTTCAAGGGACATGCTGACTCTTGTTAGGGGCTAATGCAGCTGGTGATTTTAAGTTGAAGCCAATGTTCATTTACCATTCCGAAAATCCTTGGACCCTGAAGAATGATGCTAAATGTATTCTGCCTGTGCTCTATAAATGAAGCCTCAAAGCTTGAGTGACAGCACATCTGTTTACAGCATGGTTTACTGAATATTTTAAGCCCGCTGTTGAGATCTGTTGCTCAGGAAAAAAGTTTCCTTTCAAAATATTACTGCTCCTTGACAATGCACCTGGTTACCCAACAGCTCTAATGGAGATGTACAAGGAGATGAATGTTGTTTTCATACCTGCTGACACAATACTCATTCTACAGCTCATGGATCAAGGAGTAATTTAGATTTTCAAGTCTTAGTAGTTAAGAAATACATTTTGTAAGGCTATAGCTGCCATAAACAGTGATTCCTCTGATGGATCTGTGCAGAGTACATTGAAAACCTTCTGGAAGGGATCCACCATTCGAGATGCCTTTAGGAACATTTGTGATTCATGGGAGGAGGTCAAAATATCAACGTTAACGGGAATTTGGAAGAACTTGATTCCAAACACTTATGGACAATTTTGAGGGGTTTAAGTCTGTGGTGAAGAAAGTAACTGAAAGCTGGTGGAAACAGAGCTAGAATTAGAAGTGGAGCCTGAAGGTGTGAATGAATTGCTACAACCTCATGATCCAACTTGAATGGATAAGGAGTAGTTTCTTAAAGATGAGCAAATAAAGTGTTTTTTTGAGGATTCTATCTCAAGAAACCACAGCCTCTGGTGAAGATGCTGTGAACATTGTTGAAATGACCATAAAGGATTTAGAATATTGCATATAAAATAAATAAATAGGAAAAAACAGAGTATTACATAAACTTAGTTGATAAAGCAGTGGTAGAGTTTGAGAGGATTGACTCCAATTTTGAAAGAAATTCCACTGTGTGTAAAAGGCTATCAAACAGCATTGCATAAAGGACAGATCTTTCATGAATGAAAGAGAATCAGTGTAGCAGACTTCATTGTTGTCCTATCTTAAGAAATTGCCACAGCCACCCCAACCTTCAGTAACCACCATTCTGATCAGTCAGCAGCCATCAACATCAAGATAAGACCCTCTACCAGCAAAAAGATTATGACTCACTGAAGGGTCAGATAATTGTTAGGATTCCTTAGTAATAAAATATTTTTTAATGAAGGTACTTTTTTAATGCTTATGCTATTATACACTTAATAAACCATAGTGTAGTAAAAACATAATTTTTATATGCACTGGAAACCAAAAAATATGTGTAACTCACTTTATTGTGATATTCACTTTATTGCAATATTCACTTTATTGCAGTGATCTGGAACCAAACCTGCAATATCTGCATGGTATGCCTATATACGTATGTCTAGATTTAACTTAGGAAACACCAGGTTTTAAAAATTGTGTTAATGGCGGGTGCAGTGGCTCACATCTGTAATCCCAGCACTTTGGGAGGCCGAGGTGGACGGATCACCTGAGGTCAGGAGTTTGAGACTAGCCTGCCAAAGATGGTGAAATCCCATCTCTACTAAAAATACAAAATTAGCCGGGCGTGGTGGTGGGCACCTGTAATCCCAGCTACTTGGAAGACTGAGGCAGGAGAATTGCTTGAACCTGGGAGGCAGAGGTTGCAGTGAGCTGAGATCACTCCATTGTACTCCAGCCTGGACAAGAGCGAAACTCCATCTCAAAAAAAAAAAAAAAAAAATTGTGTTATTATTGTTTTATTTATTTATTTTTGAGACAGAGTCTCACTCTTTCATCTAGGCTGGAGTGCAGTGGCACAATCTTGGCTCACTGCAACCTCCGCCTCCTGGGTTCAAATGATTCTCGTGCCTTACACTCCCTAATAGCTGGAATTACAGGTGCATGCCACCACGTCTGGCTAATTTTTGTATTTTTAGTACAGACAGGGTTTCACCATGTTGACCAGACTGGTCTCTAACTTTTGACCTCAAGTAATCTGCCTGCCTCGGCCTCCCAAAGTGCTGGGATTACAGGCCTAAGCCACCGTGCCCGGCGGTGTTATTATTGTTTTAAGCCCAGATAGCCATAATTAACCCTCTTTAGTGCTAGTTATTTAATTCTTTATTATGGAAGTGAAAAGCCTCTCTTGGACAAAAGACTTACACTGAGAGACAATTTTTGACTGGTATGGTAGCAATGGAGATGAAGAGAAGAAGAAAGATTTGTGAAATTTTTTTTCAGAGGTAGAATCAACAGGACTTGGGGCTTGTTTGAGGGGGTAGTGTTTCCTGTTATTCTACTCTTGTTTAGAGTTGGGTGGAGTGGATGGGGATGACTTTTCATTTCCAGGAAAGTTTAGAACAAACAGATATACTGGAAGCGAACCAACCCCATTTTGTGTTAAATTCAATTGTGTTAAACCAGAGAAGTCTGCCCTAGAACTATTCATTTTAGAGTTGTCAGTATAAATGAAGTTGTCGGTTTAGATGAGATTGCCTAAGACCAAGTTTAGAGTAAGAAGAGAAAAAGGCCTAGAAACCAGACATGAGGTACTCAAACATTTAATGCCCTGTGGAGGGCTGGGCGTGGTGGCTCACGCCTGTAATCCTGTAATCCTAGCACTTTAGGAGGCTGAGGCAGGTGGACTGCTTGAGCCCAGGAGTTTGAGAACAGCCCGGACAACATGGTGAAACCCTGACTCTACAAAAAATACAAAAATTAGCCAAGTGGTGGCATACACCTGTGGTCCCAGCTACTCAGGAGGCTGAGGTGGAAGGATCACCTGAGTCCAGGAGGTGGAGGTTGCAGTGAGTTGAGATCATGCCACTGCACTCCAGCCTGGGCAACACAGTGACACCCTGTCTCAAAATAGTAATAATAATAATAATTGAGGCCGGGCACGGTGGCTCATGCCTATAATCCCGGCATGCTGGGATGCCGAGGCAGGCGGATCACCTGAGGCCAGGAGCTCGAGACCAGCCTGGCCAACATAGTGAAACCCCATCTCTACTAAAAATACAAAAAATTAGCTGGGCATGATGGCGGGCGTCTGTATTCCCAGCTTCTCCCAGAGGCTGAGGCATGAGAATCCGGAGGCAGAGGCTGCAGTGAGCCAAGATGACGCCATTGCACCCCAGCCTGGGCAACAAAAGCAAAATTCTATCTCAAAAACAAACAAACAAAAAAACCCACAAATAATTAATAATGCCCTGTGGAGGACATTATTCTTGGAGTAGTGATAGCAGAAACCATAATACAGCAGAGGTGAAGAAATGGAGATGGAAGTGGAAAAAAATAAAAGTTTGATTTTGTAAATGCAGAAAAGGATAAGGCAGTAAAGGAAATATAGGTCAAATGTGGATTTTGTTTGTTTGTTTGTTTGTTTTTTGAGACGGAGTCTCGCTCTGTCTCCCGGGCTGGAGTGCAGTGGCCGGATCTCAGCTCACTGCAAGCTCCGCCTCCCGGGTTCACGCCATTCTCCTGCCTCAGCCTCCCGAGTAGCTGGGACTACAGGCGCCGCCACCTCGCCCGGCTAGTTTTTTTGTATTTTTTAGTAGAGACGGGGTTTCACCATTTTCGCCAGGATGGTCTCGATCTCCTGACCTCGTGATCCACCCGTCTCGGCCTCCCAAAGTGCTGGGATTACAGGCTTGAGCCACCGCGCCCGGCCGGATTTTGTTTTACTTTGTTTGGATTCGTTTGTATTAAATTTGGTGAGATGAGAGCATTGTTAAAGTGGTGTTGGGAAGGGTTCAGTTGATGATGACTAAGTAACGAGGAGAAATAAGCATAATTGATGTGTGGTTTCCCAGAAAGGTGGAAAAGGACAGGCATCAAAACTCAGTTGCAGAGGTTGACTTTAAGTAGGAGAGAACTCCTCCACCTTCTCTGTAACAAATTAATCTAGGCCGGAGGCGGTGGCTCAAGCCTGTAATCTCAGCACTTTGGGAGGCCAAAGTGGGCGGATCATGAGGTCAGGAGATCGAGATCATCCTGGCCAACATGGTGAAACCCCGTCTCTACTAAAAATACAAAAAGTTAGCCAGGTGTGGTGGTGGGCGCCTGTAGTCCCAGCTACTCGGGAGGCTGAGGCAGGAGAATGGTGTGAACCCAGGAGCCGAGATGGCGCCACTGTACTCCAGCCTGGGCGACAGAGCAAGACTCTGTCTCAAAAAAAAAAAAAAAAAAAAAAAAAATTAGTCCTAAAACATATCCTTATTATAGTACTATATACAGAGTACCCTTGACTGGTTGTCAGCCTTCTTCTCTGACAGTTTCTGAAGTAGAGCTAGTCTAAATTGGTAGAAACACTCTAGATTTAGGAGACTGTAAGGAGAAGGAAGGAAAGAAACAATCATGTTCAGAAGGCGCACTCGAAGCTCTAAAGAGCACATTATCATGCGCTAGAAGACAAGCTGGAAGGGGTAATTGTTCTGATTAGTAATAAATAAGTAGGGGACTCATTTTATTGTCCGTGCCCCTTAATTCTTAGAGGTGAACATATTTTTCTTCTGATATGCAGTGAGGCTGAGTTCATCTCAAAGGGTCCCACCCCACAGCCTTCTTTGCATTTGAAAGAAAAAATCATGAACCCATAGATGTCAATAAGCCTAGGATGGCAAAAGGAAAAGGAATTGAAGTCAAGTACCATAAATAAATGGTGCTCATTTGTGTAACCTGTGACTAAGGTGCTATTCATCATCCAAGATTAAAGGAAAAAGTTTATTAGGTTGAGCAGATACAAAAGAAGTTCAGGAATTGCGGCTACCAGTTATTTCCAAGGAAAGACAAAGAGGGGCGTTTTATCACCACTATTACTGTCTCATTCTTTTATTTGACAAGAAGACAGATCCACTTAGAGCCACAAATTCAAAATTTGTCTTTTGCTGCAATGATATTTTTCTTAGGTTAGCTTTGTCAGTTGGGCTATATTCACGATTAACAAGTCCATGCCAACCAATTTTTATCTTTCTCCCATAGACCGTATTTGGAAAACTCTTCTATGAGGGAATAGAATGTACCTATTTATGATGTACACATGACAGATGAATATAGCTGTAAATGGCACAACTTTTTCATTTGTTAAAATTAGCTTGTTAAAATAGGTCTCTGGGAAAGAATAAGCTGATTAGTTATTGAAATGAATGTTCTGTCAAGACATAGTAACTTCAATACAAATGAAAGGATTATTTCATATTAATAGCACATTTTTCTCAATGGCAAATGTTTAAAAATGAACAAGACTGGAAATATGAACAACATTCCTGAGAGAGTTCTCAGAATACAATGTCAGCATGATTATGATAAGGAATTGATTTACTCCAGGTAGATGAGGCAGTCACAAAACAGAATTTTCTATGAATGCTAAGTCAGTACTCCTCTGACTGAATGTTCACACTGAGGACATTTAGAAAGTGGAACGACAGGCTATGGCATCTTCTGGCATACTTACAAAGATAAGGTGGTAGGTTTTGGTTTTGTTTTTGTTGTTTACTATCCAGACACTGAGAAGTAGTGGCATCAGCTAGTATTTCCTAAGACGGCAAAAGACAGAGTGTAACCAGAGCCCAAGGTACAAAGCATTCACTGACACACACAAGATACAAAATATCCCTGAACTCTTTCCTAATAGGCATCATTCTGAATAATCACCTCTTTCTCTTTTTTTGAGAGAGTCTCACTCTGTCGCCCAAGCTGGAGTGCAGTGGTACGATCTTGGCTCACTGCAACCTTCGTCTACCGGGTTCAAGCAATTCTCGTGCCTCAGCCTCCCTAATAGCTGGGATTACAGGCCCGCACCACCATACCAGCCTACTTTTTTGTATTTTAGTAGAGACGGGGTTTCACCTTGTTGCCTAGGCTGGTCTTGAACTCCTGAGCTCAGGCAATCCACGCTCCTCAGCCTCCGAAAGTGTTAGGATTACAGGCCTGACCCCCTGCATCTGGCCTAATCACCTCTTTTAAATAGGTAACACGTGAACATAGTATAAAAACAAAAAAGTCAGGCCGGGCGCGGTGGCTCAAGCCTGTAATCCCAGCACTTTGCGAGGCCGGGGCGGGTGGATCACGAGGTCAGGAGATCGAGACCATCCTGGCTAACACGGTGAAACCCCGTCTTTACTAAAAAAAATACAAAAAACTAGCTGGGCGAAGTGGCGGGCGCCTGTAGTCCCAGCTACTCGGGAGGCTGAGGCAGGAGAACGGCGTGAACTCGGGAGGCGGAGCTTGCAGTGAGCCGAGATCCGGCCACTGCACTCCAGCCTGGGCGGCAGAGCGAGACTCCGTCTCAAAAAAAAAACAAAAAACAAAAAAACCCAAAAATCTAGCCGGGCGAGGTGGCGGGCGCCTGTAGTCTCAGCTACTTGGGAAGCTGAGGCAGGAGAATGGCATGAACCCGGAAGGCGGAGCTTGCAGTGAGCTCAGATCTAGCCGCTGCACTCCAGCCTGGGCGATAGAGCGAGACTCCGTCTCAAAAAAAAAAAGAAAGAAAAAAGTCAAACTGCAAAATTATATATGCACACATGTACATGCATGTGCATACACGCACATGCACATAGAATATAGCTTGCCTCTAACAACAGTCCTCTAGTTATCCAGTTCTCAAAGATGCTGTTACCAGTGTCTTGCATATTCCTTCAGATATGGTCTGTGCCATGTTTCATCACTTTTAAACTTGGTAATTCTGCTGTATTTGGGATTTTGACAAGTTTTCCACTGTGAAAGGATATTCTGAAGCCAGTGTGTTCCTAAATTGAGAGCCAAAGGAAAAGGAAGCACAATAGACAAAGAGAGCCTATGTCACAGGAAACAAGGACATTAGGAAAAAAGGCATGAAGCGGCCGGGTGCGGTGGCTCACGCCTGTAATCCCAACACGTTGGGAGGCCAAGACGGGCAGATCACGAGGTCAAGAAATGGAGACCATCCTGGCCAACATGGTAAAACCCGTGTCTACTAAAAATACAAAAATTAGCTGGGCGCCTGTGGTCCCAGCTATTCGGGAGGCTGAGGCAGGAGAATCACTTGAACCTGGGAGGCAGAGGTTGCAGTGAACTGAGATCGCACCACTGCACTCCAGCCTGGGTGAGAGAGCAAGACTCCATCTCAAAAAATAAAAATGAAAAAATAAAAAGGCATGAAGGGAAAGGTAAATTGGCTATGATATTTGGATTAATTTCTCCCCTTCTTTAACACCATGACTTAGGAAAAACATAAGACTTCGGAGTCAGATACTTTGATAAAATCCTAGCTATGTCACTGTCTAGCTATATGGTGATATTGGTCAAGTTATTTATCTCTCTGAGCTTTGTTTTCCTAACTTATAAAAATGGAGATAATATTAGGTTCTTCCTATGTGCTAAGTATCTCACCAGCTTCTATTTGGTAGAGCTAGTGAGATACCTGACACATAGGAAGAACCAAATAGCTCTATTGGTAGACACATAGGAAGGTGATTTTGTAAATGCAGAAAGGGATAAGGAAGTAAAGGAAATATAGGTAAATTTAGCACATAGCTCTACCAAATAGAAGAATCTAGTAAGTAGTGACTATTATTTTCTTAGATATTGTTTAAAGGAAATGGTAGTTGTATTTGTATGTTTTCCCACTCCAATTCTACCTCAATATTTATTTGTTTTAACCTGTCTTGGTTCTGAAAGGATTTAAGGCAGCTGACTCCTGGGAAAATAAATTTTCTTTGGAAAAAAAATTCTATGAAAAGGCTAGGCATGGCTCACGCCTGTAATCCCAGTGCTTTGGGAGGCCGAGGTGGGCAGTTCACCTGAGGTCAGGAGTTTGAGACCAGCCCGACCAACATGGTGAAACTCCATCTCTACTAAAAAATACAAAAATTAGCTGGGTGTGGTGGTGGGTGCCTGTAATCCCAGCTACTTGGGAGGCTGAGGCACGAGAATCGCTTGAACCCGGGAGATGGAAGTTGCAGTGAGCCAAGATTGCGCCATTGCATTATAGCCTGGATGACAAAAGCGAAACTCCATCTCAAAAAAAAAAAAAAAAGAAAAAAAAATATGTGGAAAAAGAAAATGCTAGGCTGCGAGTTAAGCCCTGAGAGGCCTGTTGAAACATATCCTAGGGTCTAGAGCAGGATATACCCTACTGATCTGAAGGACATCAGAGGAATGAGAATTTTCACTGTGAAAAGATTTTGGAGGTGCTTATTTCTTATGTACCACATTTAATATGTACGGTATTAGTTCCCCACTACATTTGAAACCAGGCTCCGTATTGTAATGAAATCTTTATATCATATATGAAGATATACGTGTGTGTATCTATATGTACACACATATAGGTATATACCATACACCTACAAACTTTTTTCATGATCAATTTTTTTGTTTGTTTGAGATGGAGTCTCTTTCTGTCACCCAGGCTGGAGTTGAATGGTGAAATCTCTTGGCTCACTGCAACATCTGTCTCCCAGGTTCAAGCAATTCTCCTGCCTCAGCCTCCCAAATAGCTGAGATTACAGGTGCCCGCCACCATGCCTGCCTAAATTTTTTTTGTATTTTTAGTAGAGACAGGGGTTTCATCATATTGGTTAGGCTGGTTTCGAAATCTTGACCTCAAGTGATCTGCCCACCTCAGCCTCCCAAAATGTTGGGATTACAAGTGTGAGCCACCACACCCAGCCATGATCAGTATTAAATAAATGTTTGTTCAGTTAAAACATATGTATATATGTTTTTACATGTGCAGGCTAAGGGACATGGAAGTTGTCCTAAAGCTGGTTTATAAACAATACCTCCATATTTGAATAAGAAGTAATACAAGATGAAAAAAGTGAATGGCAAATTGCACGTTGGGTAGTACTTTTGTCTTTTCTTTTTTTTCTATCACCCAGGCTGGTGTGCAATGGTGCAATCATGGCTCACTGCAGCCCTCAACTCCCGGGCTCAAGCAATTCTCCCACTTCTGCCTCCCAAGTAGGTAGGTGGGACTACAAGCACCCACCACCATGCCTGGTTAATTTTTATTTTTTGTAGAGATGGGGTCTCACTGTGTTGCCCAAGCTGGTCTCAAACTTCTGGGCTCAAGCAATCCCCGCCACCTCAACCTCCCAAAGTGTTGGGATTACAGGTGTGAGCCACTGTGCTAGGTGACTTTTTCCAGTGACTATAGAAATCTATATTTTAAAATAATCTTCAAATGTATTTTTTTAATTTCACCGCATTTGTAGGCTCCATTTATAACAAACACTTACTAGAAGTTGCTAGAAGTGCACATATGGCATTTAATTTCTGTTAAGGTCATAAGCAAGTACAATATCATTATTATTTGTCGGATAGTATGGGAGATCATGATTCACCCAGTGTATAATTTCATTATGGTCACTTGTACTTTATTTACACAAAATTAGTTTACCTACTATTATAATCAAAAGTGAATACTCAAGATTTTGCAGGGGAAAAGGTCAACTGTAATCTGTGGGACCTGCCTTCTAGGTGTTTTTTCTTCGAGTAGGAACATGGTATAGTTGGGGACTTAAGCTATCATAAAAACTATCTCTACACAAATTCAAGAAAATACTTGCATTCTGCACCATCACCACCAACTCCATTCTCATTCCATGCTACTTCTTACAACCTTATGGACATCTTCTTGAGGTTCTAGGTCTCTCTCCATCCAGAATTTGTAGGCTGAACCATATTTCAATAGTATATCATATCCCATTGTGGTCTGGTCCTTTGGGATATTCCCACGTCATCTGGTGGTTGTTTTTCCATTCATTACAATTTCTGTTGGTGACCATGTTAGCTGACCATGAATCTGCCCTCATGCTTCATAAGGTCCTGGAGTTAGGAGTCATCTATTTTAAGGGTCATTAATTCCAGGGTTATTTGTTATATGCCTTTTTATGCTAGATTCTGAGAAATATGTAGGTGAAAGTAATTCCAGCTTTCAAGGTCCTCACAGCATAGTAAGGAAAGTGAATAAGAAAATCAATTGCAGCACATTGCAACTACAGCTATAGTGAAGGTATATCAAATGCCCTCAGACTTCAAAAGACAGACACTTTTCACATTCCTATGGAATCAAACCTGATTTAAATACAGTTGATTGAGGCCAGGGGCGGTGGCTCATGCCTGTAATCCCAGCACTTTGGGAGGCCGAGGTGGGTGGATCACCTGAGGTCAGGAGTTTGAGACCAGCCTGGCCAACACGGTGAAACCCCGTCTCTACTAAAAATACAAAAATTATCCAGGCGTGGTGGCACATGCCTGTAATCCCAGCTACTCGGGAGACTGAGTCAGGAGAACTGCTTGAACCAGGGAGGCTGAGGTTGCAGTGAGCCAAGATTTCACCACTGTAAGCTAGCCTGGGTGACAGAGTGAGACTCCACCTCAAAAAAAATAAATAAATAAAAGGCCGGGCGCGGTGGCTCACGCCTGTAATCCCAGCACTTTGGGAGGCCGAGGCAGACAGATCACAAGGTCAGGGGATGGAGACCATCCTGGCTAACACGGTGAAACCCCGTCTCTACTAAAAATACAAAAAATTAGCCGGGCGCGGTGGCAGATGCGTGTAGTCCCAGCTACTCGGGAGGCTGAGGCAGAAGAATGGCGCGGGCCCAAGAGGCGGAGCTTGTAGTGAGCTGAGATCGCCCCACTGCACTCCAGCCTGGGTGACAGAGCGAGACTCCGTCTCAAAAAAAAAAAAAAAAAAAAGAAAAGAAAAAGAAAGAAAGAAAGAGAATTGACTTCAAAATTGGTTCTTGAGGAAATCAATAAAGAAACAAAATGAAGGAGGGACTCCTGTCCCAGGCAGAGGAAACAGTTTTTGCAAAACCCCCAGAAGCATGAAGACTTAGAGAATTCAAGGAATTGCAGATGGTTTATGGCAGGAATACTAACATAATGAGAATTTTGGAAAGTCTGATGGAAATGAGAGCATTAAAAAGGTTTGGGTACACTGGGTGAATGTATCTTAAGGAACTTGAACTGTATCTGGAAAAAGATAGGGTGCCCAACGAAATAGGAAGGTGACATAAACACATTTAAATTTAGAAATTCAACTCTGTGCTGAACATGGTGGCTCTTGCCTACAGTCCCAATTTGAGAGACCGAGGCAGGAGGATCGTTTGAACCCAGGAGTTTGAGACCAGTCTGGGCAACATAGCAAGACCCATCTCTACAAAAAATAAAATAATTAGCTGGGTGTGGTGGCACATACCTGTAGTCCCAGCTACTAAGGAGGCTGAGGTGGGAGGATTGCTTGAGCCCAGGAGGTCAGGGGTGCAGTGAGCTATGATCACACCACTGCACTCCAGCTTGAGTGACAGAGTGAGACCTATCTCAGAATAAATAAATAAATAAATAAATTCAACTCTGGCAATAATTTGAAGGAGGGATTGTAGGAAGACAAGAGACCACCGTTGATTAGGGAACTAATGCAATAATTCCTAGGAGAAAAGAGCAGAACCTGGGCCAGGAGAGCGATTTTAAGGGCTGTTTGGACTCCTGTGGAAATCCTAGTGTCCTGAAAAGGGTCCTTTCTAAGTCTTATGGTAGCCTTGGGCAGGGGCTCCCAGGTACAGGTCAAACTGAAGCAGCTAACAGACATGCATCAAAATAAAGGCTTATTCCTACTTGTCATCAACTGGAGAAATGCCTAATCAAAAAAATAACTTTTACTATGTCAGAGGACCATAAAGTCTTTGGGACAGAAAAAAATATTAAGGATTATTTAAAGATTCAAATCCAATGTTTAATCTTCTTTAAAATGTCCCCGCTAAATTAGGATCCAGACTGTGTTGAATAATTCCAGTGAGAGCAATCCTCTATTCTTGAAAAAATCTTTCTCACGTATGCTCTAATTTAAAAAGGAAGAAGAAGAAAAGAAAACCAGGAAATTGTGTTCAATAGGGACTTGCAAATTAAGATTCCAGGTGCCATCCAGATTTTCCATTGGCTTCATTTGCGCTGTCTTCCTGAAATTCATTTCTGTAAAACGATGCATATGTAGGACTGACTTTATGGATAGGTGAAAGGAAGCTATTCCCTAAGTAATGTCATTTGTGGGACCAGGAAGCAAAGCCTTTCCTCCCTCAACCACCCCCACCCGAAGCTGTCATAGAGTCTCAAATCCCACCATTAGCATTTCTGAAGAAATAGCACATTAAATGAAGTCACACTAGGGTGTTAACAACATATCAGATAGATTTTGTCCTGACATTGGGGACCCTGGGAAATACAGAACCACTAACAAAGGAGAAAGCACTAAAAATAAAGAAGAGGGAGGCAATACCAAGGCAAGGTGAACCAGAGATTCCCAGCGGTCCACAGACAAAGAGCCTTGGTTGATTATATGAGAAGGACCTGGAATTTGTTCAAAATACTGTTTTTGGGATTCCTCCTTGTATTATTTGTCACAGTAGGTCTGAGGTGTATTCCTTGGTGATTTTGATGTGCAGCTAAAGTTCAGAAACTGTTAACTATGAAGCCACATATAAAGAAACAAGCATCAACAACAAAAAAACCCCATAGGACTTCCCCACCTCACGTAAACACAGAGTCAATGTTCCCATCCTGCCTAGGACCATCACAGTTTGTTCATATGAACGGCTCTTGCCCTAAAGTGTCTAAGGGAAAGGTTATGGGAAAAGCCAGTGACACATTAGGTACCTGTTGAAATGTGTCACTGACGTTGTGAAAGTTTTTAAGTCTACTTAAACAACAGTGAGTTTTCAATGAGCAGAACTATGATAATGAGTACAGAATGATACATAACAGTTTGCCTTTAAAACTTGATGGCAATGGTGAAACCCCATCTCTACTAAAAATACAAAAAGATTAGCCGGCCATGGTGGCACATGCTTGTAATCCCAGCTACTCGGTAGCCTGAGGCAGGAGAATCGCTTGAACCCGGGAGGTGGAGATTGCAGTGAGCCAAGATAGCGCCACTGCTCTCCAGCCTGGGCGAGAGAGCGAGACTCTGTCTCAAAACAAAAACAAAAACAAACAAACAAAAAAACTTCTTGGCAATTGGAATGTCTATGTCTCTTTAGATAAGACTTTACTCCTGGCATACCAGTCAGAGCAGACCTCTCAAAGTTTATAAAAGAAATTAAGGAGCCTTGTTAGATGGTGACTATTTACACAAAATTATTTTACCTACTATTGTAATTGATTAATTGACCTTTCAGAGTTCCACAGTGACAGATGGTAAGTCACTCTGATGCAAATGCCCAATGCCCTAAGTGTTTAAATCTATATAAACATTAGGTCATCAGGCCTCATGATAGCTTTGTGAATTAAGTGGCAAGTTTTAGTTCACTTTAAACTATAGAAAATGGACAAGCGAGCAAAAGTGCATTAAGGTATAATGCAGTGATTTAAAGAAATATTCTTGGCCGGGTGCAGTAGCTCACACCTGTAATCCCAGCACTTTGGGAGGCTGGGGCAGGCAGATCATGAGGTCAGGAGATCAAGACTATCCTGGCTAACGTGGTGAAACCCCGTCTCTACTAAAAATACAAAAACATTAGCCGACCGTCTATAGTCCCAGCTACTCTGGAGGCTGAGGCAGGAGAATCGCTTGAACCCAGGAGGAGGAGGTTGCAGTGAGCTGAGATCACGCCACTGCACTCCAGCCTGGGTGACAGAGCGAGACTCCTTCCCAAAACAATAGATATATATTCTTATAATTATAGTTGAAGCACTCAGATTGAAGATAAAAAAACAATTAGGATTTGTTTAGCACTTTACAATTTACAAAACCCATTTTCATATTTGATTCTTCTAATAGTCCTGTGATATAGACAGGACAGGTATTGAGCTAATAATTTTATAGTTGAGGACTTCTGAAGACTCAAAGTTTGAGGGACCTGCCCAAGGTTTATAAGAATAGCCTAAGTTTGCCGGGCGCGGTGGCTCACGCCTGTAATCCCAGCACTTTGGGAGGCCGAGGCGGGCGGATCACAAGGTCAGGAGATCGAGACCACGGTGAAACCCCGTCTCTACTAAAAATACAAAAAATTAGCCGGGCGCGGTTGTGGGCGCCTGTAGTCCCAGCTACTCGGGAGGCTGAGGCAGGAGAATGGCGTGAACCCAGGAGGCGGAGCTTGCAGTGAGCCGAGATCGCGCCACTGCACTCCAGCCTGGGCGACAGAGCGAGACTCCGTCTCAAAAAAAAAAAAAAAAAAAAAGAATAGCCTAAGTTTTTCAAAAATCCAGCTATGAACCATAGTGTCATACATTGCTTTGTGTTTTCTAAATAATTATAATAAACTCAATGCATACAGAAATTGTCATAATTCATATTATAAGGATTTGTTTAGTTGAATTATTCCTGGATACATGCAGTAAACAGTGATAGAACTTTCATTGAGCACCTATTCTGAGCTCAGCACTGTGTTGATTGTGTAAATGATCTCTAATCCTCATAACAATACTGCAAGATAAGGCAGGTCGTGGTGGCTCATTCCTGTAATCCCAGCACTTTGGGAGGCTAAGGCAGGTGGATTGCTTTGGTCCAGGAGTTCAAGACCAGCCTTGGCAACAAACGAGACCCCCCGCTCCCCTGTCTCTACAAAAAATTAAAAATTAGTCAGGCATGGTGGCTTGTGCCTGTATTCCCAGCTACTCAGGGGGCGGAGGTGGGAGGATTATGCGAACCCAGGAGATCAAGGCTGCAGTGAGCCATCATTGTGCCACTGTACTCCAGCTTGGGCAACAAAGTAAGACCCTGTCTCAAAAAAAAGAAAATATATATATATATATAGCAAAATGAGATATCTTGCAGTGTGTATATATACACACACAGTATATATATACACACACACACACAGTATATACACCCTATACACACACACACACACACACACTCTGCAAGATATTATCCAGTTTTGCAAAAGAGGAACTTGAGATCTGAGAGTCCTTTTGTTTGTCTGCTTGTTTGTTTTTTGAGACGGACTCTCGCTCTGTTGCCCAGACTGGAGTGCAGTGGTGCAATCTTGGCTCACTGCAACCTCTGCTTCCCAGGTTCAAGCAATTCTCCTGCCTCAGTCACCTGAGTAGCTGGGATTACAGGCATACACCACCATGCCTGACTAATTTTTCTATTTTTAGTAGAGATGGGGTTTCACCCTGTTGGTCAGGCTGGTCTCGAACTCCTGATCTCAGGTGATCTGCCCACCTTAGCCTCCCACAGTGCTGCGATTACAGGTGTGAGTCAACACACCTGGACTCTGAGAATCTTAAGTGAGGTGCCTAATGCTTAAGAATAAGTTCCAAGGCCAAGGCTGTCAGATCACTTAAGGTCAGGAGTTCAAGACCAGCTATTTTTGGGAGGCTGAGGCAGGAGGATCGCTTGAACTTGGGAGGTGGAGGTTGCAGTAAGCTGAGATCATGCCACTGCACTCCAGCCTGGGTGACAGAGCAAAACTCTGTCTCAGGGAAAAAAAAAAAAAAAAAAAAAAGTTGCAAACGCAGCTTTCAAATCCCCATCTCTCTGATTCCAAAATTCTTTTCATTATACCTTTCTTTTTTTTTTCTTTTTTCTTTTTTTAGATAGATTCTCACTCCATCACCCAGGCTGGAGTGTCATTTTTTCTTTTTTTAGATAGATTCTCACTCCATCACCCAGGCTGAGGTGGATTCTCCTCAGCCTCCCAAAGTGCTGGGATTACAGGCGTGAGCCACCGCGCCCAGCCCCTACACCTTTCTTAAATGACTCTAAGAATGTTTATTTACTGTCCTCAGTTTTTAGTAACTTTAGAATTACTCATTTATACACATGCACTGTTCATTCATTTATTCAACCACACATAATGAAAACTTATTTTTTCCACAGATAGTGTATTTCTAGGATCTGGACATTAGCTAAACTCTTGATATAAAAACAAAAAAAAAGTCTTTATGGTCCGGGTGCAGTGGCTCACCCTGTGATCCTAGCACTTTGGGAGGCTGAGGCACGCAGATCACTTGACGTCAGGAATTCGAGACCAGCCTGGTAACATGGTGAAACCCCACCTCTATTAAAATAAAAAAATTATAAAAATTAACCTGGGCCGGGCGCGGTGACTCAAGCCTGTAATCCCAGCACTTTGGGAGGCCGAGATGGGCGGATCACGAAGTCAGGAGATCGAGACCATCCTGGCTAACACGGTGAAACCCCATCTCTACTAAAAAAATACAAAAAACTAGTCGGGCGAGGTGGCGGGCGCCTGTAGTCCCAGCTACTCAGGAGGCTGAGGCAGGAGAATGGCGTAAACCCGGGAGGCGGAGCTTGCAGTGAGCTGAGATCCGGCCACTGCACTCCAGCCCTGGCGACAGAGCGAGATTCCGTCTCAAAAAAAAAAAAAAAAAAAAAATTAACCTGGCGTGGTGGTGTGTGCCTGTAATCCCAGCTACTTGGGAGGCTGAGGTGGGAGAATTGCTTGAACCTGGGAGACAGAGGTTGCAGTGAGCCCAGATAGTGCCACTGCACTCCACCTTGGGCAGCAGAGCCAGATTCTGTCTCAAAAACAAAAAAACAAAAAAACAACAACAAAATGCCTTTGTAGACTTTGTAGTCTAGCCTGGGAACTGTATCAGTGAACAAATGACTATAAGGTGGTAAGTATTGTGTTGGGGATATTTACAAAGAGCTATCAAAACTAACATGAAACAATCACTGCCTCAGCTGTGCCTGGATGTGCTAGGTTTTTTTGTTTGTTTTGTTTTGTTTTTTGAGACGGAGTCTTGTTCTGTTGCCCAGGCTGGAGTGCAGTGGTGCAATCTCGGCTCATTGCAACCTCCGCCTATAGAGTTCAAGCAATTCTCCTGCCTCAGCCTCCTGTGTAGCTGAGATTACAGGTGCATGCCAACACACCTGGCTAGTTTCTGTATTTTTAGTAGAGACAGGGTTTCTCCATGTTGGTCAGGCTGGTCTTGAACTCCTGACCTTGTGATCTGCCTGCCTCAGTCTCCCAAAGTGCTGGGATTACAGGCATGAGCCACCGCGCCCGGCTTTGTTTTTTGTTTTGTTTTGTTTTTGTTTTGTTTTTTGGTGGCAGAGTTTCACTCTTGTTGCCCAGGCTGGAGGGCAACGGCACGATCTTATCTCACTGCAACCTCTATCTTTCGGGTTCAAGAGATTCTCCTGCCTCAGTCTCCCACGTAGCTACAGGCACGCAACACCGCTCCTGGCTAACTTTTTTCTTTTTTTTTCACAGAGATGGGATTTCACCAAGTAGCCCAGGCTGGTCTCAAACTCCTGGACTTAAGCGATCCACCTGCCTTGGCCTCCCAGAATGTTGAGATTACAGGCATGAGCCACTGTTCCTGACCGATGGGCTAATTTTGAATGTGTGAAATATTAAATCAAAATCTCTAGTGGGCAACATTTAGTTGGTTCATTTTAATATTATGTAATGTGCTTAAACTAATAAAGGAAGCTTTAAAAAATATTTTTTTTTGTTTGGCAATCATCACAATAAAATAAAAAATATTTTTATTTTGCTTGGAAATGGAAATTCCAGAATAATTTCAGTAATAGGTAAACTCTATAAAGCATTCAGAGGTTTGTGTAATTACTAATGTGGCTAGAGCAATTTTCTCAGTTTATCTGATAATTAGTCCAGGCACAGTAGTTCACGCTTGTAATCCCAGCATTTTGGGAGGCTGAGGTGGGTGGACTGCTTGAGGTCAGGAGTTTGAGACCAGCCTGGGCAACAAAGGGAAACACTGTCTCTACCAAAAATATAAAAAACTAGCTGAACATGGTGGCACAGCTGCTCCGGAGGCTGAGGTGGGAGGATGACTTGAGCCTGGGAGGCAGAAGTTTCAGTGAGCTGAGATTACAACACTGCACTCCAGCCTGGGCAACAGAGCCAGACCCTGTCTCAAAACAAAACAAACAAACAAACAAACAAACAATACTGATAACTATTATGGTCCTCATTTTTACTTATGGTCACCTAGTCACAGCAGATATTTATGACTACTATCCGTTCCATAGACCCTTTGTCCTTAGCAAGCACCTCATCTGGTCATGGTTCCTTGACTGGTAGGGTATCCCAGATCTTCATTTCTGAAGGGTCTGGATCATTAGCAGTCCCCTCTGAACTGGGTTGTTAGAGTTTCTCCCTTGACTTTAATCACAGGACATAGGAGAATTAACAGCACTCCAGGGATCACCCACATTCCAGATATACTTTTCCCTATCCCCATTGTGTAGAAGCAACCCAATTTTCCCCTGGTAGCCAGAACCAATCACTCCAGGTAGTTACCCTCTATTTTGTCTGTTGATTCATTGGCATAATGAGCCCAAAGTGACCATGTGGCAGTCTCAACGTTCACTTTAATGGAACCATTGCTATGTCCTCTACTGTAAGCATCCTACTTTGGGAAATAAGTCCTCTAAGCTAGCAGAACTCAAAGTCTCAGGGATAGGAAGCAAAAAAAGTTTCCTAGCAGATCACTAAGAATAATAATGAAAGGAGCCATGTCCAATCTCACCACCACCTTAATTCCCAGACCCATGAATCTTGGCTATAGAAGAAAGAGCACCATCTATGTTACTTTCTTTTCCTTTTTTTTTGTAGAAACAGGATCTTGCTATGTTGCCCAGGCTGCTCTCAAACTCCTAGCCGCAACCGATCCTCCCACCTTGGCCTCTCAAAGTGTTGGGGTTACAGGCATGAACCACTGCATCTGACCTATGTTATTTTCTGATTTAGAGCATATACTACATCCTGGGGGACATTGTCTAGGTCTCACAAGGTATGCCATATGCTATTTAGCTGGTGCCAGAAATGAGTCTTCAAAAAGCCATTCCACCATTCCATCGGGCCAGTGGCTTTAGGATGAGGGGGACAGGGCAAGACTGGTGAATTTTATCAATATAAGCATAGTTCCATTGCTGTATTTCATTTCTATACAAATACTTCCTAGGCCGGGTGCAGTGGCTCACACCTGTAATCCCAGCATTTTGGGAGGCCAAGGTGGGCAGATCACTTGACGTCAAGAGTTCAAGACTAGCCTGGCCAACATGGTGAAACCCTGTCTCTACTAAAAATACAAAAAATTAGCTTGGCATGGTGGTGTGTGCTTGTAATCCCAGCTACTTGGGAGGCTGAGGCAGGAGAATCACTTGAACCTGGGAGGTGGAGGTTGCAGTGAGCCAAGATGCTGCCACTGCACTCCAGCCTGGGTGACAGAGTAAGACTCTGTCTCAAAACAAAAAACAAAACAAACAAACAAAAAGACTTCCTACATCAGAGGTGATGCTACATGGAATACCATGATTGTGGATAAGTCACTCTGTAAATTTGTGGATGGCGATTTTGGCATAACCTCTATGTGCAGGCAGAGAAAATCCCTATATAGAGTATCTATTCCAGTGAGAACAAAAGTGCTACCCCTTCCATTATGGAGGTGGTCCAACATAATAAAGCTGCCCCCTAAAGAATAATTCTAAATAAATAAGGGACTTAGTTGTGATTGGCTCCAACAACAAACAATTGGAATTCACAAACATAAGCTGGAATCCACTAGGAGATGAACCTGTTGTTCAGTCTCCTAACCTCCAACTTTGACGATGTGGGTATTCTGCAGAAGCTGGCACTCCTCATTATGAGGCTAAACATGCACCTGGCCCAGGAGGCAGAGAAACTGAAGTGGGCAGTGGGGAGCTACAGCAGCTTCTGTCCCACATCAAGGAGATAAGCCAGCAGATAAATAACACATGTGTAATGTGCAAAGACACTTGGTGCCTCTGCACTGATCTCTTTTTTTTTTTTTTCTTTTGAGTCAGTCACTCTGTCACCCAGACTAGAGTGCAGTGGCGCCATCTTGGCTCACTGCAACCTCTGCCTCTCAGATTTAAGCTATTCAGGGCCTCTGCCTCCGGAGTAGCTGTGATTACTAGGCGTCCACCACCACGCCTGGCTCATTTTTGTATTCTAGTAGAGACAGTGTTTCACCATGTTAGTCAGATTGGTCTCGAACTCCTGACCTAAAGGGATCTGCCCACCTCGGCCTCCCAAAGTGCTGGGATTACAGATGTGAGCCACTGTGCCCAGCCTGCGCTGACCTTCTAAGAGTGAAAACAATATGTTGCTGCTCCCTTTCTGCTTTCCAAATCTCATGCAAAATGTCTCCGTGGCCCACTCTAAGAATGTACAGGGAAGATAATTCTGGGAAATGTAGTTCAGTCTAGCCAAGTAGGCACATTACAAAGCCACTATAGTAGGTGATAAGTGCTATGGTGAAAAAAATAATAGAGCGAGGAAAGGCAGATAAGAACTGGGAGAAGGGGTGAATTTCAATTTGTAACAGGACGGTGGGCATCAATAAGAAGGCAGTTTTGAACAAAACTTTCAAGGAAATGAGGAAATAGCCTTGCGGATATCTGGGAGAAGAGCATTCCAAGTACAGAGAACAACCTTTGCTCCAAGTTTGGCATTCATAAAAAAGGAAAAGTAACAGTGCCTATCTCAACATCATAGGGTTGTTATGAAGATAAAATGAATTATTATCTGAAAAGCACTTAGAATAATGCCTAGAATTTTAAAAATTGAGGACAGACATGGTTGCTCATGCTGGTAATCCCAGCACTTTGGGAGGCCTAGGCAGGAGCATCACTTGAGGACAGGAGATTGAGATCAGCCTGGGCAACACAGTGAGACCCCATCTCTACAAAAAAATACAAAAATTAGGCCAGGCATGGTGGTTCACACCTGTAATCTCAGCACTTTGGGAGGCCAAGGCGGGTGGATCATGAGGTCAGGAGTTTGAGACCAGCCTAACACGATGAAACCCCATCTCTACTAAAAATATTAAAATTAGCTGGGTGTGGTGGCATGCGCCTGTAATCCCAGCTAGTCAAGAGGCTGAGGCAGGAGAATCACTTGAACCCGGGAAGTGGAGGTTGCAGTCAGCTGAGATCGTGCCATTGCACTCCAGCCTGGGCGACGGAGTGAGACTCTGTCTCAAAAAAAAAAACAAACAAAAAAAATTAGCCAGGCGTGGTGGATTACACTTGTAATCCTAGCACTTTGGGAGGCCAAGGAGGATGGATCATGAGGTCAGGAGTTCGAGACCAGTCTGGCCAACACAGTGAAACCCCGTCTCTACTATAAATACAAAAATTAGCTGGGTGTGGTGGCAGGTGCCTGTAATCCCAGCTACTCGGGAAGCTGAGGCAGGAGAGTCACTTGAATGTGGGAGATGGAGGTTGCAGTGAGCAGAGATCACGCCACTACACTCCAGCCTGGGCAACAGAGCGAGACTCTGTCTCAAAAAAAAAAAAAAAAAATTAGCTAGGTGTGGTAGCAGGCTCCTGTAGTCCCCAGCTACTCAGGAGGCCGAGGCAGGAGAATGGCGGGAACCTGGGAGGCAGAGCTTGCAGTGAGCCGAGATTGCGCCACTGCACTCCAGCCTGGGTGACAGAGCAAGACTCCGTCTCAAAAAAAAAAAAAAAAGAAATTTTTAAAAGAAGAAGGGTTTATTATTTTCATACATGTGAAAAATATAGGCTGGGCTTGGTGACTCATGCCTGTAATCCCAGCACTTTGGGAAGCTGAGGTGGGTGTATCACCTGAGATCAGGAATTCGAGACCAGCCTGGTCCAACATGGTGAAACCCCATCTCTACTAAAAATACAAAAATTAGCCAGGGGTGGTGGTGGACACCTGTAATCCCAGCTACTCAGGAGGCTGAGGCAGGAGAATTGCTTGAACCTGGAAGTTGCAGTGAACTGAGATTGCACCACTGTACTCCAGCCTGGGCAAGAGAGTGAGACTCCATCTCAAAAAAAAAAAAAAAAAAGAAAGAAAGAAAAAAAGAAAGAAAAGAAAAATATATATGCAAAATATATGCATATATACGCAAAATAATGCATATATTCATATGTATATAAAAACTAAAGCCCAGACTTATAACAAATCAATGAGGGGCCAGGCACAGTGGCTCACACCTGTAATCCCAGCACATTGAGAGTCTGAGATGTGTGGATGGCCAAGTCCAGGAGTTTGAGACCAGCCCGGCCAACATGGTGAAATCTACTGAAAATGCAAAAATTAGCTGGGCGTGGTGGCGCATTATATCATGATGGTAAATTGCTTTGTATCTGCTATAATTTGGATATTTGTCCTCTCCAAACCTCTTGTTGAAATTTGATCCTTCATGTTGGAGATAGGGCCTAATGGGAGGTGTTTGAGTCATGGGGTAGATCCCTCAAGAATAGATTAATGCCCCACCTTGGGGGTAAGTTCTCACTGCATTAGTTTCCCCAATAGCTGGTTGTTAAAAAGAGCCTGTGAGAAAAATACCCCCCACCTCACCTCTTTCTTTCTCTCTTGCCACGTGATCTCTGCACATGCAGGCTCCTCTTCGCCTTCAGTGGAGGCAAAAGTGGAAGCAGCCTGAGGCACTCAGCAGAAGCAGATGCTGACACCAGGCTTCTCTACAGCCTGCGAAACTGTGATAAACCTCTTTTTATCGAAAAGACAGACTAAGAAAGCTTTATTTATTTATTTATTTATTTATTTTGAGATGGAGTCTTGCTCTGTCGCCCAGGCTGAAGTGCATCTCAGGCGCGATCTCGGCTCACTGCAAGCTCTGCCTCCCGGGTTCACGCCATTCTCCTGCCTCAGCCTCCGTAGTAGCTGGGACTACAGGCGCCTGCCACCACGCCTGGCTAATTTTTTATTTTTTTTTTATTTTTTTTTATTTTTAGTAGAGACGGGGTTTCACCGAGTTAGCCAGGGTGGTCTCGATCTCCTGACCTCGTGATCCACCCGCCTCGGCCTCCCAAAGTGTTGGATTACAAGCCTGAGCCACCGCGTCCCGCCCGAAAGCATTTTTTTAGACTTGAACGCTTTCAGAAATCTATCAAAGGTGGAAGGAGACTAGGAAAATTGGAGAATATTTTTCCTTGAAACACTACTTTGGGAACCTCAACCAAAAAGGGAAAAAGAAATAGATCTATTTGTTTATAATGATAATTACCATTTATTATGCACCTATCCTCAATACAATCCTACAAATTAAATACTAACATCATTTGTTAAATCAGAAAACCAAGAGGCAGTGAAATTTAGCGGCATGCCCAAAGTCCAAATCTAGTAGATTAAAGACTTAAGTCAGATTTCTAACTCCACACCTCAGTCTCTTCACATTACACCACATTGTAACAAAAGATTATGTTCTTTACTCTCTTCCTCTCTTCCCAGAAGATATATTGCTCTGATATTACATGGTATAAATTTATTCTTTTTTTTTTTTTTGAGATTGGGTCTTGCTCTATCACCAGGCTGAGTGCAGTGGTGTAATCACAGGTCACTGCAGCCTCAACCTCTGGAGCTCAAGCACTCCTCCTGCCTCGGCCTCCCGAGTAACTGAGAATGCAGGCACATGCCACCACATTCAGCTAATTTTTTATTTCTTTTAGATATGGGGTCTTACTCTGTTGCCCAGGTTGATCTCGAACTCCTGGGCTCAAACAATCCTCCTGCCTCAGCCTCCCAAAGTGCTGGGATTATACGCATGAGCCACTGCACCTGACTGAATTTTATTCTTCAAAGGGATTTAACTAGGAAGATAATAAAAATAGATAATAAAAAGATGACAAACAGTAAAACCATGATTTTTAAGCACTTTTAAACTTTCTCTTTTAACATTTGTTTGAATTTCATAAATACATTTATACTGTTTAATCATATTTTCCATTCTTTAAGATAAATTGAGGGGAATGATCACAATTGCCATGAAATTTATTCAGTTCTTATGAAGATAATACCTATGAAAAAAGTTGACAAATCTGTAGTTCCTTATATAGATTTTAGCTATTATCATTTCCATTTTAAACTTTGTCATATGGAAAAGTTAAAATTAACATATGCAGAAGAAGAGATAATGGTATCATAAATCTGCATGTGCTTATCACCAGCTTCAACAATGAACAACTCATGGCCAATCTTGCTTCATTTTTACATACTACTTCTGTCACCACCCACTCCCAGATCATCTTCAAGCAAATCCTTAGATAACTGTATTAGTCTTAGGAGTGAATATTTTTCCCAAATTAAAAAATTAGCGAGAATGTCCCGATGCACATCATTGATCAGATGTGCCTCTGACCCCATTATATGAAGTGGGGTCAAACACATTTCAGCCTCAAGGTGTTGATACTCCTTTCCTGAAGTGTGTTTTTCCAAAGTCTGGAGGTTTCGTTCTAGGGGAATGTCTTTCCTGGAGCCACTACAACTAGACAACTCTGATCAAGTATCTTGACTACACCTAAATTATTAGAGCAGAGACTGATGATAGTCAATTCTTTAATGATACTCTGGAATTTTTGTTAGGCTATCCAGCAAAACTATTACAGTTAATTGTGGCCATTTGTCTAAGTTCAAATGTGAGCAGAAGGTATTTCTGTTGCTAGCAGGTCTTTTCCTTAAAGAAATTGGCATTCCTTCAACTTGTCCTTTCCTCCATTCTTTTGGCTGGGACGTAAAAGTAAGCCAGTTTGGACCCTGAAACAAAAGCCACATGTTGAAGATGGCAGTCTCTTTACCAGCCCAGGACGACCTATCTTTCAACCGTTAGATGAAAGAGATATAAATATCTATCTTGAGGCTGGGCATGGTGCCTCGTGCACATAATGCCAGCAGTTGGGGAGGCTAAGATAGAAGAATCACTTGAAGCCAGAACCAGCCTGGGCAACACAGTCAGACCCTGTCTCTTGAAAAAAAAAAAAATTCCAAAAATTAGCTGGGCATGGCCAGGCGCAGTGGTTCACACCTGTAATCCCAGCACTTTGGGAGGCCGAGGCAGATCACAAGGTCAGGAGTTCGAGACCAGCCTCGCCAATATGGTGAAACCATGTCTCTACTAAAAATACAAAAATTAGCCAGGCATGGTGGTGCATGCCTGTAGTCCCAGCTACCTGAGGCAGGAGAATCGCTTGAACCTGGGAGGCAGAGCTTCTCGTGACCCGAGATTGCATCACTGTACTCCAGTCCAGGTGACAGAGAGAGACTCTGTTTCAAAAAAAAAAAAAAAAATTAGCTTTGCATGATGGTACACACCTGCAGTCTCAGCTGCTCAGGAGACTGAAGTGGGAGGATCACCTGAGTCCAGAAGGTTGAGGCTGCAGTGAACTGCACTCCAGCCTGGGCTACAGAGTGAGACCATGTCTCAATAAAAATTGAGGCCAGGCGCGGTGGCTCACGCCTGTAATCCCAGCACTTCGGGAGGCCGAGGTGGGCGGATCACAAGGTCAGGAGATCGAGACCACGGTGAAACCCTGTCTCTACTAAAAATACAAAAAATTAGCCGGGCGCGGTGGCGGGCACCTGTAGTCCCAGCTACTCAGGAGGCTGAGGCAGGAGAATGGCATGATCCCAGGAGGCGGAGCTTGCAGTGAGCTGAGATCCGGCCACTGCACTCCAGCCCTGGCGACAGAGCGAGACTCCGTCTCAAAAAGAATAAATAAATAAATAAATAATAAAAATAAAAATTGAAAGATAATAAATGTCTCAGCCAGGTGCGGTGGCTCACGCTTGTAATCCCAGCACTTTGGCAGGCCGAGGCAAGCAGATCATGAGGTCAGGAGATCAAGACCATCCTGGTCAACATGGTGAAACCCCCATCTCCACTAAAATACAAAAATTTAGCCAGGCGTGGTGGTGTGCACCTGTAGTCCCAGCTACTCAGGAGGCTGAAGCAGGAGAATTGCTTGATCCCAGGAGGCGGAGGTTGCAGTGAGCCGAGATTGTGCCATTGCACTCTAGCCTCAAGACAGAGTGAGACTTCATCTCAAAAAAATAAAATAAAATAAAAATTTTAAAAAGTCTCTCTTGTTTATGCCACTGTATTTTTTTAGATCTCCTTGTTGCAACAAGTTTAGACTGTACAATTTTGTAGCAGGACAAGCTGCAAACAAAACTCCTCAGACACCAAGTTAAAGAAGGAAGGGGTTTATTCATTCGGCCAGGGGCATCGGCAAGACTCCCACCTCAAGAGCCGAGCTCCCCGAGTGCGATTCCTGTGCCTTTTAAGGGCTCACAGCTCTAAGGGGGTGCACGTGAAAGGGTCGTGATCGATTGAGCAAGCAGGGGGTACGTGACTGGGGGCTGCATGCACCGGTAATTAGATCGGAACAAAACAGGATAGGGATTTTCACAGTGCTTTTCTATACAATGTAATCTATACATAACATAACCGATTAGGTCAGGAGTCGATCTTTAACTACCGGGCCCAGGGTGTGGCGTTGGGCTGTCTGCTTGTGGATTTCAATTTTGCCTTTTAGTTTTTACTTTTTCTTTCTCTGGAGGCAGAAATTGGGCATAAGACAATATGAGGGGTGGTCTTCTCCCTTACAATAATTAACACATCTTCAAAAATTTAAGAAACTTTAGTAGACAGAGATGGGAGGACTGGCTTCCCTAAAATAATGAGGCAAAGTCAGAATTCAACCAGGAAACATTTGCCTGCTCAGGCTCTGCTGCTCTTCCTTTACCATTCTTCTGATAAGTCGTTTTGTTTTGTTTTGTTTTTTAGACAGAGTCTCACCCTGTCGCCCAGGCTGGAATGCAATGGCAAGATCTCGGCTCACTGCAACCTCCGCCTCCCAGGTTCAAGCGATTCTCTTGCCTCAGCCTCCCAAGTAGCTGGTATTACAGCTGTGTGACACCATGCCCAGCTAATATTTGTATCATTAATAGAGACGCAGTTTCACCATGTTGGCCAAGCTGGTGTCGAACTCCTGACATTGTGATTCACCTCTGGCCCCCCAAAGTGCTGGGATTACAGGTATCAGCCACCGCACCTAGCAAGTTTTTTGTTGTTTGAGACCGAGTTTTGCTCTTGTCACCAAGGCTGGAGTGCAGTGGCAGGCTCTTGGCTCACTGCAACCTCTGCCTCCTGGGTTCAAGTGATTCTCCTGCCTCAGCCTCCTAAGTAGCTGGGATTTACAGGCACCTGCCATCACACCTGGCTAATTTTTGTATTTGTTTTGTTTTGTTTTGAGACCGAGTCTCGCTCTGTCACCCAGGCTGGAGTGCAGTGGCGCAATCTCGGCTCACTGCAAGTTCCGCCTCCCGGGTTCATGCCATTCTCCTGCCTCAGCCTCCCAAGTAGCTGGGACTACAGGTGCCCGCCACCACGCCCGGCTAATTTTTTGTATTTTTAGTAGAGACAGGGTTTCACAGTGTTAGCCAGGAATGGTCTCGATATCCTGACCTAGTGATCCACCCACCTCAGTCTCCAAAGAGCTGGGATTACAGACGTGAGCCACCCCGTCCAGCCTAATTTTTGTATTTTTATTAGAGACAGGGTTTCACCATGTTGGCCAGGCTAGTCTTGAATTCCTGGCCTCAGGCGATTCACCTGCCTTTGTTTCCCAAAGTGCTGGGATTACAGGCATGAGCCACCACACCCAGCTGATAAGTAGTTTTTTGTTGTTATTGTTTGTTTGTTTTTTGAGACGGAGTCTTACTCTGTTGCCAAGGCAGGAGTGCAGTGGCATGATCTCGGTTCACTGCAACCTCCGCCTCCCGGGTTCAAGTGATTCTACTACCTCAGTCTCCCAAGTAGCTGGGATTACAGGCACATGCCACCATACCTGGTTAATTCTTTAATTTTTAATGGAGACAGGGTTTCACTATGTTGGCCAGGCTGGTCTCGAACTCTTGATCTCAGGTTATCTGCCTTCCTCAGCCTCCCAAAGTGCTAGAATTACAGGCATGAGCCACCATGCCCAGCGCTCTGATAAGTAGTTTCTGGAAATGAAAATAAAAATCACTATCATCTCAAAAAAATTGAAAAGATGCATATTTGCTCAATTCCAATGCATGACCTTGCCTGATCCTTCTTTGTTAAGTGGTTGCTGTGAGTAGATATTTTTAGAACTATCATCTTTTCTATTTGAAATTTAGTTTCATTAGCTTAGAAGGTAGAGTTCGAGTTGCAGTAATGTTAATATGCTCCATCAATACAATGTGTGCTTTGTGTGAAAGCAACGTTGACTTTAGTTATGCCATTCCACTTAAGAAAAATAAAGTGGTGTTTCTTTCATGCAGTTAAATAGAAACTTACAGGCAGTCTCATATTTCATACAAAATGTGGGTCTGATTTTTCATTGACTTATTAGAATGTTTTAGTAAAGTAAAATGAAGATCAGTTTTTTGGAAGGTTAATGCTGAGTAGACAGAACTCATCTATTGCTTGATAGTCACTGGTTGGTTTCTCAAAAAATAAAATTCTTATACAAGAGAATAGAATTATACTAATATAGTGAAAAGTAAATAATCTGCTTTTCTCCTTTCAGTGTACCATTTGATAAGAAGACTTGATTACTTTTGTCAGGAATGAGAAATAAATCCAGCTGTTGTTTTGCTTGTACCTTGTTATTTACATACAAGAAAGTGTTTTGGGTAATTTTAAAAGCCAGAAATTATAACCATATATTTTGTTTAAAGCAATTATAATACTTTGTGTTTGTTGGGTTACATCATGATGGTAAATTCTTTCAGTAGCAGAATCAAGCCATTTTTTAATTTTTAATTTATTTATTTTTTTGAGATGGAGTCTCACTCTGTCCCCCAGACTGGAGTGCAATGGCGCAACATCGGCTCACTGCAACCTCCACCTCCCAGGTTCAAGCGATCCTCCTGGCTTAGCCTCCTGAGTAGCTGGGATTACGGGTGCGTGCCACAATGCCCAACTAATTTTTGCATTTTTAGTAGAGATGGTGTTTCACCATGTTGGCCAGGCTGGTCTCGAACTCCTGACCTAAAATGATCTGTCCACCTCGGCCTCCCAAAGTGTTGGGATTACAGGCGTGAGCCACCATGCCCAACCAAAGCAAGCCATTTCTAAAATACAATATTTTTTTCAGACAGTTAGGGTGATAATTATTAAGGAACACTGATTAATTTCCTTTAGTCCCTAAATATTTGAAATACCTAATGTGCTTTTGAAACCAACTTTTAAATTCCTATCTGCCCAGCCAACTTGATCCATTACAAAACAAAGGGGATAAATAAAGAGCTAAGCTAGGCAAGTAGTCTACCCATTATTTCATAATAAATTGAGTAGAGAGCTTTAGCTTCTAATGCTATCCTAAAAAAAAAAATGGACTAGTGTAAGAGCTGGGCACAGTGTCATATTTGTAATCCCAGCACTTTGGGAGGCCAAGGTGGGTGGTTTGCCTGAGCTCAGAAATTTGAGACCAACCTAGTCAACATGGCAAGACCCTTGTCTCTGGGGGAAAAAAAAAAAAAGGCAGTTATATTACCAACCAGATACCTTTTGTCATCTGTGTTTATGTCTTAAGCGAAAAATGAACAATGCTGCCATTTATCATGTGAGTCTAAAATAAATGTTTTATCTTCATAGCATAGAAAAGAGAATTAGCTGGGCATGCCTGTAGTCTCAGCTACTCAAGAGGCTGAGACGGGAGGATTGCTTGAGCCCTGCAGTTTGAGACCAGCTGGGGCAACACGGTGAGACCTCATCTCAAAAAATAAATAAATAAAATAAAAATGCTGCCAAGTAAAATGAACTAAAAGTTGAATATCAGTGCTGATGGTATAAAGAAATGGGCTAGGCCGGGCACAGTGGCTCATGCCTGTAATCCCAGCACTTTGGGAGGCCGAGGCAGGCAGATCACGAGGTCAGGAGATCGAGACCATCCTGGCTAACATGATGAAACCCCATCTCTACTAAAAATATAAAAAATTAGCCAGGCGTGGTGGCGGGCACCTGTAGTCCCAGCTACTTGGGAGGCTGAGGTGGGAGAATGGCGTGAACCCGGGAGGCGGAGCTTGCGGTGAGCCGAGATCGCGCCACTGCACTCCAGCCTGGGAGACAGAGCGAGACTCCGTCTCAAAAAAAAAAAAAAAAAAAAAAGAAATGGGCTAAACTAACAATAGAGACAACTAAATTATACTTTGCAAATCTAAATGGGGTGATTATAAAGTAGCAGTAAAGCTTATTTTAATACAATCTATCATTACAGCTTCTTTTAAAATTACAGACCTGGTAACTTAATGCTTTAAAAAACTCCATTCTGGCCGGGCGCGGTGGCTCAAGCCTGTAATCCCAGCACTTTGGGAGGCCGAGACGGGTGGATCAAGAGGTCAGGAGATCGAGACCATCCTGGCTAACACAGTGAAACCCCGTCTCTACTAAAAAAATACAAAAAACTAGGGGGGTGAGTTGGCGGGCGCCTGTAGTCCCAGCTACTCGGGAGGCTGAGGCAGGAGAATGGCGTAAACCCGGGAGGCGGAGCTTGTAGTGAGCTGAGATCCGGCCACTGCACTCCAGCCCGGGTGACAGAGCGAGACCCCGTCTCAAAAAAAAAAAATAATAAAATAAAATAAAAAAATAAAAAACTCCATTGTTCTTCACTGCTTATCAGATCAAGCTAAGATTATTACCCAGGCTACAAAATTGGTCATGATCTAGTTCCAAGGAGATCTCAATAGCCTTGATTCCTGCTGATCTGTACTATGTGCACTTTGTGCACTGGCACCGAGCTCTAAACTATTTTCTGAAAATAAGCTTCTCGTTATTTTCTTTTTTCATGCTATAAAAGGAGTACGTGCCCCATCAGAAAATGCTGAAAAGAAAAAAATGAAAATCATTCTATAATAGCATCACAGTTAACAAAGTGGTGTTTTACTTTGAAGAAGGAGGAATGGAGCCATGAGCCAAGGAATGCAAGTAGCCTCCAGAAGTTAGAAACTACAAGGAAACTTTCAGGTCGTCTTCTGGAGGTACCAGAAGAAACATAGCCTGATGACACCTTGATTTTAGCTCAGTTAAACTGTTTTGGGCTTCTGACCTCCAGAATTGTAAGGTAATAAACTTAAGTCACCAAGTTTATAGTAATTTGTTACAGCAGCAATTGGAAACTAATGTAACACTTTATGAAATTTAAGGCACAGCAGCCCAGCGCAGTGGCTCAACGCCTGTAATCTCAGCACTTTGGGAGGCCAAGGCGGGTGGATCACCTGAGGTCAGGAGTTCGAGACCAGCCTGACCAACATGGTGAAGCCCCGTCTCTACTGAAAATACAAAAAATTAGCCAGGTGTGGTGGTGTGCGCCTATAATCCCAGCTACCCAGGAGGCTGAAGCAGGAGAATTGCTTGAACCTGGGAGGTGGAGGTTGCAGTGAGCCGAGATCGTACCATTGTACTCCAGTCTGGGCAACAAGAGCAAAACTCCATCTCAAATATAATAATAAATAACAAAATGAAATTTAAGGCACAGTAGAGCAGCATTATATTATGCCTATTTTAAAATTTATTTCATCACTAACATCCAATAGTTATCTTTGGCCCCTCACTTTTTCTTTTTCTTTTTTCTTTTTTTTTTTTTTAACACAGTGTCTCACTCTGTGGCTCAGGCTGGAGTGCAGTGGTGTTAACACAGCTCACTGCAGCCCTGACCTCCTGGGCTTAAGCAATTCTCCTGCCTCAGCCTCCCATGTCGCTGGAACCACAGGCACACACCACCATGCTTGGCTAATTTTTGAATTTTTTGTAGAGACAGGGTTTCACTTTGTTGCCCAGGCTGGTCTTGAACTCCTGTGCTCAAGCAGTCCTTCTGCCTCGGCCTCCCAAAGTGCTGGGATTACTACAGGCCTGAGCCACAGTGCCTGGCCTGGTCCCTTACTTTTTATTTTATTTTATTTTTTTGAGATGGAGTCTCGCTCTCTCACCCAGGCTGGAATGCAGTGGCGCGATCTTGGCTCACTGCAACCTCCCCTCCCAGGTTCAAGTAATTCTCCTGCCTCAGCCTCCCAAGTAGCTGGGACTACAGGCACATGCCACTGCACCTGGCTAGTTTTTTGTATTTTTAATAGAGATGGGGTTTTGCCATATTATTCAGGATGGTCTGGATCTCCTGACCTCGTGATCTGCCTGCCTCAGCCTCCCAAAGTGCTGGGACTACAGGCATGAGCCACCACGCCCGGCTGATCCCTTACTTTTTAAGGGCTTATATCTGGGAAGTTTCACATTGCTATAAAAATTTCCGTGTTTTTTGATGACCTTGGGTTATAAATTTAGAATAATAGCTGAATATAGAGTGAGGATGCATACCATAGACAGATGTCAGTTTTGTTCACTAATATTTATCTAATATCCGTAGAGTGCTGGGCACATGGTAAACACTCAGTAAATATGCATGGAATGAACTGAATACATCAAGTCAAATTCTTTTTTTTTTTTTTTTTTGAGACAGAGTCTTACTCTGTCGCCCAGGCTGGAGTGCAGTGGCATGATCTCAGCTCATTGCAAGCTCCGCCTCCCGGGTTCACGCCATTCTCCTGCCTCAGCCTCCCGAGCAGCTGGGACTACAGGCAGCTGCCACCATGCCTGGCTAATTTTTTGTATTTTTAGCAGAGACGTGGTTTCATCATGGTCTCGATCTCCTGACCTCGGCCTCCTCAAGTGCTGGGATTACAGGCGTGAGCCATCGCGCAACCGGCCTTTTTTTTTTGTTTGAGACAAGGTCTTGCTCTGTCACCTAGGCTGGACTACAGTGGCAAGATATCAACTCACTGCAACCTCCAGCTCCCAGGTTAAAGCAATTCTACTGCTTCAGCCTCCCAAGTTGCTGGACTACAGGCGTGCACCACCATGCCCAGCTAATTTTTTGTATTTTTAGTAGAGGCAGTAGTAGGGTTTCACCATGTTGGGTAGGCTGGTCTCAAACTCCTTACCTGGCTGGTCTATGACTTAAGCCAGGCACAGTGGCTCACGCCTGTAATCCAAACACTTTGGGAGGCCGAAGCAGGTGGATTACTTGAGGTTAGGAGTTCGAGACCAGCCTGGCCAACAGGGTGAAAACCTCTGTCTACTAATAACACAAAAAAATTAGCTGGGCATGGTGGCGAGTGCCTGTAGTCCCAGCTACTTGGGAGACTGAAACAGGAGAATTGCTTGAACCTGGGAGGCTGAGGTTGCAGTGAGCCAAGATCATGCCACTGCACTCCAGCCTGGGTGACTGAGCAAGACTGTCTCAAAAAAAAAAAAAAGAAAATGTTTCAGAATCCATGGATGTTCATTTATTTCCTCCGAATTTTAGACACAATACCATTAAATTTACTCAACTGGTTTCCAGCATAGATAAGAAGTAGCGAATAAGTGGCAGCAAGATGGCACTGCATGCTAACAAGAGAATGACACCCAAAGAGAAGCTATAGTCATAGAGGCCAGGAGCAGTGGCTCATGCCTATAATCCCAGCACTTTGGGAGGCTGAGGTGGGTGGACTGCTTGAGCTCAGAAGTTCAAGACCAGCCTGGGCAATATAGCAATACCCTGTTTCAAAATAAATAAATAAATAAATAAAATAAATGCCATAAAATATAACTACTAGGAATCATCAGGAGGTCACAGTAAATACCAGCACAGCATAATGACTTGGGACAGTGATTCCACCCCAACAGAGATCTTAATTTCCCCATGTACAAAATGCAAATAATAATAGTACTTACCACATAGTGAAAAGGATCAAATTAGATACAGCAAGGTAAACAAAAAGACAAAAACCAGAAAACAGTGCTTAGGCATAGTAATTATTAAATGAATGTTAGTTTTTCTTTTGTTAATTTTATTTTTATTATTTTATTATTTTATTATCACTATTATTACCACTTAAAGTCATGTAACCTTAAGAGAGTTACTCAATCACTCTGAAACTCATTACCTTAGCTTGCCCCATATGATTGCAACAAAAATCAACAAGAAAATGCACATGAAACTTTATTTAAGCTGCCAAATATTAGACACATATTTATTTATTTATTGAGATGAAGTTTTGCTCTTGTTGCCCAGCTGGAGTACAATGGCGTGATCTCGGCTCACTGCAACCTCTGCCTCCTGGCTCAAGCGATTCTCCTGCCTCAGTCTCCCGAGTAGCTGGGACTACAGGTGCCAGTCACCATGCCCAGCTAATTTTTTGTATTTTTAGTAGAGATGGAGTTTCACCATATTGACCAGGCTGGTCTTGAACTCCTGACCTCAGGTGACCCAGCTGCCTCGGCCTCCCAAAGTGCTGGGATTACAGGCATGAGCCACCACCCTGGCCTCAGATACATTTTTAAAGAAACAAATCGGCCGGGCGCAGTGGCTCAAGCCTGTAATCCCAGCACTTTAGGAGGCTGAGACGGGTGGATCACGAGGTCAGGAGATCGAGACCATCCTGGCTAACACAGTGAAACCCCGTCTCTAATAAAAAAATACAAAAACTAGCCGGGCGAGGTGGTGGGCGCCTGTAGTCCCAGCTACTCGGGAGGCTGAGGCAGGAGAATGGCGTAAACCCGGGAGGCGGAGCTCGCAGTGAGCTGAGATCCAGCCACTGCACTCCAGCCTGGGTGACAGAGCGAGACTCCATCTCAAAAAAAAAAAAAAAAAAGAAAAGAAACAAATCATCCTATACTCTTCTGCAGCCCCAAAGAGCTACAGTGAAATGGACCAAGAAAGGAGGAGTGTTCATGATAATCCTGAATCATCAAAAATGTATTTAATTAACTTCATTCAGTCAGTGAATATTTACTAAGGAGGCTCAATATGCTGTGTGCTAGACCAGCCCCTATTGGTCTGATCCCCTCAAGGACCACTTGGTCTGATACAAAATACTTCAAATACTTCAAACATAACACAATAAATATTGTAATAGACGATAAAAGTAGGAAAGAAAGTAACATGAATGAATGATATGCAGAAATTATAGTTGAATTAAATGGGTATTAAAAGTTCAGAAAGGACTTGCTGCATGGGGAAGAAAACATTCTGGATGCATATGAAGGGGTAAAAAAGGCATAGCATGTTTCAGAAATTATGAAAAATCCAGGTATGTATTGGGGAAGGGTTGGACAAGAGGGAGACCCAGAAAAAATAAGGTGGGGCCTTGTAGCACTTGCAAAAGGGTCTAACTGATATCTGGAGTCATGTTTTTTTATTGCAGGAAATAGGAAAAAACGATCCACGTTATTGGATGGTTTTGTGGGACTCACAAAATCAGCAGGAGGCTGAGGGTAAGACTTGGAAAGCAGAAAGACGCCAAGGAACTCTGTCAAGTCAAAAAACACAAAATACACCAGCCGTTTTTCAGTCAGAACAGACTGGCCACTGTGGGATGCTTCTGCAGGTTCCCATGAACAGATCTAAGTGTCCCTTGGCTTCAGTGGAGCTGCCTCCAGAGTCAGTGCCCAGGGCAGGAGGATCCAATTTCTTCGCTCTTCAGGTTTCATAGTAAAAGGTGGGTCACTGAATCCTACCAAAACCATACACGATGGCAGATTTCCCCAAAATAGGAAAGGGGAGTTGGTTAACAGCCACAAAAACAAAACAAGACAACAAATACAGAATTTTAGGCAGTGACAAGATCAGATTTATAAACTAATATCGTTTGGCCGTGTCCCCACTGAAATCTCATCTTGAACTGTATAGTTCCCATAATCCTCAGGTGTTGTTGGAGGGGTCCGGTGGGAGGTTATTGAATCATGGGGGTGGTTACCTCCATGCTGTTCTTGTGAGAGTGAGTTCGTTCTCACGAGATCTGATGGTTTTACAAGGGGTTTCCCCCACCGCATGCCCCCTGGCCCCTGCCCTCCCCAGCCATGCTGAACTGGGAGTCAATTAAAGTTCTTTCCTTTATAAATTACCCAGTCACAGGTATGTTTTTCTTTTTTGGAGTTTTAAAAATTTTTTTTTGATACATAATATTTGTACATATTTTTAGGGCACATCATGTACTATTTTGTTACATGCATAGGATATGTAATGACCAAGACAGAATATTTAGGTATTCATCACCTCCACTATTTATCACTTCTATGTGTTGGGAATATTTTAAGCCTGCTCTTTTAAAATTTATTTTATTTTATTTTAAGTTCTGGGGTACATGTGCAGGATGTGCAGGTTTTTTACATAGGTAAACGTATGCCATGGTAGTCTGCTGCACCTACCAACCCACCACCTAGGTATTAAGTCCGTGATGCATTAGCTATTTTTCCTGATGTTCTCCCCACTCGGGTATGTCTTCATTAGCAGCATGAGAATGAACTAATACATATGTTCAACAGAAGATGGCTATGAAATAGCTTAAATGATACAAAAGAGCATACACTGAAAAATATATATATATATTTTTTGAGACAGGGTCTCACTCTGTCACCCAGGCTGGAGTGCAGTGGTGTGATCTTGGCTCAATGCAACCTCTGCCTCCCATGTTTAAGCAGTTCTCCTGCCTTAGCTGGGTTTCAGTTGCGTGCCACCACACCCAGATAATTTTTGTGTTTTGGTAGAGATGGGGTTTCACCATGTTGGCCAGACTGGTATTAAACTCCTGACCTCAAGTGATCTGCCCGCTCCCAAAGTGCTGGGACTAGGCTGGGCGCTGTGGTTCACATCTGTAATCCCAGAACTTTGGAAGGCCGAGGCTGGCGGATCACCTGAGGCTAGGAGTTGGAGACCAGCTTGGCCCACATGGTGAAACCCAATCTCTACTAAAAATACAAAAATTAGCTGAGTATGGTGGCACCTGCCTGTAATCCCAGCTTCTCAGGAAGCTGAGGCAGGAGAATTGCTCCAACCTGGAAGGCGGAGGTTACAGTGAGCAGAGATCATGCCACTGTACTCCAGCCCGGGTGACAGAGCAAGACTCCATCTCAAAAAAAAAGAAAGAAAGAAAGAAAGAAAAATAAAGTGCTGGGATTACAAGCATGAGCCACCATGCTGGGCTGAAAAATATTCCTATGTTTAATCCCTGAGTTTTCTTTTTTTTTTTTTTTTTGAGACAGAGTTTCACTTTTTTTGCCCAGGCTGGGATGCAATGGCACAATTTCAACTCACTGCAACCTCTGCCTCCCGGGTTCAAGCGATTTTCCTGCCTCAGCTTTCCAAGTAGCTCGAATTACAGGCATGTGCCACCACGCCTGGCTAATTTTTTGTATTTTTAGTACAGATGAGGTTTCGTCATATTGGTCAGACTGGTCTCGAACTCCTGACTTCAGGTGATCCAACCGCCTTGGCCTCCCAAAGTGCTGGGATTACAGGCGAGAGCCACTGCGCCTGGCCAATCCCTAAGTTTTCTTGCATAATTGAGAGCATATATATTTCTATGTATTTTACCATTTTGGTTGTTAGATAAATGGGATATTGACTATTTTATATTAATTTTATCTCCAGCAACTCTCATGAATTATATTGTTGCTTATAATAGTTGTTCGGTTGCTTCTCTTCAGTTTGTCAATCTGCTTGGTGTGGTAGGCAGAATAATCGTTTCCTATAGGTGTCCATATCTTTATCTCTGGAACACGTGATTACATCGTTACTTTATATGGCAAAAAGGATTTTTTTCAGCTGTTACTAAATTAGGAATCTTGAAATAGGGAGATTGTGCAGTTTTGCTTGGGTAAGCCCAATGTAATCACAAGAGTTCTTAAGAGATGGAAAAGAGAGGCAGAAGAGCCAGAGAAGAGGCAATGATGGAAGCAAAGATTGGAGTGATGTGGTGCCATCAGCCAAGAAGTTTAGGCGGCTTCTCTAAACTGGAAAAGGCTAGGAAATAGATGCTCCTCTAGAGCCTCCAAAATGCAGCCCTGACAACACCTTGATCCTAGCCCAGTAACACTTCAGATTTCTGACCACGAGAATTATAAGGTAACAAATGCGTATTGTCGCAATCCACTGAATTTGTGGTAATTTGTTATAGCAGCCATAGGAAACTAATATGTGGTCTTTCAAATACCTCCTTTACCTTATTTTTTTCAATTAGCAATAGATTCCTACATTATTTTTCCCTCCCCTCCCCTCCCTTCCCCTCCTCTCCCCTCTTCTCTCTTCACTTCTTCTCTCTCTGTCTCTCTGTGTCTCGTTTTTCACAGAGCAGGGCTTTACTATATTGCCCAGCCTGGTATCAAATTCCTAAGGCCAAATGATCCTCTGGACTTAGCCTCTCAAAGTGCTAGGATTACTGGCGTGAACCACCATGCCTGGCCTTTTTTCCCTAATATATGAAACAGATGGCCGGGTGTGGTGACTCACGCTTGTAATCCCAGCACTTTGGCAGGCCAAGGCGGGCAGATCACCTGAGGTCAGGAGTTTGAGACCAGTCTGGCCAACATGGTGAAACCCTGTCTCTACTAAAAATACAAAAATTAGCTGGGTGTGGTGGTGCGTGACTGTAATCCCAACTACTCTGGAGGGTGAGGTGGAGGGTGAGGCAGAAGAATCGCTTCAACTCGGGGGGCGGAGGTTGCAGCCAGCCGATATCATGCCACTGCAATCCATCCTGGGTAACAGAGTGAAACTTCATCTCAAAAAAAGAAAAATAAAATAGAAAAACATAATATAAAATCAATTCATAAAGATTTGCCTCCTGTATTTGCAGCTTCAGAATATTCTGTTTATGTATTTTTTCCTATGTTTAAAAATTGTATTGTGTTCTTCGTTTTGTTGTTGTTGTTGTTTTTTTTTTTTTTGAGACGGAGTCTTGCTCTGTCACCCAGGCTGGAGTGCAGTGGCTGGATCTCAGCTCACTGCAAGCTCCTCCTCTCGGGTTCACGCCATTCTCCTGCCTCAGCCTCCCGAGTAGCTGGGACTACAGGCACCCGCCACCACGCCCGGCTAGTTTTTTGTATTTTTTATTAGAGACGGGGTTTCACCGTGTTAGCCAGGATGGTCTCGATCTCCTGACCTTGTGATCCGCCCGTCTCGGCCTCCCAAAGTGCTGGGATTACAGGCGTGAGCCACCGCGCCCGGCCTGTTGTTTTTTTTTTTTTAGATGGAGTCTCACTCTTTGCCCAGACTGGAGTACAGTGGTGTGATCTCAGCTCACTGCAACCTCTGCCTCCCAGGTGCAAGTAATCCTCCTGCTTCAGCTTCCTGAGATCGTGTTCTTGCACAATGTGCCATTACACATGGCACACTGTAATCCACAATGTGCCATTACAAAGACGCACCACCACACCTGGCTAATTTTTGTATTTTGGGTAGAGACGGGGTCTCGCCATGCTGGCCAGGTTGGTCTCGAACTCTTGACCTCAGGTGATCTGCCCACCTTGGCCTCCCAAAGTGCTGGAATTACAGGCGTGAGCCACCACACCCAGCCAGTATTGTGTACTTCGAATGCTAGCAAAGAATAAAAAAATTGTATTATGCTTTTTTCTTGAATTATGAGTTGTTTGTACAGCAAAGAAACAAGCACCGTAACTATAGTTGTTGGAAATATAACCAATTTGTAGATCTTAACATTGTTATCACTTTATTATTGACTTTTTTCATTTATTAAATTTATCAGTATCTTACGTGTACATCTCTGTGCATTCTGGAGTTATGGCTAGCCTAGAAAGGCTTTCTTCCTGAGGTTATTTAAGAATTCTTCTCCTTTTTCCTAGTATTGTCATGAGTTTTTTTTTTTTTTTTTTTTGAGATGGAGCGTCAGTCTATTGCCCATGCTGGAGTGCAATGGCACAATCTCGGCTCACTGCAATCTCTGCCTCTTGTGTTCAAGCGATTTTCCCACCTCGGCCTCCCGAGTAGCTGGGATTACAGGTGCACGCCACCATGCCCGGCTGATTTTTCGGGTATTTTTTAGTAGAGACGGCCTTTCACCATGTTGGCCACGCTGGTTTCAAACTCCTGAACTCACGTGATCCACCTGCCTTGGCCTTCCAAAGTGCTAGTGTGTCCGGAATTGGTGGGTTCTTGGTCTCACCGACTTCAAGAATGAAGCTGGGGACCCTCACAGTGAGTGTTACAGTTCTTAAAGATGGTGGGTCTGGAGTTTGTTCCTGCTGATGTTCAGATGTGTTCAGAGTTTCTTCCTTCTGCTGGGTTCGTGGTTTTGCTGGCTTTAGGATCGAAGTTGCAGACCTTCGCAGTGAGTGCTACAGTTCTCAAGGCAGCACTTCTGGAGTTGTTCATTCCTCCCGGTGGCTTCGTGGTCTCGTTGGCCTCAGGAGTGAAGCTGCAGACCTTCGTGGTAAGTTTTACAGCTCATTAAGCTGTCGTGGACCCACAGAGTGAGCAGCAGCAACACTTGTAAAAAGTCAAACAACAAACCTCCCACAGCGCAGAAGGGAACCTACCTGTTTGCCCTGTAGCCGGCTCAGGCTGCCTGCTTTTATTCCCTTATCTGGCCCCACCCACTTTCTGCTGATTGGTCCAACTTACAGAGAGCTGATTGGTCTATTTTACAGAGAGTTGATTGGTCCATTTTGACAGAGTGCTGATTGGTGCATTTACAATCCCTTAGCTAGACACAAAGGTTCTCCAAGTCCCCACTAGACCCAGGAGCCCGGTTGGCTTCACCGAGTGGATCCCGAGCCAGGGCCCCAGGCGGAGCTGCCCGCTGGTCCTGGGCCGTGCACCCGCACTCCTCAGCCTTGGGCAGTTGACGAGAGCGGGCGCCGCTGAGCAGGGGTCGGCGCTCGTTGTCGGGTCGCAGCTGGAGCCCACCACGGGTGTTCGGGCAAGGTGGGCTGCAGGTCCCGAGCCTTGCCCAGCGGGGAGGCAGCTGAGGCCCGGCGAGAATTCGAGCATAGCGCTGGCGCACTGGCACTGCTGTGGGACCCGGTGCACCCTCTGCAGCTGCTAGCTCGGATGCTAAGCCCCTCACTGCCTGGGGCTGGTGGCGAGTGCGGGCCCGCCGAGCCCACTCCCACCAGGAACTCATGTTGGCCCGCAAGCGCCACGCGCAGCCCCAGTTCCCTCCTGCACCTCTCCCTCCACATCTCCCCACAAACAAAGGGAGCTGGCTCCGGCTTCTACCAGCCCGGAGAGGGGCTCCCACAGTGCGGTGGCGGCCTGAAGGGCTCCTCAAGCGCCGCCGGAGTGGACACCGAGGCGGAGGAGGCGCCGAGAACGAGGGCTGCTAGCATGTTCTTACCTCTCACTAGGATTACAGGCATGAGCCACCGTGCCGGGCCGTGAGTTTGATTTTTATTCATAAGAATTGATTTGGTGGCCGGGCGCGGTGGCTCAAGCCTGTAATCCCAGCACTTTGGGAGGCCGAGGCGGGCGGATCACAAGGTCAGGAGATCGAGACCACAGTGAAACCCCGTCTCTACTAAAAATACAAAAAATTAGCCGGGCGCGGTGGCGGGCGCCTGTAGTCCTAGCTACTCAGGAGGCTGAGGCAGGAGAATGGCGTGAACCCAGGAGGCGGAGCTTGCAGTGAGCCGAGATCGCGCCACTGCACTCCAGCCTGGGCAACAGCGTGAGATTCCGTCTCAAAAAAAAAAAAAAAAAAAAAAAGAATTGATTTGGTTTCCCACCTGAATTTCTTATGCCAAATTAAAATCCAAATGGTCCAAATATTTATGAATACAATTCATAAATGCAAAAGTCTTGGTTCCCTACCTGAATTTCTCTACACCAAATTAAATTCCAAATGGTTATTCATAAATCTTTGAATGACTGGGTTTTTTTCTTGTTGTTGTTTTGTTTGAGACCTAGTCTCACTCTGTCTTCCAGGCTGGAGTGCAGTGGGGCAATCTCGGCTTACTGCAACCTGTTCCTCAGGTTCAAGCGATTCTCCTGCCTCAGCCTCTGGAGTAGCTAGGATTACAGGCATGTGCGGCCACACCTGGCTAATTTTTGTAATTTTAGTAGAATGGGGTTTCGCCATATTGGCCAGGCTGGTCTTGAACTCCTGACCTCAGGTGATCTGCCCGCATCGGACTCCCAAAGTGATGGGATTACAGGTGTGAGCTACCACACCCGGTCTGTCTTTGAACCATTTGGAATTTAATTTGGTATAAGAAATTCAGGTAGGAAACCTAGACTTTTCAGATAGCTCTCCAGTTGTCCCAGAATCATTTACTGAATAATCTATTATTCTTGCATTTTTTCTTTTTAAATATTTTACATTTATATTTATAAAGATGGGGTCTTCCTATCTTGCCCAGGCTGGTTTTGAACTCCTGGTCTCAAGTGATCCTCCTGCCTCAGGCTCCCAAAGTGCTGGAATTATAGGCTTGAGCAAATGTGCCCAGCTGGATGATTTGATCCTACATGAATTAGATATAACTGGGTTCACTTTCTAGATTCACTACTTGCTACTGGTCTTGTGCAAGATGTAATTTGATTTCCCTATCCATAGAACTAGGCCAATAACATCTGCCCATAGCGTGGTGAGAAATGAATGAGATGTACAGTCTTTCAAGAAAACTGGCAGAAAATTACATACAGGACAGAAAATAAATATTGGTTCCTTTCGTTTCCTGAAGATTCTGTGGCCTCCTTAAGGCATTGGCTTAGATGCTCATCTGCGTCCATGATTATGCAAGCTCTTTATGAGCACTGGCAGGAAAGGCAGCCAAGGTTGGCCCTAGGGTATCACAGGGAACAAAGTGCTGCTTTCAGTCCTATCCAGAGTAACCACATGGATCTCCTGTGAGGAACTGGCCTTTTGAGCCATGTTATGTGGCCGGTAAGGGTTGTTGATTACCCAGAGATGATTTTTGTAAATTACTAGCATAATGGTCCTGTGACAGTGACTCTGATAGATGATGCAAGTCTCTGGAGGTTTCTGGAAGGCGGAAGGACACCGGGTAGAAGTGGAAGGATTTGTTCTTAGAAACAGCGTTGGGTGCCGGGCGCAGTGGCTTATGCCTGTAATCCCAGCACTTTGGGAGGCCAAGGCGGGTGGATCACAAGGTCAGGAGTTCGAGACCAGCCTGGCCAATATGGTGAAACCCCGTCTCTACTAAAAATACAAAAAATTAGCTGGGCGTGGTTGCAGGCTCCTGTAGTCCCAGCTACTCGGGAGGCTGAGGCAGGAGAATCGCTTGAACCTGGGAGGCAGAGCTTGTAGTCGTGAGCCGAGATCGTGCCACTGCCCTCAAGCCTGGGCGACAGAGCGAGACTCCGTCTCAAAAAAAAAAAAAAAAAAAAAAAAACAGCCAGGCATGGTGGTGTGTGCCTGTAGTCCCAGCTACTTGGGAGGCTGAGGCAGGAGAATTGCTTGAACCCAGGAGGAGGAGATTGCAGTGAGCAGAGATAGCGCCACTGACTCCAGCCTGTGCAGCACAGTAATACTCCATCTCAAAAAAAAAAAAAAAAAAATGCCATTATGGGTCGGTCTTGATTTCTTTACACATATACACCTGCTCTAATTTTAGATAGGTCATTTGGCTATGCAGTCATTGAGTTTACAGCTAAAGGCTGTACTTTAATCATTCATAGTACTTCCTACAGGACTGAATTTGTGATTCTGTGTTATCACAGTTCAAATGAGCATTGGAACTATTCTCTGCTTAGTAATCAGAGAGCTTTTGTCTTTATGCTGTGATTCCAGAATTTCTCCCCTACTTGATTCCTGATCTCGATTTTTAAAAAATACTCCTTAAGAAAACTGAGATTTTCATGTCATAATTAGGGATAATTAAAATGCAAATACAGGCCGGGCGCGGTGGCTCAAGCCTGTAATCCCAGCACTTTGGGAGGCCGAGACGGGTGGATCACGAGGTCAGGAGATCGAGACCATCCTGGATAACACGGTGAAACCCCGTCTCTACTAAGAAATACAAAAAAAAACTAGCCGGGCGAGGTGGCGGGCGCCTGTAGTCCCAGCTACTCGGGAGGCTGAGGCCAGAGAATGGCGTGAACCTGGGAGGCGGAGCTTGCAGTGAGCTGAGATCCGGCCACTGCACTCCAGCCTGGGCTACAGAGCGAGACTCCGTCTCAAAAAAAAAAAAAAAAAAAAAATGCAAATACAGCTAGGGAGTTTATACACTGACATATTTGGAGTATCTCTTCCCCGCTAGAATGTGAACTTCTTAGGGGCAGGAACTTTATTTTGTACCCTACTATATCCCCAGAGTATACTTACACAAGTGGCATATAGTTCGTGCTTAATCAATATTTGCTGAATGAATGAGCAAATGAGAGTCTATATTAATGTGTCAATTATTGTAGCAGTCAGCATTTCCTTTGTCTACCTTTTTTTTTTTATGCCTTTACACATTTTAGGCTTTATACATGCTGCATCCTCTTTCTGCAATGCCTTTTCTCTGCCTTTTACTCCTCCATCACCTCTTCTGAACCTGCAGAAGGTATAATAATCCTTTAAAACTCCCCTTGGTTTGGTAAAACGCTCCTTGATTCCTATCTTCCTCCTCAAATCAATCCTTAAAAAAAAAAAAATCAGCTGGGCTCCTGTAGCCTTTTTTTTTTTTTTTTGGACGGAGTTTTGCTTTTGTTGCCCAGGCTGGTGTGCAATGGTGTGCTCTCAGCTCACTGCAACCTCCGCCTCGTGGGTTCAAGTGACTCTACTGCCTCAGCCTCCCAAGTAGCTGGGATTACGAGCATGCACCACCACACCCTGCTAATTTTTGTATTTTTAGTAGAGACGGGGTTTCACCATGTTGACCAGGCTGGTCTTGAACTCCTGACCTCAGGTGATCCACCTGCCTCAGTCTCCCAAAGTGTTGGGATTACAGGTGTGAGCCACCTCGCCCGGCCTCCTGTAGCCCTTTGTGTATAATCCTGTTATAAAAGGAATCATTTTGTCCTGTAATGATTTGTTTACATGTCAGCCTCTGCCATTAGAAATGAGTTCTTTGTTGGCTGGGCACAGTGGCTCATGCCTGTAATCCCAGTAGTTTGGGAGGCCGAGATGGGTAGATTATGAGGCCAGGAGTACAAGACCAGCCTCGCCAAGATGGTGAAACCCGTCTCTACTAAAAATACAAAAAAAATTAGCCAGGTGTGGTGGCGGACACCTGTAATCCCAGCTGCTCGGGAGGCTGAGGCAGAGAATTGCTTGAACCCGGGAGGCAGAGGTTGCAGTCAGCCGAGATCACGCCACTGCACTCCAGCCTGGGCGACTGAGCAAGACTCCGTCTAAAAAAAAGACGAAAAAAAAAAAAAAAAAAAGAAATGAGTTCTTTGGGCCAGGTGCGGTGGCTCACACCTGTAATCCTGACACTTCGGGAGGCTGAGGCAGGTGGATTACCTGAGGTCAGGCGTTTGAGATCAGCCTGGCCAACATGGGAGAACCCCATCTCTACTAAAAATACAAAAAATTAGCCAGGTGTGGTGGTGTATGCCTGTAATCCCAGCTACTTGGGAGACTGAGGCAGGAGAATTGTTTGAACCCAGGAGGTAGAGGTTGCACTGAGCTGAGATTGTGCCATTGCACTCCAGCCTGGGCAACAGGGTGAAACTCTGTCTCAAAAAAACAAAAACAAACAAGAAATGGGTTCTTTGAGGTTGTGATATTGTTCACCCAGGCTGGAGTGCAGTGGTGCGATCTCCGCAAGTTCCGCCTCCCGGGTTCATGCCATTCTCCTGCCTCAGCTTCCCGAGTAGCTGGGACTACAGGCACCCGCCACCAGGCCCCGCTAACTTTTTATAATTTTAGTAGAGACGGGGTTTCACCATGTTAGCCAGGATGGTCTCGATCTCCTGACCTTGTGATCCGCAGCCTCGGTCTCCTAAAGTGCTGGGATTACAGGCGTGAGCCAACGCGCCCGGCCGATAATGTGTTTGTATCCTCACTCTTACTGTAGTGACTGGTTTATGGCAGATGTTTAATAAACATCACTGACAACTGACTGAATCTTGCAAGTGGTCCTTCACCCTGCAGGGTTCCAGAAAGATCTCAGACAACTCCTCGTTAAGGAGTGCATTACAAAATCATTTTCTTTAAAAGCACTATTTTGGATAGGAAATCTTCCTCCCTACTAATGTTTTCTTTTGCTAAATCTCTTTATTCTGTATTCAAATGGAATCATTCGTGTGGAAACACAGAGTATAGCCCATAAATAAGGGATTTAGAAATACTTGGTCAGATTTCAAGGTGGGATTGACTAACTTGGTTTTCCACTCTTTGGATGCTTTCTGGTTACTTTGATGCCATAGAAACCTCAAAAATAGTGACATTTAGGGAGGGTTTGAATACCTATCCTGAGGAAAAACAAATGGTTTGACTATTGGGAACCAAACTCCTGTTGGTGTCGGACAGGGGAATTATGTTGTATAACGTAGTATCTCATGTCTCCAGCTATAAGAGGATTGTGGCCTGCTCAGGTTGCTATGGTTGTGACTATGACAACTCTGGAAAACATGGGAGAGATGCCAACAAGAGGGCGTGGTAATGGTCATGGGCACAAGAGAACAAATGTCCAAGAGTAGGGACTGCATAGGGTCCTTGGATTCCAGTGGTTGTCCTTGGATTCCAGTGGCAGGGAGTCAAAACCCTATTCGAAGATCTGACTTCCACATTCTATTATTTACATAGAAGCAAACCCTCAACTGCTAATAATTGATTCCTTTCATTCATCCATTCTGCTTTTTGTTATTTTGAGGAAGGAAATGAAGTAGAGGGAAGCAGCATAAGTACCTAGGCTATAACCCAAAGGGCTGCAGCTCTTGAGAACAGGCACTATTTAATTAAGCCAACTGTGAATTTGTGTGGGTGAAAGTAACAGCTGCTGATACTTAGGATATTTTTAAGTTGCACCCAGTTGGGATACTCTCTATGTCTATATATGGTCCTTCATGCTAAAGGACCTCATGGAGATGGGTGGGCTAAAAACACAGACTCTTTGAAACTACATGGTTATCTTTTCATCTCTGTCAGCACATCAGCAGCCTGCTCTCTGGGAAACTTCAGCAAGGTTAAATGTTAAACCATTCATCTGACCTACTCAGCAGTAACTCCTCCATCCCCCTACATTGTTGCTAGGCTTTTCTGAGATTCAAGGAGACTTATTTGTTTAGTTCCAATATACTTTCAAGCTGCCTAGTTACCATGTCTTGTGCACAACGTGCACTCCAGGCAAATAAACTTTTTCAGAGCACAGCAGATTGGAGCAACAAACAAGCCTAACAAATTGAGCCCCCTGAGCCCATGTGCTATCTGAAGTAAACCAAAACACAGCTGGTGGAGTTAATTTTAGACTTTCCAACCTTGGTAATGTCCTATCAATTTGGGAAAAGCTGTTTCGAATAGGCTCGAAAAGGACAGTCCCTCCTCCTCCCCATGGCAGCTTACTGCTATGTTGTTTGAGTTTAGTGGGAAAAACAATTAATTGTGGGCAATGGTAAACTTGATGTAGCAAGAAATTCAATTCAGTATTTATTGAGCAAGTACAAGGCCAATGCAATACACTTTTTATTTTACTTTATTTTGAGACAGGTTCTTGCCCTGTCACCCAGACTGGAGTGCAGTGACTGGATCGCAGCTCACTGCAGCCTGGAACTCCTGAACTCAGGCACTCCTTCTGCCTTGCCTTCTCAAGTAGTTGGGACTACAGGTGCATACCTAGCATTTTTTTTTTTTTTTTCTTGTGGAGATAGGGTTGCCCTGTGTTGCCCAGGCTGCTCATAAGATCCTCCTGCCTTGGCCTCCGAAAATGCTGGGATGCGTGAGCCACTGTACCTGGCCAATGAATCTTTCATAATTTTTGTCCTATGGACAAAATTATACAGAAAGTAGTACTTTCTAAAAAGTTCTGAAAGACTGGCTTTTTGAAAACAAAAATCAATTTTTATGTTGTGGTGCTTCAAAATACCAAAAGGGAGTTGGCATGATGATTAGGAAAGTCATTGTATCAAATTACGCTGTTTATGAATGTAACCAGAATTTAAATATAATACAAGCAGTATATACATGCTATTCACTTCTGAATACACAAAATCCAATTCTCTGACCACCAAAATAGGTAAGATCCCTTTAATATATACTCATATTCAGGCCAGGCACAGTGGCTCATGCCTGTAATCCCAGCATTTTGGGAGGCAGAGGTGGGCAGATCACCTGAGGTTAGGAGTTCAAGACCAGCCTGGGCAACATGGTGAAACTCTGTCTCTACTAAAAAATACAAAAATTAACCAGGTGTGGTGATGCACGCCTGTAATCCCAGCTACTCGGGAGGCTGAGGCAGGAGAATCACTTGAACCCGGAGGTGGAGGTTGCAGTGAGCTGAGATCGTGCCACTGTACTCCAGCCTGGGTGACAGAGTGAGTGAGACTCTGTTTGAAAAAAGAAAAAAGACTTCATATACAACATGGCCCTTTCTTTCATGACACTTATACAGTTTCTAATTTTGCTTTTATTTATTTGATTACTTGTATTTCCCAGTGACCTATAGGATTCAGATGGCAAAGACTAGGTCCTTTTTTTTTTAATTCTCAGAGGCCCATAGTAGACAATGAATTCTTGTTGAGCAGATAAATGATTATTACCCCAAATCTAGCTATTCTACTGCATAAACCTCATATTCAAAAGAATAATGAGCTTGAAGGGGACGGTACTGGGTTAGGTTTGTGGTCAATAGAATATTCCTTCTTCCTTTTTTTTTTTGAGACGGAGTCTTGGTCTGTCGCCCAGGCTGGAGTGCAGTGGTGCCATCTCAGCTCACTGCAAGCTCCGCCTCCCGGGTTCACGCCATTCTCCTGCCTCCCCAGTAGCTGGGACTACAGGCGCCCGCCACCATGCCTGGCTAATTTTTTTGTATTTTTAGCAGAGATGGGGTTTCACCATGTTAGCCATGATGGTCTCAATCTCCTGACCTCGTGATCCACTTGTCTCGGCCTCCCAAAGTGCTGGGATTACAGGCGTGAGCCACAGCGCCCGGCCTCCTCCTTCCATTTTAAATATTAAATAATAAGCTCTGTTTTTTTGTTTGTTTGTTTTTGTTTGAGACGGAGTTTCACTCTTGTTGCCCAGGCTGGAGTGCAATGACACGATCTCCGCTCACCACACCCTCCGCCTCCTGGGTTCAAGCGATTTTCCTGCCTCAGCCTCACAAGGAGCTGGGATTACAGGCATGCACCACCACACCCGGCTGATTTTTTTTGTATTTTTAGTAGAAACGGGGTTTCTCCATGTTGGCCAGGCTAGTCTCGAACTCCCGACCTCAGGTGATCCACCTGCCTTGGCCTCCCAAAGTGCTGGGATTACAGGCGTGAGCCACCACACCTGGCAGGCTCTGTGTTTTGATGCTTTGTGGGTTTTAGCAATAAATGAATACACTGAAAGACACCAAGCTTCATCAGTCTTTCATGTCTCCATTCCTTTCTTTAAGATACTTTTTCTTTTTTTTGAGTTGGAGTCTTGCCCTGTTGCCCAGGCTGGAGTGCAGTGGTGTGATCTTGGCTCACTTCTTCCTCCGCCTCCCAGGATCAAGCGATTCTCCCGAATCAGCCTCCCGAGTAGCTGGGATTACAGGAACCCACCACCACGCCAGGCTAATTTTTGTATTTTCAGTAGATACGGGGTTTTGCCATGTCGGCTAGGCTGGTCTCAAACTCGTGATCTCAGGTGATCTGCCCGCCTCAGCCTCCCAAAGTGCTGGGATTACAGGCATGAGCCACTGTGATGAAAGAAAAAGCCACTTCTTTTTCTTTCTTTTTTTTTTGACAGGGTCTCACTCTGTCACCCAGGCTGGAGTGCAGTGGTGTGACCTCCGCTTATTGCAACCTCTGCCTCCCAAGTTCAAGTGATTCTTGTGTCTCAACCTCCTGAATAGCTGGGATTACAGGGCGTGCCACCATGCCCGGCTACTTTTGTACTTTTAGTAGAAACGGGGTTTTACCACGTTGGCCAGTTGTCTCCAACTCCTGACCTCAAGAAATCCGCCCACCTCTGCCTCCCAAAGTGCTGGGATTGCAAGTGTGTGCCACCACGCCTGGCCCATTCTTTTCTATTATGTCAAATTAATCTGTCCTTGAGAAGCACTTAAAATTGTACATTGGTTAGTCTTTAATGAAGCAAGATATAGAATTAAAATCTAAGGAGCACTGATAAGGGTCAGGTTGAATTGCTAGCTTTGTTAAGTGAGATTGTGTAGCATGCCAAAATACACTTAGGATATATTTATTCTTTTTTTTTTTTCTTTTTTATAGAGATCGGGTCTCGCTATGTTTACTAGGCTGGTCTCATACTCCTGACTTCAAGTAATCCTCCTATCTTGGCCTCCCAAAGTGCTGGGATTACAGGTGTGAGCCATGGCATCCAGCCTCAAATGAATATATATAAATATATATACACACACACACACACACATATATATATTTGCTTTTCCCTTTTTTTTTTATTTAAATTTTACTTTAAGTTCTGGGATATATGTGCAGAAAGTGCAGGTTTGTTACATAGGTATACATGTGCCATGGCGGTTTGCTGTACCTATCAACCCCCATGGTGGTTAGATGCACCTATCAACCTGTCATCTAGGTTTTAAGCCCTGCATGCATTAGATATTTGTCCTAATGCTTTTCTTCCCTTTGCCCCTCACCCCAGTGACAGGCCCTGGTGTGTGATGTTCCCCTCGCTGTGTCCATGTGTTCTCATTGTTCAACTCCCACTTATGAGTGAGAACATGCAGTGTTTGCTTTCTGTTCTTGTGTTACTTTGCTGAGAATTATGGTTTCCAGCTTCATCCATGTTTCTGCAAAGGATATGAACTAATTCCTTTTTATGGTTGCATAGTATTCTATGGTGTATATGTGCCATATTTTTTTTATCCAGTCTATCATTGATGGGCATTTGGGTTGGTTCCAAGTCTTTGCTGTTGTAAATAGTGCTGCAATAAACATGTGTGCATGTGTCTTTATTCAAATGAATATTTAAAGAGCATATGCCCACTCCTGTTCTGTTCTGTACATGTTATAGTATAATTTCAATTCTTTGAAAAGTTGGATAGAACAGAAATTTTAATAATCTTGCTCCATAAACAAAAGGTTATTAGATTTTGGTCAGGAGAGTAGCTGCTTCTTTTTTTTTTTTTTTTTTTTTGAGACGGAGTCTTGCTCTGTAGCCCGGGCTGGAGTGCAGTGGCCGGATCTCAGCTCACTGCAAGCTCCGCCTCCCGGGTTTACGCCATTCTCCTGCCTCAGCCTCCGGAGTAGCTGGGACTACAGGCGCCCGCCACCTCGCCCGGCTAGTTTTTTTTTTTTTGTATTTTTAGTAGAGACGGGGTTTCACCGTGTTAGCCAGGATGGTCTCGATCTCCTGACCTCGTGATCCGCCCGTCTCGGCCTCCCAAAGTGCTGGGATTACAGGCTTGAGCCACCGCGCCCGGCCGAGAGTAGCTTCTTGAAATTGAAATTTTTGGAAGAATGTAGTAGGAAATGTAGACTGGTGAGGGAGAAACGATAATTATAAATATCTATTTGAATATAACCTCTTTTGATTCTGAAATTCCCAATGTTTTTGGCATACTGAATACTTTTATGTGACAGTCATCATTTGATTTAAAGTCTAAGCTGGAATCATATTGTGTATTATTAACCTGACACCTCCCTCACATTTAGGCCAATATATTTACGTTTTATCAGGTGTTAATTCCAGGCAACTCTCCTAGTGGTATGATAAAGAAATACTCAGAAGGTATTTTTGCAGATTTTTTCCTCTGCCAATGTTTTCCTCTATTCAGTGTCACAGGATACATCTAAATTATGTCAGACCAAAACTAAGGCTACCTAAGCCAAATCAGGGAGCAGTTTGGAAATGTGTGCCAGTAATTTGAAGGATGCCCCTGGCAGGAGAGGACTTTAGAACTGAAAGATACCTTAGAGATCATGTAATGATACAAGGCTCTCACTTTAATTGGGCTAAAACTGAAGCTATAACAGGTCAACTCACTTACTCTTTCCAAAGATAATCAGTAACCTGGTAATGCAAGTCTTACTTTCAGAAGACCCTTAAAAGAATTATACAGGGCTGGGCGTGGTGGCTCACACCTGTAATCCCAACACACTGGGAGGCCGAGGCGGGCAGATCACGAGGTCAGGAGTTCGAGACCAGCCTGGCCAACATAGTGGAACCCCGTCTCTACTAAAAATTCAAAAATTAGCTGGGTGTGGTGGCACACGCCGGTAATCCCTGCTACTTTGGAGGTTGAGGCAGGAGAACTGCTTGAACCCAGGAGGCAGAGGTTGCAGTGAGCCGAGATCATGCCACTGGACTCCAGCCTGGGCGAAAGAGTGAGACTCCATCTTGAAAAAAAAAAAAAGATTTATACAGTAAGTCAGTACCATATCAATATTTGGAGCACAGGGTTTTATATCATAAATCTATTCTTTTCATTAAGATAAATCCTCCTCTTTCTTCTTTTTAGGGAATCTTTAAAATATTTTTTAATTTAAAGTTCCAGGATACATGTGCAGGACATGCAGGTTTGTTACATAGGTAAACGTGTGCCATGGTGGTTTGCTGCACCTATGAACCTATCACCTAGGTATTAAGCTCTGCATGCATCAGCTATTTATCCTGATCTGGTAATCTTTTGAGCCTGTAAGTTTTCTCATTCCAGTAATTTCTTTTCTTCCTGAGATAGTGCAAGATTCTAGTATTTTCTTCTATTAATTTTTTTTTTTTTTTTTTTTTTTTTTGAGACGGAGTCTCACTCTGTCACCCAGTGGGGAGTGCAGTGGTACGGTCTTTGCTCACTGCAACCTCTGCTTCCTGGGTTGGAGCAATTCTCCTGCCTCAGTCTCCCAAGTAGCTGGGATTACAGGTGTGTGCCACCATACCAGGCTAATTTTCGTATTTTTAGTAGAGACTGGTCTTGGCCATTGTCTTGAACTGGTCTTGAACTTTGGCTGGTCTTGAATTCCTTACCTCAGGTGACCCACCCACCTCGGCCTCCCAGAGTGCTGGGATTACAGGCATGAGCCACTGTGCCCGGCCTAAAAAGGTTTTTTTAAAAATTTTTTTAACCACTTTACCAACGTGCCAAATAATAGTGCATAAATGCAGTATAATACATTTCATATCTGTACCTACTTCAAAGTGTATTCTGCCCTTTGGAGTAAGCCAAAGGTGAGCTAATATCTGCACATGATTTGTTTTGCTCAGATTCTTTGAAAACGTGTGGATTTCATGGGTGTTGTAAGAAGATGGACATCTTTTGGGTACTCACATTTCCCCCCTAAATTGGTAATGCTGTGGTGACATATTCAAGGTATGTGAAGGATTCTTAAACAGAATATAAAGGCTTGCCCTGGGCCCCATAACCCTGTGAGAATAAAAGTCCCTTTGCAAGTGGGTCTGAATAGCTTCTAGGATATTCTGTGCGTTAGAATGCTTACAAGCTTTGGCTCCCTAAGTGGTTACACCGATGACCACCCTACCTTGCTGGGTTCTGCGGTGAACTGAGCTCAGCTCTCCTCCTTGGCTCGCTTACTTTTCCCAGCTGCTGATGACAGCCTGGCTTCCTGTTCAGGTAGTCACGGACCCTGACCTTCCCCTAGTTCAGGGTTTACAAATATTACCATAAAAAGACAGAGACCTTGAAAACCCATTTGATCCTTTTCCTCCAAGCCATTCCAACCTGATGAAACTCCCTCCTGTTTTTAAGTGGTAGCAGAGCAAGATGCCACCACCTTTCACCGCCCTTGGCCGGGCACTCACTGTGGGCCTAACTCCGGTGGTAATTCCATCCCTCACTGCGGGACCCTGACATCTCGGAGCGGAATCCCACTTCCCCCCTAACCTCCGGAGCCCAGCTGAGCGTCTCCCAGCGCTCTGCCACGACCCCTAACCGGGTAGACAGGGGGGCCGGGCGGCCCCTGCGCACACGCTGGGCGTGGTCCCTGGCAGCAGAGAGGACCAGAAGGTGAGGGACCCCAGGCCGCAGCCAGACGGGAGGGGTGGGCTTGCACCGCTATCGCGAGAGCTCGTGAGGTGGGGGCGGCCGGGAGCTGGGGAGGGGCACGCGGAGAGCCTGCAGCCCTGCCCCGCCTCCCTTTCCTTCCCCTCCCCTGGAGTGATTCAAGACGAGCGCTACCCACTTCCGCCCCCTCCGCCTGCCATTGGAACTAGCTGAGCCGAACTAGTTGCGGCCACCGAGCAACCAGGTCTCCGCACCTCCTCCTCCGCCTCCCTGTCTCCTGTTCCATTTGCGTTTTCTCTCCTTTCCTGGCCGACGCCGCTCCGAGGCCTCGCAACCGTCGAGCCTGCAGCCTGCACCGCGGCCAACATGAGCTTCTTGTTGTGAGTAGCCAGGCCCCGCACGCGCCGGCTTTGTTCGGGTGGACCTGGGCCCCCGCCCGCTGCCCGCTGCCCTCCGCCCGGCGTCCGCCGCCCACCCTCGTCCCGACCCTCCTGGCCCAGCGCTGCCCGGGCCGGGCGTCACCACCAAGCGGGGCCCCGGGACTGCGCGGAGCGCTCCTACTAGTCTAACCACCGTCTCCCCATCGGGCTTCTAGTACGCGTGGGCTCCTCCAGCCCTGAGGAGGTTCTTTCCCCCTGGCACACCCCGGGGCCAGCGCCTGGATTCCTTCATCACCCCCGTCTCTGCCCTCGCTCGCATTCCCGGGCTTGTTTGCGCGCTTCTCGTGTGTATCTCCCACTGTCCTGCACAACCCGTATCCAACCAGTGCCCGGTCGAAGGGCTCCGTCGCGGCTGCCCAATGCTCTTTTCTGGGTCCCAAGCACAGAAGATAGACTGTCGTACTTTCCCCCCGTCATCCCAGGACCCTTTTAACTTCCTCTCTCGTCTTAGGGCTGGGAAGTTGGGATGACAAGTTCTGTACTTGTAACACTGAAACAAGGCTGCTTGCGGGTCGGGATCCCTTGGACACAGACTGGGGTCCCCAGGAAAGGGGTCTGGAGCCGCCTCCTTGCTTCCTCGAGGCGCCCTTCTTGCCAGAGTACTTTCCTGAAGAAGACGAGTTTTATCTTTTTAGACAACCAGCAAATAGGTTTTGGATAGTGTACCCTGCTAGGTTGATTAGGTTCTCTGGGGAGTTGTTTGGAAAATCATTTGTAAATGCCAACTTTGGCGTCATATTTAGTGCTGGTCATTATTTCACTTACTTATCGTTTGTTCCAGACGAGTGGGGGGAACGTGGAGAGGGAAGGGCAGAAGGATGGGATGGCCAGATGTGGATATGGAGGCAGTAGATAAGCCTCAGGTCGTCTGAAAACAGGGGTTACACCCTGAGGAATAACTCCTTTGAAGGCTTCGTTGTGATGCACTCATTCCATGTTTAGTCTGTGTTTAGAAAACTAATAAAAACTCAGAGGTTGAAACTCATCCCATATATACTCTTTTACTGTTGTGGAGAAATTAGCATTTAAAGATTATTTTCTTATGATTTCCTTTCTTTCCTTGACTAATAATTTTTAGTTATTACATTGACGTCTGAATACTGAGAATTTAATTCACCCTTCTTTTCTTTTTTTTTTTTTTTTTTGAGATGGAGTCTCACTCTGTCGCCCAGGCTGGAGTGAAGTAGCGCGGTCTTGGCTCACTGCAAGCTCCGCCTCCTGGGTTCACGCCTCAGCCTCCCGAGTAGCTGGGACTACAGGCACCCGCCACCACGCCCGAAACGGGGTTTCACCATGTTCGCCAGGATGGTCTCGATTTCCTGACCTCGTGATCCACCTGCCTCGGCCTCCCAAAGTGCTGGGATTACAGGCGGGAGCCACCACGCCCTGCCAGTTCACCCTTATTTTCACAATGCTCACATCTAGAATTTTTTTTTTAGGGTGTTTAAGCAAAACTGAACAATCACAGAAGGCTGACCTAGGGGCAGACTTGCTATTTCCAATATGCATAGGGGACCCGGCATGTGTCAACTTGCCTAAAAGGTTTACACTGTGAAAGGGATTTCTTAGGCTCCTCCTAGAAGTTGATTCTGAGTTTGTCAGATTGACATAGGGCTAGATGACAGGACTGGGTGACTTTATAAAAAAGTCCTTGTTTCCTATTTTAATTCTTCTTTTCTTTTTTTTTTTTTTTTGAAACGGAGTCTCTGCTCTGTCACCCAGACTGGAGTGTGTGGTGGCGTGATCTCGGCTCACTGCAACCTCCGCCTGCCGGGTTCAAGCGGTTCTCCTGCCTTAGCCTCCTAAGTAGCTGGCACTACAGGCCGGCGCCACCACGCCTGGCTAATTTTTGTATTTTTTAGTAGAGATGGGGGTTTCACCATGTTGGCCAGGCTGGTCTCGAACTCCTGACTTCAAGTGATCTGTCCGCCTCGATCTCCCAAAATGCTGGGATTACAGACGTGAGCCACCGCGCCTGGGCAGTTTCTTGTTTTAGTTCTAATCACCATATTCAAGCATCTCAGCTTGAAGCTTCTCGTCTTGAGCTTAATTTTACATTGCTAATGTTTTTTTTCAAGAATTTAGAAGCTGTATTCAAAATAGCGCTGTAGATGATGTCCATGACTACTGCTGATGGGCTTGTGTCTAGTAAGCTAAATTGGTTAAAGCAAGGCCGGGCACGGTGGCTGACGCCTGTAATCCCAGCACTTTGGGAGGCCAAGGCGGGCAGTTCATCAGGTCAGGAGTTCGAGATCAGCCTGGCCAATATGGTGAAACCCCATCTCTACTAAAAATACAAAAATTAGCTGGGTAAGGTGGCGTGCAGGTAGTCCCAGCTACTCGGGAGGCGGAGACAGGAGGATCACTTGAACCCGGGTGGTAGAGGTTGAAGTGAGATGAGATCGTGCCACTGCACTCCAGCCTGGGTGACAGAGCGAGACTCCATCTCAAAAAAAAAAAAAAAAAAAAAATTGGTTAAAGCAGGGAAGAGCCATATTTGGCTGAAACTAGGGGATGGAGAAGGTTCTGATGCTATTTTTTGAATACAAATACAGTAGTGTCCTATTTTTACATGGCTCAGTGTTTAATATAGATTCAGAAGTGTGGTAGATTAGTTCATTTCTCCTGAAGGTTAGTAACTACAAAATAAATCTTGCTGTAACTAATGTATATAGCACCTTAGAGCATTTGCACCGTTTGGAGCACAATTTTTCAGTTAGGTTACATCTATCTAGCATTTGATATGTTCTCAACATATTTAGCCCATGTGCTTGACAATCAGAAAAGTTAATTCAACATTTTTACTTTTGGTCTTTGCCCACCATCAATTAAAAATACAAAGTGAACACCACATAGAAATGATTATTATTGGAAGTGAAAGAACAAAGCTTTGGTTATTTCATCTGTCTTATTTGGTATAACTGTCTGAATACTGTTTTTTTTGTTTTTTGTTTTTTTTGAGATGAGCTCACTCTGTCGCCCAGGATGGAGTGCAGTGGCGTGGTCACAGCTCAATGTAGCTTTGACTTCCCAGGCTCAGGTGATTCTTTCATCTGAAACCCCCTCCCCACCACAAGTAGCTGGTACCACAGGTATGTGCCACTATGCCTGGCTGATTTTTTTTTTTTTTTTCCGGTAGAGTCAGGGTTTTGCCATGTCACCCAGGCTGGTCTCCTGGGCTCAAACAATCCGCTCATCTTGGCCTTCCAAAGGGCTGAGATTACAGGTGTGAGCCATCGCACCTGGCCGTCTGAATACTATTTCTTTACCAACAGATGAGCAGAGAAGGAAAGAGTTACAGCTTAGGAGTTAAATACAAATATTTTCCTCCCATTCTTGAAAGCTTACTGGGAAGCCTACTATCAGTGGATGGAGCAGAGGAAATAAGGGCAATGCAAGATAGGGCTGCAAAGGTGGTGACTCATGACTCTTGAGGGCTCTAAGATAGAAGGAAAGAATTACTACTGATTTTTAAAAGGCGCACTGTGGGCCGGGCACGGTGACTCCTGCTTGTAATTCCAACACTTTGGGAGGCTGAGGTGGGCGGATCACTTGAGCCCAGAGTTCCACACCAGCCTGGACAACATGGCAAAACTCTGTTTCTACCCCCAAAATACAAAAATTAGCCAGGTGTGTGGCAGTGTGAGCCTGTAGTCCCAGCTACTCTGGGGGCTGAGGTGGAAGGGTCATCTGAGCCTGAGGAGATTGAAGACATCAAGGCTGTAGTGAGACATAATCACGCCACTGCACTCCAGCCTGGCCCATAGAGAGTGAGACATTGTCTTTAAAAAAAGGCCGGTCGCGGGACCTCGTGGCTCAGGCCTGTAATCCCAGCACTTTGGGAGGCCGAGGTGGGTGGATCACTTGAGGTCAGGAGTTCGAGACCAGCCTGACCAAGAAATGAAACCCCATGTCTACTAAAAATAAAAAAATTAGCCGGGCGTGATGGTGGATGCCTGTAATCCCAACTACATGGGAGACTGACTATGAGAATCACTTGAATCTGGGAGGCGGAGGTTGCAGTGGGCCAAGATTATGCCACTGCACTCCAGCCTGTACGACAGAGTGAGACCATCTCAAAAAAAGAGAAAAAACAAAACTGCTGTGCCAGGCGCTGACGTAGATGTTGGGCACCATTTGTGACAAAAGAGAAAAAAATCCCTGCATTGGTGCGACTTATGTTCTGGTAAGTGTCCGTAAATACTAAACATCAATAAATCATGTAGTATGGCAGAAGGTCGTAAGTGCTATGAAACAAAGGAGAGCAGGGTATAGAGATTTTTGAATAGGGAGTTGAGACAGATTAGGATAATCCCCAGAGTGGGTTCCCAGATCATCTGCAGGAATGATACCTTTGTGTAGCTTTTGTATAAACTCTCAGGATAAATTTGCACTGCATATGTGGGTCTGGCTGGGACAGAGCTTTGGTTGTGCCGCAGGTTGGCCTCTGTGTATCTTCAGATTAAGTTAAACTCTCATGGTAGATATGGAAACTTCACAGGGACCTCATTTAATTTTGTGGACTCAAATCTTTTAAACACATCCTTAGCACCTGCTGTGTGCCAGGCATTGAGGAAGATATGAGATTCCAGAGATGGTGGATGGTATATAGTCATCTATGATAGATGCAGTACAATCATGGGGGCCCAAAGTATGTGTAGCAATTTGTTCTACTTAGGCTTTAGGAAAGTTTCATGAAAGAAGTGGGTGGTAATTAATGGAAGGTGAACAGGAGCTCTCTAAGAAGACAAGGGGAAGTGGGAGATTACAGTTAGAGGAAACATCTTTGAGTCAAGAATTTGCCTGTGAATTGTTCACCTTCATGTTTGTGCAAGAGGCCATAGAATTTTGGAGCTAACGGGTCTATTAGTAACATGGCCTGCTTACTTCTTTTAGCTAAAGAGGCAAAAATCACCGACTTCAGGTTGGTGGCTAATTATTGGCCTGGGGACAATTGGTCTTTTGACATAGGGGTTTTTCTTTCCTGACATTTTAGGCATATGAAAGGCAGGGAAATTGAGGATAAAAGTGAGTTCTGAGTAATCATTCAAAAAGTATATTGCATGTTCTCTGAGTTTCTAGCATTTTTAAGTTATGGGTCTCTTTTGACTAATGGAATTCTGAAAAAAAAATTTGACTTGGAAAAGACCAAAGTGTAATTTCCTAATGTAAGGCTACTTATTTGGAATGGAGTTAAAACAAGTACATTTAACTTTTTCTTGTTAAGAGACAGTGTCAGCCAAGGGCGGTGGCTCATACCTATAACCCCAGCACTTTGGGAGACTGAGGGGGTGGAACCTTGAGCCCCAGACTTTGAGAACAGCCTGGGTAACATGGCAAAACCCCCATCTCTACCAAAAACGTTAGCCAGGTGGTGGTGGTGCTCAGCTGCTTGTGAGGCTGAAGTGGGTGGATTGCTTGAACCCAGGAGGCAGAAGCTGCAGTGAGCCAGGATTGCACCATTGCACTCCAGCCTGGGTGACAGAGTGAGACTCAGTCTTAAAAAATAATTTAAAAAGAGACTGGGTCTTACTGTGTTGCCCGCGCTGGCCTCAAACTCATAGGCTTAAGCAGTCCTCCCACCTCAACCTCCAGAGTAGCTGAGATTATAGGTGCGTGCTACCACACCTGGCTATAGTTAACTTATAAATGAAAGTCTGTAGGAAAGGTGATTTGGGAATGTGAATGACTGAACCAGGTCAATTTCTTCTTTCTTTCTTTTTTTTTTTTAATGTCAACAATGAAAGCTGAACTAGGTGTATTTCTGTACAGGAAGAAACAGATGGATTGGGAAAGGAAGGAAGAAAGGAAGGAAATAACTTACTGAGCACTGTGCTACATACCTTCCATTTGTCATTCTTAAGATGAGCAATTTAGGCCGGGCGCGGTGGCTCATGTCTGTAATCCCAGCAGTTTCGGAGGCTGAGGCGGCTGGATCATGAGGTCAGGAGTTTGAGACCAGCCTGACCAACATGGTGAAACCCTTTCTTTACTAAAAGTACAAAAAAATTAGCCAGACATGGTGGCACGTGCCTGTAGTCCCAGCTACTCAGGAGGCTGAGGCAGTAGAATCGCTTGAACCCGTGAGGTGGAGGTTGCAGTGAGCTGAGATCATGCCACCACACTCTAGCTTGGGCAGCAGAGTGAGACTTCATCTTTAAAAAAAAAAAAAGATTAGCAATTTAACAGCACTTTGGGAGGCAGAGGTGGGTGGATCATGAAGTCAGGAGTTCAAGACCAGCCTGGCCAACATGGTGAAACCCTGTCTCTACTAAAAATACGAAAAATAGCTAGACATAGTGGCGGGCACCTGTAATCTCAGCTACCTGGGAGGCTGAGGCAGGAGAATCGTTTGAACCTGGGAGGCGGAGGTTGCAGTGAGCCGAGATTGCGCCATTGCACTGCAGCCTGAGCGACAGAGTGAGACTCCGTGTCAAAAAAAAAAAAAAAGCAGTTTAGGAAAAGAGACTCATGATAGTGCTATGTTTATATGTGTTTATATGTGTCTATCTCTGCCTCCCTGTCTCTCTCTCTGTCTCTCACTTCCCTCCAAACCCCAAAAGCCAACATCTTGTTTTCAGGCAAATTATTTAACTGATTTTAATGCTTCAGCAGCCTCACCTTTAAAAAAAAGTTAATAATTTAAAAGAATAATCAAATAGGCCAGGCGTTGTAGCTCATGCTTGTAATCCCAGCACGTTGGGAGGCTGAGGCAGAAGGATGGCTTGAGCCAATTTGAGTTACAGTGAGCTATACTTGCGCCAGTACACTCTAGCCTGGGTGACTGAGCAAGACCCTGCCTCTAAAAAGAAAATGTAAAAAAAAAAACCAATAATAGTTCATTGAATGTTTACTATGTGCCAGGGACAAAGTGTTTTAAATAGTTCAGTAACTAGCAGGAATCCTGTTTTACAGATAAGGAAACTAGCACAGAGAGGTTACATATTTTATCAAAATCATATAGTCAGTAAATAGTGTAGCTGGAATTTTGAGTCCTGGAAGTCTGGGTCCAGAGATCCTGTCTTAATACTTCTTTTTTTTTTTTTTTTGAGACGGAGTCTCGCTCTGTCACCCAGGCTGGAGTGCAGTGGCGCAGTCTTGGCTCACTGCAACCTCCGCCTTGCGGGTTCAAGCAATCCTCCCTGCCTTGGCCTCCTGAGTAGCTGGGATTACAGGCTCCCTCCACCATTACAGGCTCCCTCCACCATGCCTGGCTAATTTTTGTTAGTAGAGACGGGGTTTTCACCATGTTGGCCAGGCTGGTCTCAAACTCCTGACCTCAGGTGATCCACCCACCTCGGCCTCCCAAAGTGCTGGGATTACAGGTATGAGCCGCCACGCCCGGCCTTTTTTTTTGGAGACAGAGTTTCGCTCTGTCACCCAGTCTGCAGTGTAGTGGCGTGATCTCAACTCACTGCAAACTCTGTCTCCTGGGTTCAAGTGACTTTCCTGCCTCAGCCTACTGAGTATCTGGGACTATAGGCGTGCACCACCACGCCCAGCTAATTTTTGTATTTTTAGTAGAGATGGGGTTTTGCCATGTTGACCAGGCTGGTCTCGAACTCCTGGCCTCAAGCAATCTGCCTGCCTCGGCCTCCCGAAGCGCTGGGATTATAGGTGGGAGCCATTGCGTCCAGCTGATCCTGCCTTATACTATCTTATCTATAATTAACAAAACTATGTATATCTATATGTAGATGTATATACACACATACACATGCATGTATATACATATATACACACGTACATGTATGTATATATGTGTGTATATCTATATATTTTTTCTCCAAGCTGATATTCAAGTAGGCCTTGTTATTAAGAGAAGTCTTCAGTTACCAGGTGTTATTGTCTCATGCTGCTGGGACTCTTTTCTAAGATTCACCGATAATACACTAGTAGAAGATAAAATAGTAACTTTTAAATTAATATAATATTCAAGTATTTTTAACCTTTATCTTTAGTGTAAAAATAATATACATGTTGGAGAAATCACTAAATAATGGTAGGAAAAGGAAGAAAATAAAAATCATTCATAATCACACCTTTGGAGACAACTGTTGTTTGTATTAGGGATATAACTACTTCTGAATCTTTTTTTTTTTGTTTTGAAACAGAGCCTCGCTCTGTCACCCAGGTTGGAGTGCAGTGGAATGATCTCAGCTCACTGCAACCTCCGCCTCCCAGGTTTAAGCAGTTCTCCTGCCTCGGCCTCTAGAGCAGCTGGGACTACAGGCGCCCGCCACCACGCCCAGCTAATTAATTTTTGTACTTTTAGTAGGCATGGGGTTTCACCATATTGGCCAGGCTGGTCTCGAACTCCGGACCTTGTGATCCGCCTGCCTTGGCCTCCCAAAGTGCTGCGATTACAGGCGTGAGCCACCGTGCCTGGCTAACTTCTTCTGAATCTTTTTATTGCTTTTTTGTTTGTATGTATTTAAAAATATACAAATGGATTTCCACTGTACATAGATCAGGTTTTTTACTTGTAAATTTTTTTTATGCTAGAGAATAGACTTCTGCAACATCATTTTGAATGGCTGATGACCAAGTATTATCTTACAGTTTTTTATCTGACAACCCAATAAAAAAGGATATCATATATTATATCCTTTAATATATTCTCCTCTGTAAGGTTATTTTGCTTTTTTCTTTTTGTTATTAAATATATATAATTTAATACAACATATAAAAAGATATGTTATATGTGTATATAATATCTTTGTATATAATATATGTTATCCTTTTTAATATGTTGTATTTTTGAGGGGAACATGGGGAGTGGAAGTGAACATGGTCATCTTTTCAGAAAGAACTAGTTTTGGGAGTTGCAGCACTGACTGGCTTTAGTTTACTTTTATCATCTGATACGAGGTAGCTTTTTTTTTCTTCACATATCAGAGTGCAAAATAATTGCCATTTAGTTACTTTTACCGTTATTGATTTCTTTCTCTAAGTGTAGTTGCAGTTTTTGTACTTTTGGAGTTTCTGATATATGAAAGCACGTGTCTAATACATGTAGCACTTCTCTAAACTGCATATTTGATTAGGAGATATTGAAGCAAAATAGCTACATGTTACTTGAAAAATATGAAACCGTTCTACCTCTTAGGAATGTCAAACTGAGTCCTGTAGAGAACTGTACCGCTCCTTTTCTTCCTATGTTTCATTTTTGTTTAATATTAACCAACCTAAGGCCATCTTTTTTTTTTTTTTTTTTTTTTTTTTGAGACAGGGCCTCTTTCTCTCTCCCAGGCACAATGCCACGATCTCGACTCACTGCAACCTCCGCCTCCTGGGTTCAAGTGATTCTCCCGCCTCAACCTCCAGAGTAGCTGGGACTGCAGGCGCCTGCCACCATGCCGAGCTCATTTTTGTATTTTTAGCAGAGACAGAGTTTCACCATGTTGGCCAGGCTGGTCTTGAACTCCTGGCCTCAAGTGATCTACCTGCCTCAGCCTCCCAAAGTGCTGGGATTACAGGCGTGAGTCATCGTGCCCAGCCTTAGGGCCGTCTTTTACAACACATTTTAGTATAAGTATAGCTGTGAAATACATTCATTTACAGAAGTGATTTTTAAATTTAATTTTTTGTTTTTTGTTTTTTTTTGAGATGGAGTCTCGCTCTGTCTCCCAGGCTGGAGTGCAGTGGTATGATCTTGGCTCACTGCATTCTCTGCCTCCTGGGTTCAGTTAATTCACCTGCTTCAGCCTCCCAAGTAGCTGGGATTACAGGCTCCCGCCACCATGGCCGGCTAATTTTTGTATTCTTAATAGAGATGGGGTTTCACCATGTTGACCAGGCTGGTCTCAACTTTGTCCTCAGGTGATCCACCGGCCTCAGCCTCCTTAAGTGCTGGGATTACAGGCGTGAGCCACCATGCCCGGCCTTAAATTTAATTTTGAAGCATTTTTCAACTTTCTGAAAAGTTGCAAAGAACAGTGTAAAGAACCTCCACGTATTCCTTATCCAGAAACCCCATTGAGTTTCATCTGTTGCTTTAACAATGTCATCTTCAGCAAAAGGATCCAGTCATGAATCATGTATTGCATCCACATATGTCTGTAGTGTTTTTCTTTTTTCTTTTCTTCTTACAGAGTCTTGCTCTGTTGCCGAGCTGGAGTGCAGTGGCCCAATCTCAGCTCACTGCAGCCTCGACTTTCTGGGCTCAAGGGATCCTCCCATCTCAGTCTCCTGAGTAGCTGGGACTATAGGCACATTCCACCACGCCCGGCTAATCTTTTTTTTTGGTGGAGATGGGGTTTCACCATATTGCCCAGGCAGGTCTTGCACTTCTGGGCTCCAGCAATTTGCCCGGCCTTGGCCTCCCAAAGTGCTGAGATTACAGGCGTGAGCCACCAGGCCCAGCCTGTGTTTTTCAAACTGAAATAGTTTACTGTCAGTCTTTCCTTGACTTTCATGACCTTTACATTTTTGAGGATTACAGGCCATTTTGTAGAACATTCCTCCCTTTGAGTTTCTCTGATGTTTCCTTGTGCATTTGAGTTACGCATTTGAGCAACATCACAGAAGCCATGTAAGTTTTTCTTATGTATGTTTGTGTGTGTGTGTGTGTGTGTGTGTGTATATATGTATGTATGTATGTATCTATGTATTTTTTGGGATAGTCTCACTCTGTTGCCCAGGCTGGAATGCTGTGGTGCGACCATGGCTCACTGTAGCCTCTATCTCCCAGGCTCAAGCAATCCTCCCACCTCGGCCTCCCAAGTAGCAGGGACCACAGGTGCGTGTTGCCACACCCTGCTAATTTTTAAATTTTTTTTTTTCTTTGAGATGGAGTCTCGCTCTGTCGCCTAGGCTGGAGTGCAGTGGCGCAATCTCGGCTCGCTGCAAGCTCTGCCTCCCGGGTTTACGCCATTCTCCTGCCTCAGCCTCCCGAGTAGCTGGGACTACAGGCGCCCGTCACCACGCCCGGCTAATTTTTTTGTATTTTTTAGTAGAGACGGGGTTTCACCGTGTTAGCCAGAATGGTCTCGATCTCCTGACCTCGTGATCCGCCCGTCTCAGCCTCCCAAAGTGCTGGGATTACAGGCTTGAGCCACCGCGCCTGGCTAATCTTTAAATTTTTTATAGAGACAGCCCATGTTGCCAGGGCTGGTCTCGAACTCCTGGGCTCAAGCAATCCTCCCTCCTTGGCCTCCCAAAGTGCTGGGATTATAGGTGTGAGCCACTGTGCCCAGGTGATGTGCATTTTTCTTACTGCATCTTATCAGATGCATATAGTGTCTATTTGTCCATTTTTGGTGGTGTTAACTTTGATCCTTTGAGTAATGTGTTTACCAGGATTCTCCACTATAAGGTTCTTATTATTTTTTGTTATTAATATTTTATGGGGTGATATTTTGGTAGTATATAGCTCTCCCATTCCTCATTCTGTTTTCACACACTAGTTTTAGTGTTCATTGATGTTTCTTGTCTAAATTGTTACTATGATGATTGCCAAAGTGCTAATTCTGTCATTGCTTCTAAATTTATTAGTTGGTAATTTTACTGTAAGGAGGAATTTGCTCTTCTTCTTCTTTTTTTTTTTAATGCCAATGTGTGCTGTGATCTGAATGTTTGTATCCCTCTAAAATTCGTATGTTGAAAGTGATCACCAAGGTGATGGTATTAGAAGACAGAGCCTTTGGGTGGTGATCAGGTGGAGGGCTAGACCCCTCAATAATGGTATTAGTGCCCTGATAAAGAGGCCTGAGGAAACATGTTAGCCTCTTTGCCCTTCTACCATGTGAGCACACATGGAAGGAGCCATTTATGAGGACTTCACCACACATCAAATCTGCTGGTGACTTGATCTTGAACTATACCGTCTTTTTAACTGTGAGCAATAAATTTCTGTTGCTTGTAAGTTACGCAGTCTGAGGTACTTTGTTATAACAGCCTAAAGTGACTAAGGCAGTGTGGATATAAGGATTCCCATGTTCTTCAGTGAGTTGGCTTCTGTGTTTCTTTGACTTGTTTCCATCCTCTTTTGAGCACTTCCTTCCTTCCTGGCACAACAAAATATTTTTTATCTTATACTTTTTCTTCCCCAGTCCAGGAAATAGACATTTATCTGAGGACATTGGTTCTGCTCAGTGGAGAACGATATTTAGAAACCAAAATCTAGGTGTAGGTATGCTGATTACAGATGTGTTGCTGATCCCAGGCTCTCTCATTGGACCGTACTAAAAAATATATTCATTTATATCCAACTATTTTTATCTATATCTATCTGTGTATATTAAATGAGTTCACATCACTACTTCAGTTGCAAGCCAGTGGCACAGGGTTCATTCTAGCCTTCTCCTTTCCTATGTTTTTCTTTGTTGTAAGAAACCTGACTGATCATTCTCAGATAGTTGTTTCCTCTGTCCCTGTACTATAGCTGTTCTCTTGACCCTGTCTGGCCACCCTCTCTGGCCTGGGCCTAAGCTGTTGTATAGTGCTGTTACTGCCCCACCTCCTCTCCTTGGGGCTGTGTGGGCCCCTCCTGTAGCAATATAAAAGATGAAAGCAGTCTGAGATTCAGTTGTGTGTGGTACGTGTGTGACAGTAATGTGTTTTTTTCCTATGAATCCTATGTTTAGGATCAATGCTTCAGAAATGTTGGGAGGATACTGAATGTAGAAGGCCTAGCTCAATCAACTGGACTTATGTGCAACAGTGATACTTAGGTTATTATCATTATCTTAACAATGATAATTGCTAGCAGCTGTTATTTTTTATAAACCACTTATGATTATTTAAATCATAGCCAATTGCTATAGATTTGTTATGGTATGTGTTAGTGCTATTTTGATATTTTGAGGTTACAACTTAAAAGCAGGAGTTTGAAGGTAAACAAGCATTATTTAGGTAATAGTGTCACTGGTGCAGGGTGTCTAGGTTCTTGGCATCTTGAACAAAGAATTGGACAAAACCCACAGACAAAACAAGGAAGGCATGACGGGATTTATTGAACTTGAAAGTACACACCACAGTGGGAGCGGGCCTGAGCATGGGGGCTCAAGGGCCCCGTTACAGAATTTTGGGGAGTTTAAATATCTTCTAGAGGATTCCATTAGTTACTTCGAGTATGCCCTATGTAAGGGAGGTTAAATACTTTTTAGAGGATTCCATTAGTTCAGGTACACCCTATGTAAATGGAGAGAATGAAGTAAAGTTACAAAGTCATTTACTTGGTCTACACCCCATGGAGAGGATATTTCCTGTCATAGCTGAAGTGTGAATTGGCCTTATGTTCCATGCCTCCAGACCCTATTTTCCTACCTCATCTGCCCCTGAGAGATGTGATCCCGAGAAATCTTGATAGGAGGCAGAGGGACTGTTGGTCTTTTTTTTTTTTTTCTATAGCTTGTTTCATGCTGGCTTGAGGCATAGTCCCTACCTATTGGGGATTGTGGAACTCTCTCCCTGCTCTGTCTAGTGGAGGCAGGGTAGCTCCTTGATGGCCGGGGGTGGTGTCTTCACCTGGAACTGGCTAGAACCTTTATTGCATGATCATCTGAAGTTTGGTGTTCGGTAGGCAAGAGGAAGTGAATTTGGTTAAAAGATTTAATGGGGCCTTCAGAGGGTGGGTACCAATGCTGTCAGGAATGTTTGTTACAGAGTTTAAAGGAGAGAAAACAAAACCTGGTCTATTCTAGAATCTGTGTGTTTCCTTAAAGTCTTAGCACAGACGACTCCATTTTAGTTTTGTTTGGTCTATTGGGGCCTCGTGCATGAGCTTAGTCCAAAACAATGGCCTCCCAGAATTTTGTTTAAAAAATTCCCCCTTTTTGGTCAGGTTCTTACTTAGGTGAGCGTGTGACCAAAATTTAGGGCCTTAGCATTACTCTCAGTTACCATTATTTTGGGTTTCTGGTCTCAGCACGTCATTCATAGGTTATGGTGTCCTCATGGTAACACATTTCTTTCAGCTCTTATTTCAGTTGAAGAGAGACCATATGACATTCTAGAGATGGCTGCATGCTAGCATTTAAAACCTTTGAGAGAATGCAGTGCACCAGAGAGACTATTATTATGACTACTGGGAGGGTAATACCAAGAGTTCCTTACCCAAGATCCCCATAAAACAAACATCCTAAAATCAAATAGATCAAAAAATGAACTAAAGAGTTTACTCACTTGACTAAGCAATCTTTGTTAATCCCCTGCCACTGAATTTCTTTTTTCTTTTTTTTTTTGAGACAGAGTCTTGCTGTGTTGCCCAGGCTGGAGTGCAATGGCATGATCTCGGCTCACTGCAACCTCTGCCTTCCAGATTTCAAGCAATTCTCCTGCCTCAGCCTCCCAAGTGACTGGGATTACAGGCATGTGCCACCACACCCAGTTAAGTTTTTGTATTTTTAGTAGAGATGGGGTTTCACCATGTTGGCCAGCCTGGTCTCAAACTCCTGACCTCAGGTAATCCACCTGCCTCGATCTCTCAAACTGCTGGGATTACAGGCATGAGCCACTGCGCCTGGCCTGCCACTGATGTATTTCTCCATAGGCCACAAGTGCCAGCAGCTATTCACATACTTCTCTGTTCAGCCAATTCTATTATAACTTTCACAAGAGAATTTAAAGTCTGTTGTGTAACTGTAGCCTTTACAGTAGAATTTGCTATAGAGTCTTATGAGGGATACATTTCTAATCACTACTTCTTTTACTTTAAACCATGGGAAAAGGACCTAACAAATGATGCCCTTTTAGAACAGTGAAGGCCTCCTGGCAGTGTTTTCTTTAACCCATGATATGGTTTAAGAGTAGTGAACCAGTGTTTTGTTTTTGACTGATTGTGAGGCAATGTATGTACCATTAAAGTTTCTTACCTACATTGGGTCTTCATCTTTTATGTATCAAAGTATAAGGCTGACTGCAGACTCCTTCAAAAATAAAAGTACATCCCATTAGTGCACATAACAGACCCCTTTTCCTCTTCTATTGTTCATAGATGCATAAGCAAGAAAAACATTCAAAGATAAGAGTTTCATGTTAGTAGAAGTTTTAATCTCTGAACTTGGGGAAAAACTGTTCACATCAAGGATGTCATCTTTTTCTTGGGAGAAATTTCCTTGGTTAGCTTTACCTCAAGGGTTCAAATGGGTGCACAGTTCCAAAAGTATGGAGGGAGCCCTCTCAGTTGTGAGATTATGAACCCAAAGTTCAGGGTCCCGAAGTTTTGTTGTAGTGTGGATGGGAAGGACAGTCTTTTTCTGATGTTCTCAGGAGATCCAAACCATAAAAAGCTTTCTTTACCTGGTAAAAATACACTATAGTATAATAATCTGCTGTTTTAACATCAGTCCTCTTGCATGGGAAAACTTTCATACAACCAGAAAACACGCATTGAAAATAACAATTTAATGAAATCCCTTTGTAAAATGTTTAAGTGGCCCACCAGGTGACCAAATGTATCTGAAGCTTTAATTATTTTCCCAGGAATGTGGGATCAAGCATTGATAAACTATCTTAAACAATTTCAGTATCAGTTGGTTTAAAATGAAAATTGGACAAAGTATCTTCTTGATATTTAATTTTTTTTGGTTTTACTTGGGTTAGTAGCTTTATACAAGGAAATTTGGTTATTTCTGTGGTTTATGATAACTTAATAACCAAACTTAGACTTTGGGATTTTAGAAATCCCATACAATTTTGGAACATATATTATTCACAAAAATATATTCTAAAGAAGATTGAACGTAATTTTGGCAATCCCATGTACCTAAACATGTCAGATAATCCTGTTTACCTTTTTTCGGGATGTTTTCGGGGGCCCTCTGATCCATCCACAAAGCCAGGCATTAGGGAAGACAATTTTGAAACTGAAGTTTGCTTTTGGAATTCCAGATTCCTGTAAATTATTTATTTTGCCAAAATGATGACTCAGAAATTTTAAAGAAGTAAAAACCTTTTATAACCTTTTACCAAAAAAAACCCCACATTCTACTATTCTTACACACATTGTATGTAAGACTGTTTCTTTTTTTGTTGTTGTTTTGAGATGGAGTCTCGCTCTGTTGCCCAGGCTGGAGTGCAGTGGCGCTATCTCGGCTCACTGCAACCTCTGCCTTCCGGGTTCAAGTGATTCTCCTCCCTCAGCCTCCCAAGTAGCCTGGACTACAGGTGCGCACCACCACACCAGGCTAATTTTTGTAGTTTTAGTGGGGACGGGGTTTCCACATGTTGGCCAGGCTGGTCTGGAACTCCTGACCTCAGGTGACCTGCCTGCCTCGGCCTCCCACAGTGTTGGGATTGCAGACGTGAGCCACTGCACCCAGCTATAAAACTGTTTCTAGTAGTCTTAATTTCATGTTATAATGGCAGCTCTTAGCAATTTTAATTTTAATGTAGAACCTAGTGAGTTATGTTCAGTAAGGTTTGATATATAGTCATAGCTAGGGGTATGGCCAACTCCACATGTCCCCAGGCTTACCTAGCTGGAAAACAGGCAAGTTAAACAATTTTCAAAAACCAATGAAGCAGCTTATGACCCTAAAGCATCTAACAAACCTAATATTTGAACATAATTTAGACCACATATTTACATTTTGAAGACATATTTTACCAATAATCTTTAAAACCATCCTTATTTCCCAAATATTACTCAAGTCACATGAACTAAATAAAAGACATTAAGCTTTTCACTTTTCTGACAAAATATTTGATTTAAGCTCCTCTTCCTCTTCCGCTTCCTCCTCCTCTCCTTCTCCTTCGACAGAGTCTCTCTCTCTGCTCACTGCACCTCTGCCTCCTGGGTTCATGCGATTTCCTGCCTCAGCCTCCTGAGTAGCTGGGATTACAGGCGTGCCCCATCACGCCTGGCTAATTTTTGTATTTTTAGTAGAGATGGGGTTTTACCATCTTGTCCAGGCTGGTCTCATATTCCTGACCTCAGATGATCCGCCTGCCTCAGCCTCCCAAAGAGCTGGGATTACAGGAATGAGCCACTGCACCCAGCTTATTATTATTAAAGCAATTAATTTAAAACTTTACAGAGGAGATAAACAGTGACTTTTACTTTATATTTAACTAGTTTGCACAGAGAAAGAAGCCAGAGATTGACTGGTAAGAAATTCTTACCCTTTTGCCGGCATGCCAGTTTTCTGAGTTCTCTGAGTGGTCCTAGCGATCCTGCTTGACTGTGTGCAGGCAAACACATTGCCATGAATTAAGAATACTCACAAATAGTTTACAAATTTGGGGGCAAGTTAGGCAGAGAAAGATAAATATGACTCAAATTCTATTTATAAGAATACTCAACACAGTTAAAGTATTAGGAAGCCTAAAATCCAAAAAGTTAGTTTAACGATAAAAAGCTGGTGTGCTCCATTAATTCCTACTGCCTGATAAAGGTAGTTTAGGAATTCCAGATAAATGGAACGAATGATGACTTGCTAGAAATGCATCAGAAACAAAATAACTGGCCAGGCGCGGTGGCTTACGCCTGTAATCCCAGCACTTTGGGAGGCCAAGACGGGTGGATCACAAGGTCGGGAGATTGAGACCATCCTGGCGAACACGGTGAAACTCCGTTTCTACTAAAAACAAAAAAAATACCTGGGTGTGGTGGCGGGTGCCGGTAGTCCCAGCTACTTGGGAGGCTGAGGCAGGAGAATGGCTTGCAGTGAGCCGAAATTGCACCACTGCACTCCAGCCTGGGTGATAGAGCCAGACTCCGTCTCAAAAAAAAAAAAAAAAAAAAAAAGAAAATAACTATTCACGGAACCAAATAAAAGCCTTCCACTAGGAACTAAAAAAATCGTGGTTTTTTTAAATATATGCATACACAAGCAAAACCAGAGGAGAATAAACAGCAAATGAATGAAAACTAGAAGCAAAAACAAATAAACAGGAAACCAACCCTAAATTTTCCTACAGTGTTACCTAGGACCCCAGAAAACTCACATAATGAATATTTTATTCCTGATACACAATTTAATATCCGTTAGTTTACCAATACTGTTTCACATTCTATGCAATGAAGAAATCCACGTTAGGCACATGACCAGTAAGTACTCCAGTGCCAGCACTATCCATGCAAAACAGTAAACAGTGTGAAGCAATGCAAGCATGTGTGTGAAATTTGGCTCCACAGTAAATCCAGCTTCAGGCTTAACTATATTAAAAAAAGAATTGGCAAACTGCTGATGCATCCTTTTTTTTTTTTCTGAGACGGAGTATTGCTCTGTCACCCAGACTGGAGTGCAGTGGTGCGATCTCGGCTCACTGCAACCTCTGCCTCCTGGGTTCAAGCAATTCTCCTGCCTCAACCTCCCAAGTAGCTGGGATTACAGGCACGTGCCACTGTGCCCGGCTAATTTTTGTATTTTTAGTAGAGACAGGGTTTCACCGTATTGGCCAGGTTGATCTCGAACTCCTGACCTCGTGAGTCACCCACCTTGGCCTCCAGAGTGCTGGGATTACAGGTGTGAGTCACTGTGCCTGGCCCGCATTTCTTTACAGTACTTCTTATTTTACTTTAATCAAGACTAAGAGCTTTAACTATGAAAATGTTAATTAGCCTAATGTCTTCAATTCTATATCAGATTTTTAAAAATATTTTATTATTTAAACTTTTCCCACATCTTTCTCCCCTACTTAATGACTTCTTACTATATTATTTCATAAATAACCTTTTAAATCTATAATTTGAACTAACTTTTAGATAACTTCTGAATTAGACAAAATTATTATTTCTTCCACTAATAATCCTTTCTGGCACATTTTGTATACAGAATTACGTGTTAACTAAAATTCTTATCCTTAGCAACCTAAACTTCAGTGAAACCCTAAAAAGCAAGAAATCCTGTACTATCAGATATGGGCATTTATAGATAAGAACAATTCCACAATTTTAGAAACGTATTTCCCCATATCACAACCATTTCTTAGTTGAAGATGACCCAGATATTAAATGAGCATCAAAAATAACTTTTAAGATTTTAATTTACACAAAAAGTTTACCTAAAACATTTATCCCATTCGCTGTACTTAATTTTCACTTTTAACAAGGGAGACACGAGACATCAACCAACACATATAAAATGAACATTGGTTCGTTCTGGAAAGTCGGGACAACTCGAGGTGGGGAGGGGGTTGGGGGCTTTCAGATCATAGGTAGGTGGGAGGCAAACGTCTGCATTCTTTTGAGTTTCTGATTAGTCCTTCCAAAGGAAGCTATCAGATGTGCATTTATCCCAGTGAGACTTTGAATAGAATGAGAGGCAAGCTCAAATTAACACTGACATTTAAAAATATCTAGCAAAGACAAATGTAAAATTCAGACAAAATGTATGCTGACAATTCTGAAGGCATTTCTATTTTTATTCCACCAACAATTTTAAAGCTAGTTTGTTTAGTAGAGTTTTACTTTTAAGTCACGTGAACTTGAAAATTGTTTAGACTTAATTTATGAACACTCTTATAAGCCAATTTTGGTAGACACAACATATAACAATAAGTGTACATATGAATAAATACATCTAGACATGTATACATACAAACGAAGATCCAGTTGCTTGGAAGCTTAGCCATGAGGTAGCAATACAAGCTTGCCAGTTCTACTTTGCTCCGATAGATAATCCAATGAAGGCTGTGAACCAAAATTTCTGGGAAAGCAGTCTCCGTGGCAGTTTGATTATTAAAGGCAAAACCTCCCCAGACTCCGAAGAGCACTGGGGCCAAACAGTACCAAAGGAGAACGTCACGTTAGTCAGGCCCCCTGCTTAGAATGCAGCACAAAAGTCTGGATACATGCAACACCATCCCCCTTTCCCATTAAACAGTAAGCTCCAGATTCCAAACAGTTTTGGGGCCAAGCAGCGTTACAACTGCGAGAGAATTCTAAGGAGGGCTCAGAACCTCTAGACCTCAGAACCTCTGCAAGAGTATCCTCTATGGGGAGGCTGAGGTCCACAGGATGCCCCAGAGCGTCCTCCTGTGGGGTCCGATCTTAGTGTGTCAGATGTCTCTGACCTTAGGTGGGCACCGGTGCCACATGCAGGTTTTCCCCTCCAGAGCCTAATGTGAACTTTCTAAGAATAACCATGAAGTGTAATGAGAAGAACTGGATGTCAGGTGGACCTTTTTGTCCTTAGCCAGTTAAGTTTGTTAAGGGAAGTAGTTAGCATAAGAAAAGAAGCTTTAAGTCGTCTGAAACATGTGAGTTTTCTCTGAGCTGTGCCAATGTAGGAATCAGGGACCACGTGAGGAAAAGATTAAAAAAAAAGACAAAACAGGTCCTTCCCCCTTTGGGGCACGGCAGTTATAAACAGCTGCTGAAAGACTGAAAAAGAAGGAAAGGAAAAATGAAAAAGACCCAGGTTCCTTAAGCGAACCGGAAGGTGGCAGTTAGGCTTCTCCGCATGGAAACCTCTTAGTTCCACTGGCCATGGCCAGAAGCATGTAGTTGTCTCTGTGTTTAGGTGCTGCCCACCAAGGGTCCCAAGTCGGAAAGGAAAAGAGAGAGAGATTCCCCTGTATGGAGCAGAAAGGAAAAGGAGAAAGGAGAAAAATAAATCCCTTTGGGCTGACCTCTCCTCCTGGCTGGCTTGCCAAAATATGTCAGGGATGGAGGGTATCCAGGTTCTTGGCGTCTTGAACAGAGAATTGGGCAAAATGCACAGACAAAGCAAGGAAGGCATGACGGGATTTATTGAAAATGAAAGTACACTCCACAGTGTGGGAGCGGGCCTGAGCATAGAGGCTCATGGGCCCCGTTACAGAATTCATGGGCGTTTAAATATCCTCTAGAGGATTCCATTAGTTACTTCGAGTATACCCTATGTAAATGGCGAGATGAAGTACAGTTACAAAGTCATTTACTTGGCCTATGTCCCATGGAGAGGATTTTCCTGTCATAGCTGAAGTGTGAGTCGGCTTTATGTTCCCTGCCTCCAGACCCTATCATAGTCTTAAGTGTCTGATAGCCAAGTAGCATTATTGTTACTATTTGTAATGGAAAGGTTGAATTTTCCTTTTTGGGACAGAGTCTTGTTCTGTTGCCCAGGCTGGAGGGCTGGAGTGCAGTGGCACAGCCTCAGTTCACTGCAGCCTTGACTTCCTGGCCTAAAGCCATCTTCCCACCTCAGCCCCTTGAGTAGCTGGGACTGCAGGCACGCACCACCACGCCTGGCCAATATTTTGTATTTTTGGTAGAGACGAAGTTTTGCCATGTTTCCCAGGCTGGTCTCCAACTCCTGGGCTTAAGCGAGCTGCCTGCCTCAGACTCCCAAAGTGCTGGGATTATAGGCATGAGCTACCTTGCCTGGTCAAATTTTCTTTTATTGCTACCCTTGTATCTGTCTGCCTGTCTTTTTGTTGTTCCCAAATTGAAATTTGATGATAATAGTTTAGTAGTTATAGTATTATAGTATTGGGCATTAGGAGGAATATTTTTTATGTAAATCTTCTTTTGTAGAAATAGGTAACACTATAACTTAGTGGAAATGTAAACCTCTGTAAATAAAGAGTAATTCAATAGAAACAATAGGGGGAAAGGTATTTTAAGGCAACTTTGTGATGTTTGGGATCATGTTTCAAACAGATGAGCAACAGCATAACCCTCCTGCTGTTTAGGGAATCCATTTGTTTGCTAGAGCTCTGTAGTGTTAGATTCAACTACTGAAATAGCTCTTTGTTTAAAAACTCCCTGTGGTTATAGTTTTTGCTCACACATGCCTGATTCCATTGTCATTAACCCTTCTCCATACCTGCCAAATACTCAGTTGTCTTATTTTCAACTCTTAGGAATTGTACTTTTGAGTCAGTGGACAACAGACCAATTCAGAGCAATATTTTGAGGTCTGCTGCAGTGGCTTAGACTCTTCAGCCCTTTAATCCTCATCAGTGTGTTATGCCCAGACCCTCTATTCCCCAAAGAAGACCACCAGAGTCCAGAGTCAAAGCCAAGCGGCAAGGATCTTTACGACAAGTTCGAACTTGGTCCCTCCATTACACAGCATACAAGAGGGCCCCGAACAATGTGAGTGTTTGCTTTTTATAGCCCGAAAGTTACAGGGGAACAAAGGAATTCTTTTGGTTCCCGCGCTTTCAGTAAAACTTTGAACGGCTGCCTCCTTATAGGAGACTTTTCCAGGTGGTGTTTGTACTGGGCTCAGGAAGTTTGAGAGATATATGGCGATATGTGGTGGGATGGGAGGATGGGATGTGTTTGTACTGGGCTCAGGAAGTTTGAGAGATATATGGCGATATGTGGTGGGATGGGAGGATGGGATGTGTTTGTATTGGGCTTGTTTGTTTTGAGCCCGGGGCTGAGGAATGTGCCCGGCTCCTCTCAAGTGTTTCATTTGGAAAATAGCAAGCCATCAAGAACCAACTTTTTTAAAAAAAATTATACAAGTTCTAGGGTACATGTGCACAATGTGCAGATTTGATACATAGGAATACATGTGCCATGTTGGTTTGCTGCACCCATAACTCATCATTTACATTAGGTATTTCTCCTAATGCTGTCCCTCTCCCAGCCCTCAACAGGCCCCAGTGTGTGATATTCCCAGCCCTGTGTCCAAGTGATCTCATTGTTCAATTCCCAGCTATGAGTGAGAACATGCAGTGTTTGGTTTTCTGTCCTTGTGATAGTTTGCTGAGAATGATGGTTTCCAGCTTCATCCATGTCCCTGCAAAGGACATGAACTCATCCTTTTTTATGGCTGTATAGTATTCCATGGTGTATATGTGCCACATTTTTTTAATCCAGTCTATCATTGATGGACATTTGGGTTGAAGAACCAACATTTTTAAAAAATTATATTTCTAATTATAGTTAGAAACAAACTATACCAAAAACCTACAGTTTTAAACAGCTAGACATTTGGGAACCAAAATTTGCTTTAGTTGAGCTCTATTGATTTTATTTTATTTTTCTTTTTATTTTTTTGAGACGCAGTCTTGCTTTGTCACTCAGTCTGGAGTGCAATGGCTCAATCTGGGCTCACTGCAGCCTCCACCTCCTGGGTTCAAGTGATTCTCCTGCCTCAGCCTCCCAAGCAGCAGAGATTTATAGGTGTGTGCCCGGCTAATTTTTGTATTTTTAGTAGAGACAGGGTTTCACCATGTTGACCAGGCTGGTCTCGAATGCCTGACCTTGGGTGGTCTGCCCTCCTCAGGCTCCCACAGTGCTGGGATTACAGGCACGAGCCACCACGCCTGGTGAGCTCTATTGATTTTAGCTTTCTTTCAAGTGGGGATGTATTTGTAAGGGGATAACTATACTTGTTAGTGATGTCTTTGCCTTTTTTTAAATATCACTTAACATTAAGGAAGAAAAATACCACTGTCATTTTATGTAGCAGAAGAAAAACTGTTCTTGGCCCGCTGGTGGCAGAAGGTACTCTTAGGACTGAGGGGATCAGTGTCTCTACATAACCATAATCCTTGAGAAGTCTGCTGTAGATTCTCAAAGTGTGGATCTTTGGCACCACTTAGGAGTATGTTCGAAATGCAGGATTTCAGGTCCTAATCATTGGATTATAATGCATTTTAATAAGATCCCTAGGTGATTTGAAAGCACCTTCCAAAGTGGATGCCTGTGTATTAATTTAAATGGTTTGAAATAAGGTAAATAAGAAAAATCCGTGGATTCAATATAACACCAGTTCTGTCTTTGAGAGATTCCCAATAAAGGAACCTCAGTGTCGATCCCCTTACTGTCCTTTCATACTTGCAATTATTTTCTTGTGTAAGGTCTTTTTTTCTCCTTCTGGATTCTAAGTTTTCTCCTCCTGGACTGAGGGTTTGTTCACCGTTTTATTTCCCAGCACATTAGGACATTGCTTAGCAAGTATGTTTTCAGTAATTTTCTTTTTTGTGTGTGTGACAGGGTCTTACTCTGTCACCCAAGCTGCAATGCAGTGGTACCATCTCACCTCACTGCAGTCTCAACCTCCTGGGCTCAAGTGATCCTTCCACCTCAGCTTCCTGAGTAGCCGGGATTTTAGGTGTGTGCCACCATGCCTGGATAATTTTTGTATTTTTTGTAGAGACGTTTTTGCCATGTTACCCAGGCTGGTCTTGAACTCCTGTGCTCAAGCAGTCCGTCCACCTTGGCCTCCCAAGTGCTGGGATTACAGCCTTTTTTTTTTTTTTTTCTTTTAAATTAACTGAAAATTGTCGTGGGAGAGAACAGTGGCCTATGAGTGAGGAAACCTGAGACTCACAGTCTTTGGTCTGTCACTAGCTATGTGACCTTGGGCAGATGACTTAATTTCTTAGTTTCTATTTCCTCTGCCTACTGGAGGGTAACAAATGCTTCTTCCATTGGGTTAATGTGAGACTTGAATGACAGAATGTATATGAAAGCTTTTCATAAACCAGAAAAGCTTTTCATAAACCAGAGTCCTGTATAAACACTGTCATTATCTCCGCTCATGAAATTCCCAAGCCCAGCGTATAAACTGTGCATTCCAATTTTTTTTAGCTATCTTACAAATGTATGGCATTATTACATAATAAAATAAACATTTATTGAACACCTCCTGTGTATAAAAGCAAAGTGTTAGGCGTGGTAGGAGGAGAAAGGAAGGGGTTTAGAAATAAACAAGATGCGATCTCTGTCCTCAAGAATCTTAGCACTGGAAACCAGCGTGTTACATAGATGTGCTCCTTAATGTTTGTTTTTAACTCTTAGCTCTAAGTCCTCTGGCTAATGATGATTAAAGACCCTTGCATTGCAAGATACTGCATGGAGTATGCAAACTTTTTTGGGTGTATGTGTGATATAATTGCAGTTTGTATTCATCTACAATTACGAATATAAAGAAAAAAAATTGCCGTCAGCCGGGCGCGGTGGCTCATGCCTGTAATCCCAGCACTTTGGGAGACTGAGGTGGGCAGATCATCTGAGTTCAGGAGTTTGAGACCAGCCTGGCCAACATGATGAAACCCCTGTTTCTACTAAAAATACAGCAATTAGCCAGGCGTGGTGGCACTCGCCTGTAATCCTAGCTACTCGGGAGACTGAGGCAGGAGAATTGCTTGAACCGAGGAGGCAGATGTTGCAGTGAGCCGAGATCATGCCACTGCATCCCAGCCTGGGCAACAGAGTGAGAATCTGTCTCAAAAAAAAAAAAAAAAATGCTGTCAATACCACAGTTATAAATATGTGTAGTACATTCACCTGTTCAAAACAGCAAGAATTTTGCCGAATTGTGCTTCCGGATTTTAATCAGAGGCTGTTTTTATTGTGTGGATGCGGGAGCCTGCCCTGCTTGTTCTTGGCATTGCTGCCACTGCTGTTCTACTTGAGCATCTTGGTTTTTAATACGAAAAGGAAGTGGCAGGAATCCTTCAGTGCACCCTCTTCCTACAGTTCACTTGGACATTTCAGGTAGATATTGGAATGGGCTGGAAGTGGTCTGCAAAACTCTAAGGCATTGAAGGCCTCCCTGAGATGTTTGCTTACCACTCCAGCCTCATCTGTGCCTTCCTGTTCCAGTTTCCCTCCCCCACAGCGTTCAGCGATTTTATTTGCATTTCTCTCAACCTGCTTTGCTCCCACGTCTTTCTGCCTTTGTAAATGCTGTTCCTGTTATTCTGGCTGGACTGCTCTTCTCCTCCCCACCCCCATTTCTTTAGCTCAGAAGCCAACATTTTCCCTGGCCTGAGCCCACTTCCCAATTTGTTAGATACCATTTCAGTGCCCTTTATAGTCCTTATAATAGCCCTTTCCAAAAAGACGTTGCATTACCCCTACTGTCATGTGTATGATCTCTTTGAAGATGGGGCATTTTCAAAAACTGTTTGTTTTAAATCTCTACCACCTAGCATAGTGCCTCTTAGTAACAGTTTTTTTCCTGACTAATCAATGACATTTTCAAGAATTTTTTTTTTTTTTTGAGATGGAGTCTTGCTACGTTGCCCAGGCTGGAGTGCAGTGGTGCTATCTCGGCTCACTGCAACCTCTGCCTCCTGGGTTCAAGCGATTCTTCTTCAGCCTCCTGAGTAGCTGGGATTACAGGCGTGTACCATGGTGCCCGGCTAATTTTTAGTAGAGATGGGGTTTCACCATGTTGTTCAGGCTGGTCTTGAACTCTTGACCTTGTGATCCACCTGCCTCAGCCTCCCAAAGTGCTGGGATTACAGGCATGAGCCACTGCACGTGGCCTGACATTTTCAAGAATTTCATCATGGGTGGTGGGGTATGAGTGATTCCCCTCAGTCTATCTTATGTTTTTCCCTTGTAAAGATTTTAGGGAAAGTATTAAAAGGTGACTACTGTGCACAGAAGAGTTTAGAATACCTATTTATTGGATTTTTAAAATTAAAAACAATTTTTTTTTTAATAGACGTGAAGTCTCGCTGTGTCACCTAGGCTTGTCTTGAACTCCTAGGTTCAAGTGATCCTCCCACCTTGGCCTCCCAAAATGCCGATACTACAGGCGTGAGCCACTGCACTCAGCCTTATTTATTGTGTCTTTGTCACATAGTTTTGTAGCGGCCTTCTTTACAGGATTGTCATATACCAGGCATAAGTTTCCTATTTTTCAATGTGTCCTGTAAATTGTGTTCCCTCTATCAGGGAATGAGAATGCTCATTTCCCTGCATTCCCACTGTCATTGCATCATTAAGAAAAAGAATTGCGAAAACTTCTTGGACTTTTAAAATTAATGCCAGATAAACAAGATAATAGTAAAGGTTCTTCCAAATAATTTCTGTCCCCTGCATTTCTTTTTTTCTTTTTCTTTCTTTTTTTTTTTTTTTTTTTTGAGACAGTCTTGCTCTGTCACCCAGGCTGGAGTGGTGTAATGGCATGATCTTGGCTCACTGCAAGCTCCACATCCCAGGTTCAAGTGATTCTCCTTGCCTCAGCCTCCCAAGTAGCTGGGATTACAAGTGTGCACCACCACGCCCGGCTAATTTTTGTGTTTTTAGTAGAGAAGGGATTTTCCCATGTTGGCCAGGCTGGTCTTGAACTCAGGACCTCAAGTGATCTGCCCACCTTGGCCTCCCAAGGGATTACAGGTGTGAGTCACCGCACCTGGCCAATTTTATTATTTTATTTTTGGAGATAAGGTCTTGCTCTGTGGCTGAGTCTACAGTGCAGTGGCTCAACAACTGCTCATTGTGGCCTCTACCTCCTGGGCTCAGGTGATTCTCTTACCTCAGCCTCCTGAGTAGCTGGGACCACAGGTACACGTCACCACCCCAAGCTAATTTTTAAAATTTTTTGTAGAGATGGGGTCTCCCCATGTTGCCCAGGGTGGTCTTGAAGTCCTGGGCTTAAGCAATTCACCTGCCTCAGCTTCCCAAAGTGTTGGAATTACAGGCGTGAGCCACCGTGCCTGGCTAGAATGAAGTTTTAAAATTTAAAATTTAAATTTTTAAAATGAAATTTTAACAATTCACTAGAAAAATAATGCTTTTTTTCCAAGATTAGCATATAGTATAGTCTATAAGGGTGGATTTCACAAAGTGAGATATTTAACTCAAAGTGTGTATCTTGTTTCTTAGTTTTTTTTTTTTTTTATATTTTACTACAGACAACAAACTGATAATTTAGTGTACATAAACACGTTTGGGAGGTAGATGGCATACGTGGAGCTATAAAAGTGACTAGATTCTGGGGGTAGATTTAAAGTTACTTTTCACTTCTCTTAATTCATTTATTGCTTTTCTCATGGAGTCTGATAGAAAGCCATGCTAGGGTTTTTAGTTTCTGAGTTATTTCAGGATGAAGAGTTTTTTTCTTTTAGTAACTCTTTCCCTAAAGTATGAGTAAACAGTAGTGTCCAGTGGCTAGTGCATGTGAAGAATATGCTTTTATGGCATGCTTGTTGTTTTTGAGTATTTATAGGTTGAATTATTAAGAGTAATTTATATGTTATGACAACTCAGAACACTCTTTACCTTTTTTTGTTAGTAAAATCAGTAAATACTTTGCATGATTTTATGTGTGAAACCCTGGTAGCTTAATGAATTTGTTCTTTTTTTAAATGGCGGTCTGACAACTATGCTTGCATTTCACTTATTTCAAAAAGAGGAAGAGGGAGGATTTTTGCATTTAGTTTTATGCATTTTTTTCTTTTTTTCTCTCTGATGGTTTTCACTTATTTCTGTTATCCTCTCTTAGTTTAAATGGTCGGAGTTGAAACCCATTCTAGGTATTGGGAAGCATTGCAAAGTCTCAAAAATGTGAAATGTCACTTTTGCAGTTGACTGTATTAGCACTAAAGGGACTTCTTTAAACGTTTTTAATTGTACCTTTTTTTTTTTCTTTTTTTAACACAGCCCTTTCTCTGCCTTGTGTCCCAGGTTTGATTGCATCTGTATATTACTTTCACAGTGGGCATTTCCTGACATCATACTGATAACCACTAACTGCTCTTGTTAGACTTTGTTTAGAGAAATCATGGTTGTCCTGTGCTTGGGTACCATAAGCTCATGCTTAAAGCATTGGTGATCTGAAAGATCTCTTAGCCTCCCAGACAGAAAGAGGAGAATGAAATGAGCTTTAATGAAATAAATGTTTTGGCTCAGTTGTGTAGAAGAATTCAAGTGTTCCTATGATTTGCAGTTACATTCTGAAAGAATATGTCTAGAACTGTGTAGGCCCCTGTAAATCAGGCTCAAAAGAGGTAGGACTTAAGGTAGTGGTAGTTACAAAACTTTTATAATTTGGGCAAAATCATCATACTTTTGTGTCTCTTTTTCTTATTCATAAAATAACAGGTTTTATTTGACAACATGCAGGCTTTCTTCCTAAAGATGTTAGAGAAGATTTATGATTGACTTGTGGAACTGGTCAGAATGAGATCAGACCTCTGAATAAATAGTTTACCTTTAGTGATTTTCTAGGGTTGGAAACATTTCTAGTCTGGCCTCTTTGTTTTTAGATGAAATATTTGCTTTGGGTTTTATGATTTTCTAAGGCCACACTTTGTCAACAATACATTCTGGTGAGACTAATTTTGATTACCAAGAATTCCAAGTGTCTTATTTTATTTGAATTTTATGACATTAAGAAAATTTTCCACTCTTTTAGAGACAGGATATCACTCTCAGACTGGAGTGCAGTGGGGCAATCGTAGTTCACTGCAGCCTCGAACTTGTGGACTCAAGCAATCCTCCCATCTCAGTCTCCTAAGTAGCTGGGACTACAGGCATGTGCACCATGCCTGGCTAAGTTTTGTTGTTGTTGAGATGTGGTCTCACTGTGTTGCCCAGGTTGGTCTCGAAGTCCTGGGCTCAAGCGATCCTCCCACTCCAGCCTTCCAAACTGCTGGGATTATAGGCGTGAGCCACCGCACCTAGCTGGTTTTCTGCTCTTTTTGTAGTTTATTGTTAAAAATGTACAATTTGTAGATATAACTCAGCCTGTATCTGTGGAGCAGGCCTCTAGCTACCAAGGATAACGAGATGGTACAGATCTATTTAACTGGTATTGATTATTGAATATCGATTGTATGCCAAGTGGCGCTCTATATTTCTATACATGTAATTTAATTTTCAGATAAGAGAAATCATATCATCCACCATGCAGATTGTATGATTTGCAATCAGAATGATTGCAATCAATCAATTAAATAGCTTACCTGGAATCACATAACTAGTACTAGACAGATCAGCATTTCCAGTCTAGGTGATCCAATGGCAAAAATCAAGGGTTTTTTTTCTTTCTTTTTTTTTAAACCACATGAAGTAGATAATGCCCGAGTTAAATAATAACAATAAATGGGTTTTATTGATCTTTGTGCCAGGCATCACACTAGTATTTTATTTTCTGATTTCTAATCCTTGAGAAAACTCTTGCAGCATGTTGGTCTCTCCATTTTGTAGATGAGGCAAATAAGGTTCTAGAGAGGCTGAGAAGTAAATCAAGTCTCTCACTAAATTGTGGAGTTGCAGTGTGATTCCAGGGCTATAGGACTCCAGTCATCAGTCTGTGTTTTTCCACTGCCCCATGCTGCTTGTTGCTTTTATAAATAACAACCTGATACATGTTTTTGTCTTTTGTTTTCCTTAGCCCCATTGGTATATCACATTGGTTGAATGTGGCAGTATTTCTAATGTGGATGTTTTCGGAACAATTTTGATAATAGCGCTAAGGATGATAGCAGTAGCAGCTGCCAGCTACTAGCTAATTAGGATGCCATTAGAATGAGCAGTCTCCATTTGTATAGATGGTTTTGACTTACTTATTATCTATGGTATACTGTAAGAATGCTGCATCATATATCTATACTACTATATTAGCCTGTTCTCTCATACTGCTGTGAAGAAATACCTGAGACTGGGTAATTTATAAAGAAAAGAGATTTAATTGACTCACAATTCCACAGGCTATACAGGAGGTATGGCTGGGGAGGCCTCAGGAAACTTAATAATCATGGCAGAAGCGGGAAGAGGAAGCAAGCAGGTCTTCACATGGTGACAGGAGAGAGAGAGAACAAAGGGGCAAGTGTTATACGGTTTTAAACCACCAGATCTCATGAGAACACAATCACTGTCACAAGAACAGCAAGCAGGAAGTCCATCCCTATGATCCAGTTACCTCCCACCAGGCCCCTGCTCCAACACTAAGACATGAGATTTGGGTAGGGACACAAAACCAAACCATATCAATTATATAGTATATTTAGGTTTTAAAGACAGAGCAGTTTACTAACATTTCTATATATAAACCATTTTTTTTAACCATGTTTTGATTAAGCATTCAAACTAGTTTTAATTAGGCTTTCAAACTTAAAAAACTTTTTATTTTTGTCAGTGTTCTTCATGTATATAGTTTAATTTAGGGTCAAACAGTTCTATAGGGCTTGTAATAAAAATAACTCGTCTCACTCTGTCGCCTAGGCTGGAGTGCAGTGGCACGATCTTGGCTCACTGCAAGCTCCGCCTGCTAGGTTCCCACCATTCTTTGCCTCAGCCTCCTGATTAGCTGGGACTACAGGTGCCTGCCACCATGCCCAGCTAATTTTTTGTATTTTTAGTAGAGACAGGGTTTCACCATGTTAGCCAGGATGGTCTTGATCTCCTGACCTCATTATCCACCTGCCTCGGCCTCCCAAAGTGCTGGGATTACAGGCGTGAGCCACTGCGCCCGGCCATAACTCTTTTTCTGCTTCTGAGATACAACTACTTTGAAGTCTTTTACCTGATTGTTTTGATTTTTAATTTCACATCTCTAACATGTTTATATTGTTACTTGATTTCTATATTTTTAGTCATTAGTTATTGAATTTTTTTTTTTTTTTTTGAGACAGTGTCTCGCTCCATCACCCAGGCTGGAGTGCAGTGGCGTGATCTCGGCTCACTGCAACCTCCATCTCCCGGGTTCAAGCGATTCTCCTGCCTCAGCCTCCCAAGTAGCTGGGATTACAGGTGCCCGCTACCATGCCTGGCTAATTTTTGTATTTTTAGTAGAGATGGGATTTCACCATGTTGGCCAGGCTGGTCTCAAACTCCTGACCTCGTGATCCACCCATCTCAGCCTCCCAAAGTGCTGGGATTACAGGTGTGAGCCACCGCACCTGGCCAGTTATTGAATTCTCATTGTGGAGGAAAAAAGGTTTCACTCCTCTGTCACCACAAATGGCTGGGTGCATTGGCTCACGCCTGTAATCCCAACACTTTCAGAGGCTGAGGCAGGTGGATCACTTGAGGCCAGGAGTTCAAGACCAGCCTGGCCAACATGGCAAAGATCTTGTGTCTACAAAGAAGAAAAAATTATTTTGCAAATACCACATACATACTTTTCATTCTGCCAACTTATTTTATTTATTTATTTATTTATTTGTATTTTTTTTAAGGTGAAGTCTCGCTCTGTTGCCCAGGCTGGAGTGCTGTGGCACGATCTTGGCTCACTGCAACCTCTGCGTCCTGGGTTCAAGTGATTCTCCTGCCTCAGCCTACCGAGTAGCTGGGATCACAGGCATGTACCACATACGCCCGGCTAATTTTTGTGTTTTTAGTAGAGATGGGGTTTCACCATGTTGGCCAGGTTGGTCTCGAACTCCTGGCCTCAAGTGATTCGCCTGCCTCAGCCTCCCAAAGTGCTGGAATTACAGGCATGAGCCACCGCACCCGGCCCCATTCTGCCAACTTTTCAATATATATTATGTAAACACTGTGGACAGTTGAGCCAAGTACTGGAATATAATTTTTCTTTTTTTTTCTTTTGAGACCGAGTCTTGCTGTGTCACCCAGGCTGGAGTGCAGTGGTGCAATCTTGGTTCACTGCAACCTCCACCTTCCAGATTCAAGTGATTCTTCTGCCTCAGCCTCCCGAGTAGCTGGGATTACAGGTGCCTGCCACCATGCTTGGCTAATTTTTGTGTATTTTAAATAGAGACAGGGTTTCACCATGTTGGCCAGACTTGTCTCAAACTCCTGACCTCAAGTGATTTGCCTGTCTTAGCATGCCAAAGTGCTGGGATTACAGGTGTGAGCCACCCCACCTGGCCTGGAATATAATTTTATTTTTCCTCTTCTGCATAGCTTTATGCTGTCTCCGTAATTGTTTTGTTTAATTTCATATGTATTCATTAAGTCTTTTATCCTCAAATACGCCCCCAGTTAACCGTCAAACATATTTAAATTCTTTTTTTATAATTAAAAAATTATTTTTAATTTTTAAGATTATTATTATTGTATGTGTCTTTTTAGAGACTGGGTCTCTGTTGCCCAGGCTAGAGTATGGCAGATCATAGCTCACTGCAGCCTCCAACTCCTGGGCTCAAGTGATCCTCCTGCCTAGCTGGGAGTACAGGTGTAGTGCATGCCAGTATGCCCGACTAATGTTTTGAAATTTTTTGTAGAGATGAGTGCTTGCTATGTTGCCCAGGTGTAAGGAATTTAAAATTGTATTTCTCTTGTTTAGCCTTCAGAAGCAATGCTAGGCCTCTGACCAACAAATGACCCCATGTGGGCTACATGGAGATTAAACACCCACCAGTCCTGAAAAACTTCAAAAAAGAAAGGGAGTGTACTGTGGACCTTCTCAAACCTAGGGAATCTGGCCAATTCTCTAGGTTTCAGACCCTCCGAAAACACACAAAGTAAAAAATTAAGCATTATGAATTAAACCTTTAGAGCTGCATATTTGCACGTAGCTGATAATTTCAGCTAGCAGCTTGGCAATATAAGCTGGGACACTCCAATTGCACCCTAAAGTCTCGCCTGTGGAGTAAACACACATTGACCGGACTCATTTCAATTGGAACTCCAGATGGCTGTTGTAGGACTTCCCAGCACTGCTTAATCTGAATGTATTTTCCCCAACTTGGTGAGTGTGTGTGTTTGTGTGTGTGTGTGTATTTTCCTTTTCTCTCACTTTAGTCTTTGCTAGGTTAACCATTATACTTTTTTTTTTTTTTTAATTTGAGACAGGGTCTTACTCTGTCGCCTAGGCTGCAGTGCAGTGGCACATTGACTGCTCACTGCAACTTCTGCCTCCCGAGCGTAGGCGATTCTCCCATCTCAGCCTCTGGAGTAGCTGGGACTATAGACGTGCACCACCATGCCTGGCTAATTTTTGTATTTTTAGTACTGACAGGATTTCGCCATGTTGTCGAGGCTGGTCTTGAATTTCTGAGCTCAAGCAATCCGCCCGCCTCAGCCTCCCAAAGTGCTGGGATTGCTGGAATTACAGGCGTGAGTCACCAATATACTCTTTTGCTATGCTAATCAAACTTTTCTTTGAACTGCATTTAAGTGTAATATTGTGGTTTCTTTTGCTTTCAAATCCTCAAACCCAAACAGGAAGTAAAACTTTCAGCAAAACACTAGGCTGGTCTTGAACTCCTGGCCTCAAGCTGTCCTTCCTTGGTCTCTGAAAGCACTGGCATCACAGGCATGAGGCACCGTGCCTGGCTCATTTGATCTTTTTGAACAAGCCTATGTTGGAGCTTTTTGACCTGCTCCAGTCTGTATTGTTGGTATTATATAGTCCTGTACCATAGCTGTCATATTTGGAATCTCTTTTAGCCTTCATCCAAGGGATTCCCCTTACATAGTTCTTGGGTTGGATTTCCTGTTTCTTTGATCTCATGTCTTGGTTTACTTTTTTATTTTGGTGAGGCAGATCTTCTAAAACTGTAGAAACAATAAGGAATGTAAATATTTTAAGACCTTAACATACCTTCATACTTGATTGGCATTATGTCAGAGGAGTATAGAGTTCTAGGGTAGAAATAATTTTCCTACAGAATTTAGTTTTAATTTGTCTGGGATCAAAGTTCCATTTGCTGTTCAGAAGTCTAAATGGGTTTCTTTTTTTTTTTTTTAAGTTTAAAAAAAAATTCTTTTTGAGATAGAGTCTTGCTCTGTCACCCAGGCTGGAGGGTAGTGGTGCGATCTCAGCTCACTGCAACCTCCGCCTCCCAGGTTCAAGCTATTCTCCTGCCTCAGCCTCACAAGTCACTGGGGATTACAGGCTCCCACCACCACACCTCACTAATTTTTGTGTTTTTAGTAGAGACAGGGTTTTACCATATTGGCCAGGCTGATCTCAAACTCCTGTCTTCTGATCATCCTCCTGCCTCAGCTTCCCAAAGTGCTGGGATTACAGGCGTGAGCCACCTTGCCCAGCCTCTAATACTTTTTTATTGATTTTTTTATTTCCGATCTTTTGTATGGGACTTCCTTTTTTTTTTTTCTGGATTATTTTAAGGTCTTACCTTTGTAACTTTTTCTAAATTCATAATGGCATCCTCTGGTGTGGGTCTAGTTTCATGCACTGTTGTGGGTTCTCTTTTAGTCTGAAAGAGCATTTTCAGTTCTAGGAAAATGTCCTGATTTATTGATAAAACACTTTCTCTTTCCGAATTTTCTGTATCTTGGATATTAGGCTTCTTGACTGGTCCTTAATTTTTTTTTTCTCCTTTCCCATCTCTTTTTTTTTTGAGATGGAGTCTCACTTTGTCACCCAAGGTGGAGTGCAGTGGTGTAATCTCGGCTCACTGCAATCTCTGCCTCCCAAGTTCAAGTGATTCTCATGTCTCAGTCTCCCAAGTAACTGGGACTACAGGCACGAGCCACCACACCCGGCTAATTTTTTGTATTTGGTAAGGGGAAATTTTTAGTAAGGGGTCTCCCCATATTGACCAGGCTGGTCTTGAACTCCTAACCTCAGGCTGTCTGCCTGGCTTGGCCTCCCAAAGTGCTGAGATTACAGGCGTGAGCCACCGTGCCCGTCTCATGTTAGAAGCTTCCTTCCAGTGCCTGGTAACTCTTTTGCTTTCTGCTTTTATTTATAAGTAGGGCAATTAAAAAGCTAATTGGATTTCTGTGTGCATGAGTGTGGAGGGTTTATCAACTATGGGCTTTGCTGAAGGATGATATAGCTAGGTTATTTCCTTGAAGAACTGGTATGATTATCTTTTCAGGTCTTATACATGGTATGGTACGATTTGGCCCCCCCCCCCCCGCAAAAAAAAAAAAAAAGCTTTTCTGGTCTTTGTTTGGAGGCTGTTATCCCTGATTGCAAGGTTTCTGGTTAGCGGAATAGGCTAGGGGTCTCAATATTGATTATTCAAATTCACTTTATCTCCTTGTGTTAAGTATGGTAAACTTGCCTACAACTCTACTGGGGTCCCTCAAGTCAGAGACTTTCTGTTTTGCCCTCTCCATAGAATAAACCTTCAGCTTTCAGTTTTTCCTTGGGGCTGGGGTGGTACAGAAGCCCACTGTGTAGATTGTTTAGGGGATCTGGAGGTTACAACTGCTTTTTAAATAGAGTGGTAAAAATCCTGTTCTATTTTTACTTGCATTTCCAGAGTATTCTACATCTAGAATTTTACATCCTGAATTTTTTGTAGGATCAATGATGTAAATTGGATTGGTTTTAGTTTTAGGATTGGGTGTTTTCTTTTTTTTTTTTTTGAGATGGAGTTTTGCTCTTGTTGCCCAGGCTGGAGTGCAGTGGCACGGTCTTGGCTCACCACAGCCTCCACCTCCCAGGTGCAAGCAATCCTCCTGCTTCAGCCTCCCAAGTAGCTGGGATTACAGGCGCCTGCCAGCACGCCTGGCTAATTTTCGTATTTTTAGTAGAGATGGGGTTTCACCATGTTGGCCAGGGTAGTCTGGAACTCCTCCTCAGGTGATCTGCCTACCTTGGCCTGTGATTACAGGTGTGAGATTACAGGTGTGAACCACCGTGCCCAGCCTAGGATTGGGTTTTCTTAGGGACATTAAATCAGTTATTCATCTACTTTATAATTTCCAAAATTTTGTTGTCTTCTCTTTCATTCTTTTTATTTGTATGAGATTATGATTTTAAAAAACTTCACTTTATTATGACTTTGAGTAGGAAGTGGAGGCTAGTGTATGTTTTCAGCCCAACATCTTCAATAGTTTTCTTCTAAGTACTGATCCATTTTATTGTTATGTTCTGTTAAGCATTCGCAATTGTGTTGTGTCTAAGTGAAAGGAAATTGTGTTATTGTGTTGAATCACTGCAGTGTATTAGTAGATATTCTTAAATTCCTTTTTTCAATGAATTTGATATTTCCTTTTTCCAACTTTGATTGTTCAGCACCTCTCATTTTTGCAAGAAAACAGATTAATCCAAATTTGAACCGCAAGGGGCCAGGCATGGTGGCTCATGCCTATTATCCCAGCACTTTGGGAGGCCGAGGTGGGTGGATCACTTGAGATCAGGAGTTCGAGACCAGCCTGACCAACATGGCAAAACCCCATCTCTACTAAAAATACAAAATTATCCATGCATGGTGGCGCGCACCTGTAATCCCAGCTGAGGCAGGATGATTGGGAGGATCTCTTGAACCTGGTAAAATGGGAAAGGTTCCCTTGTCCCCCTTGAAGGGTGCGCAGTGGGGGTGTGACTCGCTTCTTTGGTGCCCTGCTGCTCAAACCTCTACGTGGAGCATGCAGTGCTGAAGCTCCAGTAGGTGTGTGTTAAGGGTACTCTTTTAGTTTAGCCATCAGCTCATTGAGACCCCCTGCCTAACAAGGACAGAGGGTTTTCTTTATCCCGGAGTTCTTGCCTTGGTGTACAGAAGAATTGGATCACAGGTGGGCTTGGAGAATGAGGGGAAGGTTTTATTGAGTGGAAGTAGCTCTCAGAAGATGGAGGAGCCAGGGGGAGATGGTTTTCCCCTGGAGTCCGGCCACTCTGTGGCCCAGTCTCTCTTCCGACTGCCCTGGCCAGACTCGGCATCTTTCCGCTGGTTTATGACCTGCCCAGTGCTGGCGTCTGTTGGTTTGCTCTTCTGCCGGCGTGGTCCACTCAATGGCCCATTGACACCCAGCCGCTTGTGTCTTCTTCCGCTGATGTGTTCCTTTCCACGTCTAGCCACTTGTGTCTCTGCCTGTTAGGGTCTCGGGGGGTTTTTATAGGCACAGGATGGGGCCATGGTGGGCCAAGGTGGTCTTGAGAAATGCAGCATTTGGGCATGAAGGCAGGAGTGTCTGCCGTCACCTAGGTCCATGGGCACAGGCCCAGGGATGGAGCCCTCTCCAGGGACCCACCTTCCTCTATCTAGCTAGCACTTTTTCTGCCTCCTTTCCTTACCACTGGGAGGTGGAGGCTGCAATGAGCTGAGATCATGCCACTGCAGTCTAGCCTGGGTGAGGACAGAGTGAGATCCCATGTCAGAAAACAAAACAAACCACCAGATTTGAACTGCAAGGAATATCTGTTAGGTGTTTTGCTAGCTTCCCACAGTGCTTAACATGGTGATGTCTTGCCAGTATTAGGTATCCTAGACGATTAAAGATGAATCTCTGTCCGTGTATCAACATTGTTATCAGTTAAATGTCTCTAAAATCTGATTCTAAATGGGTGAACAAGTTTCCTTTCATTTTTGTTTTCAGGTTAATAATAAAAATAATATTAGGGCATTACATATTAATTGGTCTTTTAATGTATCTCAGCTTTGAATTTAGGATTTGATTAACCAACTTTAACTATAGTATTTTGTCTTACTATAACTGCAGAAGTAGACATCTCTTGCCACATGTACATGGTCTGATTTTCTCTTTATTTGTATCTGGCTATCATATCTCTCTTGACTACTTTGACTATTTATTTTATTTTATTTTTTTTCTTTTCTATGCCATACAGACTCAGCAGTAGTGGCTGTTTCTTAACAGTTTAATTTGAATTTCCAGATGCCCTTTTAGACATAAAATGTGTTCTCAGGACTATACTTTAATTTCTACTCACCTCTTTGTCACTTTTATCTGCTGCAACTTAAAAAATTTCTTTTTTATTTTCTTTGAGATGGAGTCTCATTCTGTTGCCTAGGGTGGAGTGCAGTGGCATGATCTTGGCTTACTGCAAGCTCTGCCTCCCAGGTTCACGCCATTCTCCGCCTCAGCCTCCCGAGTAGCTGGGACTACAGGCGCCTGCCACCTCGCCTGGCTAGTTTTTTTGTATTTTTTAGTAGAGATGGGGTTTCACCGTGTTAGCCAGGTTGGTCTCCATCTCCTGACCTTGTGATCCGCCCGTCTCGGCCTCCCAGAGTGCTGGGATTACAGGCGTGAGCCACCGCGCCTGGCCTAATAATTGTGTTTTTTGTCTCTAGAGAGAAGGTTCATATTGTCAGATTGTGAAAGACTCAAAATAAAGAACTGGAGGCAAAGAAGTCAGCAAAGAAAAAATTATTAGATAAATGTTTAAGAGCATTGTGGCGGTATTTCCATTTTATGTAGCTCAGAAATATCTCAGTAGGTTCGGGGAGTTCATTGCTAAGTTATTTTTATTACTGAGATATGATTTACAAAACATGAAGTGCTCAGATCTTAAGCGTATAGTTAAACAAGCGTATGCTCTTTGTAAACCACACTACTTTTAAACTTGAAACATTTCCGTCACCCTAGAAAGTACTTTACCTTTTAAAAATAAAACCATAGGGTCATTTCTGATGGTTTTTTTGACATAATATTATATAAGCATACACTCCCATTTCACATAGTTCTAGAGATTCCATTAGCTAAATGGGGTGGTTCAGATTTTATGGAAGAGGAACTAGTAGTTTGCTAGTTCCTGCTTTTTGCACTTGGTGCTAGTTTTGCCCATTAAACAGCACAGCTGTTTCAACTCTGATGATCTCTGAGGTGATCAAAGAATTGGGATGACATCCAATATCTCAGCACCTGAATCCTTAGAGAGATTAGCTCACATCATTTCTTACAGTTAACCATGTTTTCCTCTTACCCCACAATGATGAATAATCATCTGACATAAAATAGTGAAAGAGCTTTGATAAACTTTTCTAAAGATAGTAGTTGAAGGTAGAGTAACTTAAAAAAAAAATCAACAATTATTGATCTGCATTAGAAAGTAGCTTCTGAAAAAATACTCAAATGAATAAGACATGTGGGACCTGCTTCTAAATTGTACACGGTAATAGAAGAGACAGGAGTTAACACACACTTGTCATAGTTTGGTAAATATGGTAATAGAAGACTGTACATGTACCTAAATGGGTTTATATATTGATAATTGAGAGAATCAGTTATATCAAGCTATAACTTCTGATTTTCCCTCTGTGAGTAGCATTAATAAGCCTTCAAGTGGATAGAGATCTAGAGTTTTGGAAAATCTTTTTCAATCAAAATTTAAAAAATCAAAACATTTCCCTTTTTGAGAAAATGAAAAAATATATAAATACAAAATTTGGTGTCAAAATGAATATTTAGAATGAAAAAATCACATCATAATTTTAATAACACAAGGTTAACATCACAAAATATAGAAAAATAACATTTTTATGTCAACTGCTAGATATCTCTAATACTTTTTTTTTTTGAGATGGAGTTTTGCTCTGTCACCTAGGCGCGATCTTGGCGCATTTCAACCTCCGCCTTCCAGATTCAAGCAATTCTCCTGCCCCAGCCTCCTGAGTAGCTGGGATTATAGGCACATGCCACCACGCCTGGCTAAGTTTTGTATTTTTAGTGAAGACTGGGTTTCATTTCACCATGTTGGCCAGGCTGGTCTCAAACTCCTGACCTCAGGTGATCCTCCCGCCTTGGCCTCCCAAAGTGCTGGGATTACAGGCGTAAGCCACTGCGCCCAGCCTCTTATACTTTTTTATTTAGATTTTTTGACCACTTCTTCATATGTCAGCAGTGTACTTTTTTCTCTAGCATGACTGATCAAATTGTGTTTATTACTGATAGCTTAGAAAATTTTGAGATTCACAACTCGTTTTATTGGTAGTGTCTGTAATATTTTAAGATTGTTTTCAAATTTGGGGCAGCTCCTAGGGTTAGGCTGTTCTGGCATTGCTATAAGGAAATACCTGAGACTGGGTAATTTATTAAAAAAGAGGTTTAATTGGCTCAGGTTCTGCAGGCTGTACAGGAAGCATCGTGGCATCAACTTCTGGGGAGGTCTCAGGAAGCTTACAATCATTGCAGAAGGCAAAAGGAGAGCAGGCACATCACATGGCAAAAGTAGGAGCAAGACAGTGTGAGAGAGAGGAAGTAGAGAGGAGAGAGAGAAAGGGGGAGAGTAGGGGATGACATGCAACAAACTTTTAAATGACCAGATCTCACGAGAACTCACTCACTATCACACAGACAGCACCAAGCCATGAGGGACCCACCCCCATGATCCAAACACCTACCAGGCCCCACCTCCGGCATTGGGGATTACAATTCAACATGAGATTTGGGTGGGGACAAATATCCAGACTATCTCACCGTTGGTAAGTTTTATATGAAGTGCAGTGTTTTTAGATACTTCTGTGCCAATACCATGTGGAGCTCATATCTAGATGTCTCTGGCCCTCTGCCTTAGTGTTAATGATACCAGATAAGGCAGTGCATTGGGTGGTAGGAATATTCCTGGATGTCATTCCTGTACCCAGACTAGCAATTATCTAGTCATACATGGATGTGATTGCACACTACATATATCCTGTGAAACCGAAATATATACCCAACTCAACTTCCCCTTAGTTCAATGGCCAGAATATCAGATTACCTAAGGAGGAAGTATGATGGAGAGGGAGTCAGAAACAGGAGTCAGAAGTCAGAACAGAATTCTTTAACCAATTGTAGTTGGATTGCTTTCGCGATTTTTGTTAGGACCCTTTCCAAGGCCCTGCATTTTAAACTCTCATGGTAAAGTAAATTCTATAGCCTTGTACTGTAATTTTGTGCTTGGATTCTGTTTGTTCCATTGTGCTACTGAAATGTTAGTTACAATATAAGACGTATGTTATTCTGCATGCATACTATGTACTATGCTACTTGAACCTATCATGATTAGGCCTATTTGTATAAGCTGAAGATATAAATTTTGACAAATGTCTAAGGTATTTGCTGTGCTTTCAAATTTTTGTCCTGGAATTCTTTGTCAGTTAGCTCAACATTGAAGCTCTGTTCTGACCTAGGCCTTGTGATAGGTTCTGGAGATGCAGTGATGACTTAGAAACATTTCTTACCTTTGAGAATCTCATGGTGCTATGTAAAATAGACAATGATAGTTCCTGTCTGAACACAGAGAAGGCATCCTTAACCTGTCTTAGGATATCAGGGAAGCTTCCTGAGGAAAATTACCCCTGCACTGATTATCTAGGGATGACTAGATATTATTTGGTGAAAAAAGAAAGTGCAGTTAAAATTGTATGAGATAAGGAGAAGTAGGCACTACCTGATTTTAACTTTGTGTGTGTGTGTGTGTTTTTGTTTCCTATCAGGCTGGCTTCTGTATTGTAAGAGTTTAATTTCAAAGCATTTAGACCATACAACTTCTGTGTCACTGATTGCGTTGAACGCCTTTTGCAGGCAAATGCTTTGGCGAAGCTGGTTTTTCTTTGTTCTTTTTTTTTTTTTTTTTTTGACCAAAGTTTAAGTATGGCAGTACTGTAAAGGGGCCTAATACTGAAAATGAAATTTTGGTGTCAGGACTAGGAAATATTTCTCAATCTGTTACTTTTCTTGCACAGTTGGAATCCTTTAGATTTGTCATAGTGAATAAAATAAAGATGACAGATTGATCCTTTTCTTTAATATTGGTAACAGTGGCTCCTCTCAATAAGATTTTTCGTCCTCTTCAACATCATTATTTGAGATAATAAGCATTTATTATGTATTCTATTACATTTCAGCTTCTGTGTTAGGAATTGGGAATGCAAAGATATCTAAGACAAGACTCATATCCCTGAGTAACCCACAATCTAATGAAAGAGAGGGAGAGGGAAAAAGAAATATAAACAAAAAAGCAGGAAGAGGTCATATTTTAAGCTGACCCTTCCTTCATGGATTAGTGGAAGTATGGCAAGAGGATAAAGTCAGAAAGGGTATTTTATTTATACACATTTAAGTGCATGTAAATGTGCATATATATATATAGTCATTTGTACATTTAAAAAATGCTAGTTCCTATTGTAAACCAAAAACTGACTGAGCAGATCTCAATCAATTAGTGGTTTATTTTGCCAAGGTTGAGGATGTGCCTGGGAAAAAGAAACACAAGTCACAGTAGGATCTGTGACCTGTGCTTTTTCCAAAGAGGGTTTTGGGAACTTCAGTATTTAAAGGGGGAAGAGCGAACAGAAGGGGAAGGAAAAAAAAAGAAGGAGGGTAGGCAGTGAGGCAAGTGGTTACATTCTTGTGAGGCTCTGATTAGCCAGCCACCTTTCTCTTAAGCCTACTTAGTTTGGGGTTCCAAGATTATATTTTTCTTTCACATTATACTGAGCGTTTGCTCTGTGACTGCTGCCTCAAAACTAGGGTGCTTCAAATGTATTTACTCATTTATCGTAACAGTCCTGCAAAATTGGTGATGTCATTCTCAGTTTTTTCGTTTTAAACTTAAGGAAGTTCTTAGCCAGTAAGTTAGAAAGACAGGATCTGAAACTGGCCGTGAAATATCAAATTACACAATTTCCCTAAGCTTACAACTAAAAAATTGGGGATGATATCACCAGTTTTGCAGGAGTGTTATGACAAGTGAGTCATAGACTCTGAAAAGGCAGGATCAAGACACTGGGTCTTCTTATTGTTGATTTTTGTTTTTCTTTTTAGAATGAGGGTCTCACTCTGTCAGTCAGGTTGGAGAGCAGTTGCGTGATCACAGCCTACTACATACAGCCTTGAACTCCTGGGTGATTCTCCCACCTCAGCCTCCTGTGTAGCTGGGACTACAGACATCACATCCGTGGCTAGTTGGCTAGCTTCCCTCCCCCCTGCAGAGATGGAGTCTCACTATGTTGCTCAGGCTCTTATTGTTGAATTTTAATAGCTCTTTGTATATTTTGGATATAAGTCCTCAACTGTGTATGTGATCTGCAAAGATTTTCTGCTAGTTGGTAGCTTGATATTTGACCTTCTTTACAGTGTCTTTCATAGAGCAGAATTTTGTTTGTTTGTTTATTTATTTATTTTGAGGCAGGGTCTCACTCTGTCGCCCAGCCTGGAGTGCAGTGGCATAGTCTTGGCTCACTGCAGCCTCAACACCCCCAGACTCCTACCTCAGCCTCCTGAGTAGCTGGGGCAACAGGTATGTGCCACCACACCCAGCTAATTTTTTGTAGAGATAGGATTTTGACATATTGCCCAGGCTGGTCTTGACCTTCTGAGATGAAGTGATCTGCCCACCTTGGCCTCCCAAAGTGCTGGGATTACTGCCGTGCACCACTGTACCCAGCCACAGAGGAGAATTTTAAACTTTAATAAAGTCTAATTTATAAATATTTTCTTTCATAAGATGCTTTTTTGTATCTAGAAACTCATCAAATTCAAGGTCACATAGATTTTCTTCTATGTTTTCTTCTAGAAGTTTTATAGTATTGTGTCGTAGTTTTAGGTCTATCATCTAATTCATGTTAATTTTTGTGAAAGGTGTAAGATCTGTGTCTAGATTTTTGTTTTTGCCTCTGGATGTCCCAGTGTCCCAAGCAGTAGAGAACTACCACTTGTTGAAAAGATCATCCTTTCCGCATTGAATTGCCTTTCCTGTTTTGTCAGTATCAGTTGACTCTATTTGTATGGTCCACTGTTCACTTTTATAACGTCAATTATATTTTTCTTTGTGCCTTAAAAAATGCTTGATTAGACATAGTCACATACCTTACAAATCGCCCATTTAGAGTGCACTGTTTAACACAGTTTTTTAGTAACCATCTCCGCAGTGAATTATATTAAAAAGTCAACTTTTTAATCTTACCAGAATTCTTTAATTTTTCAATTCCCCTCACTGCAGTTAATATCTCTTGACTTAACACCACTTGCTTAAGGAGAACTTCAGCTTCTCCATCCTTCCCTGATTGTTTCTTTTCATAATTGCCTGTTTTTGAATATAAGTGTCTCTGTTATTTCTAACGATATTGATTATATTTAATATGTTCTTCTTGGTTTTCATTAGCATTAGATACATTGTTGAGTAGTTCTTTCATGGTGGTGGTTTTCCTGGAATATTTAGTGATTTGGGATTGTCTGCTCAACTTGAGTGAGGATATTGGTTTGCTTCTTGGTGAATAGTCTGATTATGGGAGCTTCCCTCTGGTGACAGGAAGGAGTAGGAACCGCTGCCTACTGTATAGAGGTATGCCAGTAGGTTCTCTTTTGACTGCCAAGTTCCCCTGCCTGCTGGGGAGGTGGTTAAAATCCCCCCCTCCACCATGCTCTGAGCTTCAGCTTAGGCTGTGCTTGCCTACTTCTCAGAAAAAGACTAGTCAGAAGGGTATTGGGATTCACTTGTGCAAAGACCCTGGGTTAAGTTTCCCTATAATCTTCTGGAGATCCCCTCAGGGTCCTCTCCCGTAGTCTGGATTCTGAGTTTGGAGCACAGTAGAATCACTGTTACCTTCATAGAGACTTCTACTGGGCATATCTAAGCTAGGTTTTCTGACTTCTCAGTCACTGTGTCTCATCAACTTTTTAATCTTATAAGAATTCCCCAATTTCTGAACTGCGGATAGCAGATAGCATTCTTTTTTTCCAGCCGTGTTAAGGATTTCTTACTCTCCTAACAGTAACAATAGTAGGAATGCCACCTGCCACTAATAATAGTGATTTAAAAGGGATTATAGGCAGAAATGTAAGTAGATGTCTGTTCAGACTGCTGTCTGTCTTGAAACAAGGTTATCTTTTCAATACTCATAGCTTTTAGCCTTTAGCTTTTAGTCTTATTATTTCTAGAACACATTCTATTTTGACAGCTTCTAACATTTTTTTGCAGATGGATATCTGCCTTTCTGAAAGCGTGGATGTGTTTGGCAACATTTGGGGGAAATTGGTGTAGGGTAGAATTTTAATTTTCCTTACTGTCAGAGTATGTGCTGAGTATTCATATAAATTAGAGAAGGTATGAGGAGGGGAAATAGGTGGTTTGAAGATTAAGATGTATCTATTCCCAGCACTTAGAGAGGTGAATGTGGGAGGATCACTTGAGCCCAGGAGTTGGAGACCAGCCAGGGCAACAAAGTGAGACTTCCTCCCTATAGAAAAATACAACTACAAGAAAATTAGCTGGATATGGTGACATGAACCTGTGGTCCCAACTACTTGGGAGGCTGAGGTGGAAGGCTAAGGTAGAAAGATTGTTTGAGCTCAGGAAGTCGAGGCTACAGTGAGCTGTGTTTGTGCCATTGCACTCCAGCCTAGGTGACAGAGTGAGACCCTGTCTTCAAAAAAATACACAAATAAAATTACAAAGGGGTGGAGACAAGGGTAAGAAAAAAAGAACGTTTTAAAAATAAGAAAAAAAAGGCGGCTATTAATAACTCTGTTGATATAAATTAGCCTTGTGTTGTTCATGAATGACTTGAGTAAAATATGGTGAAAAAGGGAGAAAATTGTTAGAAATAATTTAGTAGAAGCTAAAGGTAAAGCATTGAGTAATGCTGGGTAGTGGGTAAAAGAATGGGCTTTAGGCCGGGCGCTGTGGCTCATGCCTATAATCCCAGCACTTTGGGAGGCTGAGGCGGGCAGATCTCCTGAGGTCAGGAGTTCAAGACCAGCCTGGCCAACATGGCGAAACCAAAAATACAAAAATTAGCTGGGCATGGTGGCGGGTGCCTGTAGTCCCAGCTACTCAGGAGACTGAGGCAGGAGAATCGCTTAAACCCAGGAGGCGGATGAGCCAAGATTGGGTTACAGCCCTCTAGCCTGGGTGACAGAGCAAGACTCTGTCTCAAAAAAAAAAAAAAAAAAGAGGAATGGACTTTAGAGATTTAAATCCTGAATTTAAATTTTGGCTCCTTAATTTACCACTTTTATAATCTTGAGCAGGGTATGTAAGTACTTTAAAGCTTTAGATTTGTCATCCATAAAATAAAGAAAAATAATAGCATGTGTATCAGAGTTACGGGGATTAAATGAGATGTATTGCACGTATATATTCTCAGTACAAAGCTTGCAGTAAATGTTAGTTAATATTAATCATCATTATTATCCTGATGTAGGAGTTCTCAGCCTGAAGTTGACTGGAACTATCAATTAACAAGTATTTATCGAATACCTGATCTGTAGTGTTGGACTTAGACCTATGGAAGGAGCTACTGATGTGAATGACAGGTTAGTACCTAGAAGCGGAGCAAAGAGAACTAATAGTAGTGAAGTTCTTACCATAAGTTTCAGTAGTAAGGTAGGTATTATTATCTCCATTTTATAGATGAGGAAGCTGAGACTCAGTAACAGTAACTTCTTCGAGACCTTGGGTCTGCCATTTAGCTAGCTGTAGTTAGATTAATAACTCACTTAACCTTGAAGAGATGGAGCTGTTGACACAAATACATGATTTGTGACAAAAAATCATTTATTTTATAATCATTTGTGTTACAAATAATTTGCTTTTAATTTTGAATAAATTTACATATTCTTCAGTGTCAATATATAGGTATCTGGTACGGAAAACAAAATAGGGATAATACAACAAAAACAAAAACTGTTAGGAACTGAGCCTCACAGCAGGAGGTGAGCAGCCAGCAAGTGGAAAAATTGTCTTCTGTGAAACTGGTCCCTGGTGCCAAAAAGGTTGGGAGCTACTGTTTTAGAGTCTCAAAGAGAAAATAAATGATGTTGAAATTTGCAAAAGATAAATCGGAAGACTAAGAGATACGTATTCAGAGCTATCTCTAGGACTAAGTTGTTTACTAGACAAATCACCCTGTCCTGCTCTAAAAATTGATTTGCCTTCAAATACGAGTAAGAGTGGGAAAACAAATGTGAATATCATGGACATTTATTTGGAAAGCAGTGGAGTAATGCTATGAATTATTAATATTATACCTCTAATATGTAATACATCATTCACATTCTAGTTAGAAAGCATTCCATAGTGGTTGAGTATGGTGGCTCATGCCTGTATTCCCAGCACTTTGGGAGGCCAAGATGGGAGGATTGCTTGAGCCTAGCAGTTCGAGACCAGCTTGGACAACGAAGTGAGACCTCATCTCTAATAAAAATACAAAAAATTAGCTGGGTGTGGTGGCGTATACCTGTAGTCACAGCTACTCAGGAGGCTGAGGTGGAAGGATCACTTGAGCCATTGATCATGCCCCTGCATTCCTGCCTAGGCAATAGGGCACAAACAAATAAACAAACAAAACAAAACACAACATTCTCCATAGTTAGGATGCTGTGTTGGAAGCTGTACAAGAGAAATTAGTAGTCTAATACCTGTCCTTTAAGACTCATATGTTGTAGCTGCTCCCATACATTGTTAGTGGGATTGTAAAAGGGTACAATTTATTTGGTGAAAAAACAGACACTATATAAAATTTAAAAATGTAACTGCTCTTTAGAATAGCAGTTCTAGGAATTTATCCTTCATATATGCACACACACAAGGATGCCTACTGCAGTATTGTTTGTGGTAGCAGATGACTAGAGGAAACAACCTAAATGTTTTTAATAAAGGACTGATCAAACTATATTATGATATAATCTATATAAGGAAATGCTATTTTCAGTCTTTAGAAAGAATAAAGTAGATATACTTGTATCTTAAATATAACAGTTTTCTGGATATGTTAAGTGAAAAACATTATTAAGTACACTACATTATGGTGCTATTGTGTAAAAGCAAACAAAAACAGGCACAAAACTTCCTGATGCTTTTACCAGATACTAGAAACTGTAATTTCTTCTGAGGTAGGTGGGGTGAGAGGGCAATATACTTTATGTTTTTGAAAATTTTTGTGAAGATTTGCATTCATATATCTTAAAATATGTGAGATATATGCATTTGGGCATACAGTGTTGCTACAAGAGCTTGTACTCACTGATGAGGACTTCTGTGTACATGCTTGGGTATTTGTGCTTTTGAATTTGAAAACTCTGTCAGTTGGTCTTTTTTTGTTTTTTTTTTGGAGATGGAGTCTTGCCTTGTCGCCCAGCCTGGAGTGAAGTGGTGCGATTTCGGCTCACTGCAACCTCCGCCTCCTGGGATCAAGCGATTCTCCTGCCTCAGCCTCCTGAGTAGCTGGGATTACAGGCATCTGCCACCATGCCCGGCTAATTTTTGTGTTTTTAGCAGAAATGGGGTTTCACCATGTTGGCCAGGCTGGTCTTGAACTCCCGACCTTAAGTGATCTGCCTGCCTCAGCCTCCCAAAGTGCTGGGATTACAGGCATGAGCTACCTTGCCTGGCCTGTCAGAGGTCTTTTGACCTGGGAATGAGGAGCATTATTGACCACCACCATTTCCCAGTTGGGTGGATTCGGGTAAGAGAAGATTCAGGTAGCAGCTGAAAAAACCTAGCAAAGACTTTTAAAAGAGTATTTTTAAAAAGTGTTAAGTGGTTAGCATATTCTGCAGTAATAAAGCAGACGGGTTAGACAGAAGGAAAATTAGATGCAGGACTTGAAAGCATTTGAAAGTATAAATGTATGTGGAAATGAGGAACAGAGAAGAGAGTCAAGAGGCTGCAGGCAACTAAAAACATTTACAAACATCTAATCCCTAAATGATACACTTTTGTAAAAAGTCATTTTCCAGACTCTTGAAAAAACAAAATAAAAAAAAGTGGAAGCCCAGATGATAATTTGTGGTTTCTTAAGTAACATAAGAAGAAAATTGCAGGCTGGGCATGATGGCTCATGCCTGTCATCCCAGCACTTTGGGAGACTAAGGCGGGCGGATCACTTGAGTTCAGGAGTTCGAGGCTAGCCTGAATAACGTGGTGAAACCCTGTCTCTACTGAAAATACAAAAATTATCTGGACATGGTGGCACATGTCTATAATCCCAGCTACTTGGGAGGCTGAGGCAGGAGAATCGCTTGAACTTGGGAGGCAGAAGTTTCAATGAGCCAAGATTACGCCACTGCACTCCAGCCTGTGGTTGACAGAGCAAGACTCTGACTTAAATAAGAAAACAAAAGAAAATTGCAAAATGGGGAGTAGAACCTTGTTTTCCTGATTTCCAATCTAACGCTAAGATTATTCCAAGATCACTTGAACCTTGTGGTCAGCATAGGGCATAGCACCTCCCCCCCGCCAAAAAAAAAGAAAACCCAGAAATTAAAAAATTTTTCTTTTAAACTTGATGTATGACAGTTATTTTTTTCTGAACTAATTATATTTTCCCCCATTCAGTCTTGAGGGATAGAGTAGGATTTGGAGTTTTAGCATTGCACTACCATTTCTTTCTGTGAGTCATTGTGGTTCAAGAAAAGAAAGGATAATGAAAATACTAAATGTTGCATATATCCTCTCATTTTGCAACTGTCCTATAATACAGGTAGTGTTCATGTTTTGTTATTTTTATTAGGCTTTCACTGCTAAAGAAAAAATAGGCTCTGGAAAGTTAGATAGTTTGCCTGAGATAATAACTAATGTGTGTCAAAGTTGGCCTTCACAAAATTGAACTCAGATTTTATTTTTTCTTTTCTTTTCCTTTCTTTTTTTTTTTTTTTTTTTTTGTTGAGACGGAGTCTTGCTGTGTCACCCAGTCTGGAGTGCAGTGACGTGATCTCGGCTAACTGCAACCTCCGCCTCCTGGGTTCAAGGAATTCTCCTGCCTCAGCCTCCTGAATAGCTGGGATTACAGATTTGCGCCACTATGCCCAGCTAATTATTGTGTTTTTAGTAGAGACAGGGTTTCACCATGTTGGCCAGGCTGGTCTCGATCTCCTGACCTCGTGATCCACCCACCTCAACCTTCCAAAGTGCTAGGGTTATAGGTGTGAGCCATTGTGCCCAGCAGATTTTCTTTTTTTGGAGACAGAGTCTCGCTCTCTCACCCAGGCTGGAGTGCAGTGGTGCGATCTCTGCTCACTGCAACCTCCAGCTCCCAGGTTCAAGTGATTCTCCTGCCTCAACCTCTGGAGTAGCTGGGATTATAGTTGCTCACCTCCACGCCCGGCTAATTTTTGTATTTTTAGTAGAGACGGGGTTTTGCCATGTTGACCAGACTGTTGAACTCCCGACCTCAGGTGATACATCCGCCTCAGCCTCCCAAAGTTCTGGGATTATAGGCGGGAGCCACCATGCCCAGTGAAGTGTGTGTCTTATGCAAAATTTTGTTAAAGTATTAGAAAGAGGAAAATGAAGTAAGTTTCAAGCTTGGTAGGCATGCATCTATTTATATTATTACCATTTATATTTATATAAATAAATTTTTAAATTTCATTTTATTTTTATTTTTTGGAGGCAGAGCCTCACTGTGTTACCTAGGCTGGTCTCAAACTCCTGCTCTCTAGCAATGCTCCTGCCTCAGCTTTCCCGGTAGTTAGGACTACAGGCATGTACTGCCACACCTAACATTTATATTTTTATAATTATATTTTAGAGATGCTTGGAGCAAATTTGGTGTTTAATACATTGTCTCATTAAACTGAAGAATTTCCGCATTCTAGTGTGGGTCTAGAGCTTGACTATATCTAATATTTGACCTTTGGATTTACACTTTTGCACTGGAAAGTCACTGAGTGGTTCTAAGCAGAGATGTATCATAATCTAATGAGTGTTTTTATTTTTAGTTTTTTTTCTTTTAGCTTCTGATTCTCTGGTTGAAAAAAAAAATTAAATATATTTTTTAGAGAGGGAGTCCTACTGTGTTGCCCAGATTGGTCTTGAACTCCTAGGTTCAGGCGATCCTCCTACCTCAGCCTCCCAAAGTGCTGGGATTACAGGCAAGAGCCACTGTGCTGGGTCGATTTTTTACTTTTATTTTTCTAGACAGGGCTTTGCTCTATCACCCAGGCTGGGAAGAAGTGGCATGATCTCGGTTCACTGTATCCTCGACTTCCTGGGCTCAAGTGATCTTCCCACCTCAGCCTCCTGAGTAGCTGGGGTTACAAGCATGCACCACCACACTTGGTTAATTTTTGTATTTTTTGTAGAGACAGTTTCGCCGTGTTGCCCAGATTGACCTGGGCTCAAGCAATCTGCCCGCCTCGGCCTCCCAAAGTGCTGGGATTATAGGTGTGGGCCACTGTGCCCAGCTCTGTGATGAGTGTTTTTAAAGTGATCCTTTAGGAGAGGGTGTGTGTTAGAGTTGAGGAACATCAGTTTAATTCTAATTAAACACCTGTGGAGAGACCTACATTTAAATGAGAATGCATGTACTTTACAATGAAAAATACCTGTTATTTGAATTGGGTATTCGGGTTGACTGGTAGATTCTTATTTTATTTCAAGATCCTCAGTACTTTTTGACAGCTCCTCAGATGATTATAATAATGCAGCCAGGGGTTGAGAACTACTGGTTTATCTTAGGGAAAGAGGGAGGGATTGGGGTGAGGGGTTAAAACTTGAGAGGAGGTAGAGTGAAAAGCTTTGCAGTTTGGAAAGTGTCACCATCGTTTATGTAGTTTTTTTTGAATTCCTCTTTCATATTCATATGTTCAAATGCCTAGATGTTTTTGATGATGTGAATTTAATAACGTTAAAGTTCCCACTTATCTAGCCTGTTTTTTTCCAGTCTGTTTCTTTTCATAAGAAGTGAAGGAGAATAATGGACGGGGATGACTCCTAATTTGATAAAAATTTGCTAGCATTAACAGAAGATTTAAAAATCCCCCTGCTATGTTTTTTCTTTTCTTTTTTCTTAAGGAGAGGGGCCTCATTCAGTTGCCCAGGCTGGAGTAGAATGGCATGATCATTGCTTACTCAGTCTTGAACTCCTTGGTCTTAAGCTATCCTTTGGCTTCAGCCTCCCTAGTCCCTAGCTGGGACTACAGGCTGCACCATCACACCTGATTTAATTTTTAAACATTTTTTTAGAGATGGCGGGGGGGCGGGTCTCACTATGTTGCCCAGGCTGGTCTCGAATTCCTGGCCTGATGCAGTCCTCCTGCCTCTGGCCTCCCGAGTAGCTGGGATTACCAGTGTGAGCCACCACACTCAGCTTTCCGCCTCTTTTTTTTTTTTTTCTCAGAGATGGAGGTCTTGCTCTGTTGCCCAACTGGTAGTGCTGTGTCTATTCACAGGTGTGATCATAGTGCACTACAACCTCAAGGGATCCTCCCACCTCATCCTCTTGAGTAGCTGGAACTAGAGGTGCCCAGCTCTCTTAAAAACTATTAAAACCACCTTGAAGCCTAGTTTCAGTTGATCCATTAAAAAAATTTATGTGTATATATACACATACACATTCGCTGTGTGTGCTTGTGTCTGTATCTCTGTATGTGCGTAAGCATTCAGAAATTTGAGCAAACCAGCCATACTAATGTCTAGCTACTTAACTGCTTAACTAGAATTCTGGACTAAAATTGATTACTGATACTTCCTATAATTGGGTAGAAAAACATGTAGCTTTTCTTTTCTTTTTTTTTTTTTTGAAACGTAGTCTCACTCTGCCGCCCAGGCTAGAGTGCAGTGGCACAATCTTGGCTCACCGCACCCTCCGCCTCCCGAGTTCAAGCGATTCTCCTCCTCAGCCTCCCGAGTAGCTGGGATTACAGGGACCCGCCACCAAGCCTGGCTAATTTTTTTGCATTTTTAATAGAGATGGGGTTTCGCCATGTTGGCCAGGCTGGTCTCCAACTCCTGACCTCAGGTGATCCGCCTGCCTCTGCCTCCCAAAATGCTGGGATTACAGGCATGAGCCACTGTGCCTGGCTGAACATGTAGCTTTTTTTTTCTTGTTCCAGAATTTTTATGTTTTATTGATATCAAATTGTATCTTTATATTTCTTTTAAGAAGGAAACAAATTTATTTTATTAGAATGAGAGACTTAGAATAGGAGTGAAAGGAATAAAATAACTAAAACTTATCATGGAAGTTTTTTTTTTGTTTTTTAGATTACAATTTATAATCCTGAGTCATTAATTTATTGAGAAGAGGTGTTAGTTACAGCTTAAAAACTTTTTCTTTTTGTGAGTTAACTAGGGACAGCAGAGAAAGTTTGTAGGAGTTTTGAATGGAGAGCACAGTAGTTACAGCAATTATATTGCTGGGATTTAAGCCAATACAGTTTAGGTCTAATGCTTGGTGAATGACCCTGTTGAATGTCATGCCTTAAATATTAAACTCCTTTTTTTTTCTTTTCTATTCATAGTGGTAGTCGCTCTTCTAAAACTTTTAAACCAAAGAAGAACATTCCAGAGGGTTCTCACCAGTATGAGCTCTTAAAACATGCAGAAGCCACACTTGGCAGTGGCAACCTTCGGATGGCTGTCATGCTTCCTGAGGGGGAAGATCTAAATGAATGGGTTGCAGTTAACAGTAAGTAGCCTTTCTATTTCTCAGTAGACTATGAATTAGGATAATAGCCTCATTGTTGATGAGTGTTGGTGCTATCCCTTCTAGGATTTAGTCAGCAAGTTAACACCATAAAAGAGTGATAATCTAACTTTAACCTTCATGTTACTTTATTATTATTTTTTGAGACAGGGTCTCACTCAGTCACCCAGGCTGGAAGGCTGGAGTACAGTGGCACAGTTATGGCTCACTGCAGCCTTGACCACCTGGGCTCAAGCAATCCTCCCACCCTTAGCCTCTAGCATAGCTAGGACTGTAGGCACATACCATCATGCCTAGCTCATTTACAAACATGTTTTAGTAGAGATGGGGCTCTCACTATGTTGTCCAGGATGGTCTTAAACTCCTGACCTCAAGTGATCCTTCTATCTCAGCCTTTCATGGTGCTAGGATTACAGGCACTAGTCACCACATCCAGTCTTGTTATTTTATTTCTGAATATGGAATTTTATGAAACCTTGTTTCCTATTTTAATATAAAGCATAGATTTACTATCTTCATTACAATAATAATTTTTCATTTATCAAACACTGTATAGACATGTCACTCTCCTTTCTACATGGATGATTTTATTTTATCTTTATAACCTTACGATGTAGGTATGATTATTATTTTGGTTTAATAGATTAAGTTGAGATAATTAGTAAATTGCCTAGGTCATATAACTATTAAATGGCAGAGCATGGGCTCAAATATACGGCTGTAGAATTTCAGAGTCTATGGAGTCAACCACTATGGTAAATTGCCTTTTTCAGTGGCACACTCAGTTATTTGTCTAATTGTGCTTTTTTAAATTTTTATTTTGAGATGGAGTCTTGCTCTGTCGCCCAGGCTGGAGTGCAGTGACACGATCTCGGCTCACTGCAACCTCTGCCTCCTGGGTTCAAGTGATTCTTCTGCCTCAGCCTCCTGAGTAGCTGGGATTATAGGCATGCACCACCATGTCCGGCTAATTTTTGTATTTCTAGTAGAGATGGGGTTTCACCATGTTGGTCAGGCTGGTCGCGAACTCCTGACCTTGTGGTCCACCCGCTTCGACCTCCCAAAGTGCTGGGATTACAGGTGTGAGCCACCACGCCCAGCCAATTGTGCTTATTTTTTAAAAAAAGACATCAAGTAGTGATCTTATGAAATTAGTAAAATATTTTTATGAGATGTTCTTAACTCCTACAGAGAATAACATATGAATAGTAATTATATTCTTGAGAATTAAGCCAGAGGAAGTTGAGGAATAAAAGGTTCAGGGTTTTTCAACATTAGTGAAAAAAAAAAAAATTAGAATTTTATAATGGAAGGAAATTGATTTGAATTTAAAATTTTTAAAAGTAAAAATAAAATGAAATTTAATTGAAAGCATACGCAAAATGTCTAGGCTTTAAGAAAATGCAAAACAGTATTTTTCTTATATTTGATGGCCTCTTATTATAATTTGAACTATGTCATGGAATTTATAAATTGAGTGGCCCCTCCTCTAATAACCTTTTAGGAACCAGGAGATTTTATTATGATGTCTTAAAACTTATTGTGACAGCATTTACACAAGAGCCATGTTATTATTATGTGATTATCATCTTGGACCAAGAGAGTCTAGTTATTTGAAATAAAGTGATTTATTTGCTTTATTGATGAGGCCTGTCGTATTTCCAAGATGGTTCTGTGTCATCTCCAAGACGATATTCAGAACAAATCTCCAATATATGTGTATGTTCTTTTTGTACGAATTTGTGCCTTTTTGTAAAATTTGAGAGTTCATTTACTCATGTTTAAAATGTAAGGATGGCTGTATAGAGCTTCTGTAGTACAGTAGATTCTGACTTTTAAATATAAAAGCAAATAATCATTTTCTGTCTGTATTCTGTCTCTTTCTCAGTTGCCACAACTCAGTGTCTGTACCTCCCTTATCTGCTAGGGATACATTCCAAGATGACCAGTGGATTCCTGAAACCGGTGATAGGACTGAACCTTATATACACTGTGTTTTTTCCTGTACACCACATACCTATGATAAAGCTTAATTCATAAAGCTTAATTTAAAATTTATTAAAGATTAATTTAAAATTAAGCACAACAAGAGGTTAACAACTATTAATAAAATAGAACAGTTACAATTATACTGTAGTAAAAATTATGTGAATATGGTCTCTCTCTTTCAAAATAATCTTATTGTGCTTTACTTAACCCTTCTTGTAATCCTTCACTCTGATAACCAAGGTGGCTACTATAAGTGATTAATGGGCACGTATACAGCTAGACAGAGGGATGATTCACATCCCAAGTGGATGGAGTGAGATGGTGTGAAATTTCATCACGTTACTCAGAATGGCACACAATTTAAAACTTACATATTGTTTATTTCCGAAAATTTCCATTTAATATTTTCAGCCCGTGGTTGATCACAGGTAACTGAAACCATGGATAGTGAAACCACAGATAAAGGGGGACTACTGTACTACTGAAACACCTAGAACTTTGAGAACTTTTAAAATTTCACAGTAATTCTATGATTTTACTACAGCTGGACACAGATTGCTCTGGACTGTAGCATTAGAACATCTGCTTAAGATATACTCTGCTTTGAAAATACAGCATTTAACTGAAGTGTTGGACTGTAAAATTTTCCTTATTTATAGTAATCTTCCCAAATGACACTTGATGAAGTAGGTGAATAGGGTTGGAGTCAGGACAGGTACTTCCACTCACTGGCAGTGATTCAGTAAACATTTCAGGTTCATAAAAGAGTAAAGGGAATTATTGAAAAGATTTATATCCAAATGATAGGTGAGAGTATAATTACTTAGCTAATACAGGAGAAAAATAGAATAATAAAAAATAATCCTAAAGAATATAAGGAGAGACTGGGTGCATTGGCTCACGCTATAATCCCAGCATTTTGGGAGGCCGAGGTGGGAAGATTACTTGAGGCCAGGAGTTTGAGACTAGCCTGGGCAAGACCTGTCTCTATAAAAATATAAAATAAAATAAATTAGCTGCGAGTGGTGGTTCACATCTGTAATCCTAGCTATTCCAGAGGCTGAGGTGGGAGGATGGCTCGAGCCCAGGAGTTCGAGGTTAGCCTGGGCAGCATAGGGAGACCTCTTCTCTAAACTAATAAAATAAAAATTTACCCACCAAGGACTCTTGCATTCATAACTGTAGTTGAGATCTCTCCCCAGGCTTCACGAATTAGTCAGAACTCTACCTGATAACACTATTTTGATGTCTAAATGTGATTTCAAAGTGAACATGTTCAAAAAGGAACACAGAAAAATATAATTGAAGTTATGAAAGTTACCAGTGGTCCATATAAATAGAATCAACTGATCTTGACAAAGAAGAAAAGGCAATTCAGCGGAGAAAGGATTATTTTTTCAACAAATGGCGGTGAACACTGGGACATCCAGATGCAGAAACATAAATCTAGACACAGATTTACACCTTTCAGAAAAATTAACATGAATTGAATGATAGACCTAAAAATACAACACAATACTATAAAACTTGGAAAAAAAAAAAAACAACACAGGAGAAAAATCTATGTGACCTTGCATTTGGTGATGAGTTTCTACATACAAAACCAAAAGTGTGCTTTTAAAAGAAAAAATAAATTAGACCTCATGAAAATTTAAGAGGCCAGGCACAGTGGCTCACGTCTCTAATCCCAGCATTTTGGGAGTAGGCCACGTGGGCGGATCACTTGAGCTCAGGAGTTCAAGACCATCCTGGCCAAAATGATGAAACCCCATCTCTACTAAAAATACAAAAAAAAATTAGCCAGGCATGGTGGTGCATCCCTGTAGTTCCAGCTGCTTGGCAGGCTGAGGCATGAAAAAATCCGTGGTCATAATGGGAGATTTTAACAATCCTCTTTCAGTAACAGATCGAAAATGCAGAAGAAAAAATCAGTAAGGAGTTAGAAAAATTTGAGCACCATGATTAACAAACTTGACCTAGAAGCACATGACCTAAGCATCTAAGAGTATATATATGTACAATTTCAAAAATGGAAACCAATACATTCTCTGACCATGGTAGAATCTCACTAGAAAGCAGTAGTAAACAGAAATCTCTATATGTTTGGAAAAAGCAAATCTCAATGAAAATTAGAAAATATTTTGAACTGAAATTTGGTGATGAAAATACTATATATGGAAACTTGTGGGATATATTATAGCTAAAGCTGTGTTAGAGGAAATTTAGAGCCTTACATAAACACATATATTAGAAAAGAAAAGGCCGGGCGCGGTGGCTCACACCTGTAATCTCAGCACTTTGGGAGGCCCAGGCGGGCAGATCACAAGGTCAGGAGATGGAGACCATCCTGGCTAACACAGTGAAACCCCATCTCCACTAAAAATACAAAAAATTAGCCGGGTGTGGTGGCGGGCGCCTGTAGTCCCAGCTACTTGGGAGGCTGAGGCAGGAGAATGGTGTGAACCGGGGAGGCGGAGCTTGCAGTGAGCAGAGATCTCCCCACTGCACTCCAGCCTGGGCGACAGAGCAAGACTCTGTCTCTTAAAAAAAAAAAAAAACAAAGAAAAGAAAAAATATTAAAAGTTAATGAACTAAGCATCATTCTCCTAGGTTGGAAAACCAACAGCAAATTAAATGCAAAGAAAGTTAAAAGAGGCGAGGCCGGGTGCAGTGGTTCATACCTGTAATTCCAGCACTTTGGGAGGCCAAGGTGGGTGGATCACCTGAGATCAGAAGTTCGAGACAAGCCTGGCCAACATGGCGAAACCCCATCTCTACTAAAAATACAAAAATTAGCTGGGCGTGGTGAGGCGTGCCTCTAGTCCCAGCTGCTTGGGAGGCTGAGGCAGGAGAATTGCTTGAACCCAGGAGGCGGAGGTTGCAGTGAGCTGAGATTGTGCCATTTCTCTCCAGCTTAGGCAACAAGAGTGAAACTCCATCTCAAAAAAAAAAAAAAAAAAAGTTAAAAGAGGTTATTAGTAAAGAACAGAAGTTAATAAAATAGAAAATAAACATAAAATGGAATCAGGCTGGGCATGGTGGCTCATGCCTATAATCCCAGCACTTTGGGAGGCGGAGGTGGGTGGATCTCTTGAGGTCAGAAGTTCAAGAGTAGCCTGGCCAAAATGGTGAAACGTGAGACTTCATCTCAAAAAAAATAATTCTTTGAAAAGTCTAAAAATTTATAACTCCTGGTAAGATTGATCAAGAAAAAAATATTTTAATATTTTTTTTTTTTTTTTTTTTTTGAGACGGAGTCTCGCTCTGTCGCCCAGGCTGGAGTGCAGTGGCCGGATCTCAGCTCACTGCAAGCTCCGCCTCCCGGGTTCACGCCATTCTCCTGCCTCAGCCTCCCGAGTAGCTGGGACTACAGGCGCCCACCACCTCGCCCGGCTAGTTTTTTGTATTTTTTTAGTAGAGACGGGGTTTCACCGTGTTAGCCAGGATGGTCTCGATCTCCCGACCTCGTGATCCGCCCATCTCGGCCTCCCAAAGTGCTGGGATTACAGGCTTGAGCCACCGCGCCCGGCCAAAAATATTTTAATATTTTAAAAATATTTAAAATATTAATTATTTAATAATATCTGAAAGCACAAATAACCAATATCAGGAATAAAAAAGGAAATACACACCAGATCTTACATAACATTAAAAGTTGTAAGAGAATATTCTTTATTTAAAGTTGTAAGAGAATATTGTGAACAAGTTACAGATTTATCCCAATAAATTTGAAAGTTTAACTGAAATAATCAAATTCTTATAAAAATTCCACTGATCAAAGTTAACACTAGAATAAAAAATCTGAATAATCTTATAACTTAAAAAAAATTGCAATCTATATAAAAACCTTGCCACAATAGTATGTCCATGAAACATTTAAGGAAGAAATAACACCAGTGTTTGACTCTTATAAAGAATGGGAAAATATATTAGTTTTATGAGTTCTACATGAACATTAGAAGAAAGGGAACTAGGTCATCTAACTTTTGAAATGAATGTAGATAATAAAAATGTTAGTGAGTTGAATCTAGTAACATTTTAAAAGTGTATATAATTCATTGTGACTAAGTTGAGTTTATTCCAGAAATACAAAGATTAGTTTAACATCTGAGGGGCCTCAGGTTGTGGCTTATGCCTGTAATCCCAGTACTTCGGGAGGCCAAGGTGGAAGGATTACTTGAGGCCAGGGGGTTCAGATCAGCTTAGGCAATATAGTGAGTCACACAATTTTTTTTTTTTTTTTTTGAGGCGGAGTTTTGCTCTTGTTGCCCAGCCTGGAGTGCATTGGCACCATCTCGGCTCACTGCAACCTCTGCCTCCCAGATTCAAACGATTCTTCTGCCTCAGCCTCCCGGGTAGCTGGGATTACAGGCATGTGCCACTGTGCCCGGCTACTTTTATATTTTTAGTAGAGATGGGGTTTCTCCGTGTTGGTCAGGCTGGTCTTGAACTCCTGACCTCAGGTGATCCACCTGTATCAGCTTCCCAAAGCGCTGGGATTACAGGCGTGAGCCACCGCGTGGGCTAAATCCCACTATTTATAAAAAATTTTAAAAGTTAACCAGCTGTGGTGTTGCATGCCTGTAGTCCTAATTACTCAAGGAGGTTGAGGCGGGAGGATTGTTTGAACCCAGGAGTTTGAGGCTCCAGTGAGCTCTGACTGCACCCCGGGCGTGGGCAATAGAGTGAGGTCCTACCTCAAAAAAAAAAAAACAAATTAGAAAAAAAATGTAAATTGGTCATTGTAATTCACTGCATTAACCAAAATCAAGGAGAAAAAAAAATCATATCACAGCAATACATGCAGAAAAACCATTTGTTAAAATTCAAAATCAATTCATAATAAAAGGGTTATCAAGTAATAGATGAGACCTTCTTCTGATAAAGCATATCTATTTGCAGAATAGCTATAACAGTATAATAGTAAATGTTGAAATTTTTTCTTAATTTAGGAAAGAGTGGAGGATATCTGCCACCAATATGTTACTGGAGTCCTTTTTTTTCTTTTCTTTTTTTTTTTTTTGAGATGGAGTCTTGCTCTGTCACCCAGGCTGGAGTACAGTGGCGTGATCTCGGCTCACTGCAGCCTCTGCCTCCTGGGTTCAAGCAGTTCCCCTGTCTCAGCTTCCTGAGTAGCTGGGACTACAGGTGCACACTGCCATGTCTGGCTAATTTTTGATATTTCAGTAGAACAATGTGGTTTCACCATATTGTTCAGGCTGGTCTCGAACTCCTGACCTCAGATGGTCCACCCGCCTTGGCCTCCCAAAGTGTTGGGATTACAGGCGTGAGCCACCGCACCTGGCCAGTTACTGGAGTCTTAACCAATTCAGTAAGGCAAGAAAAATAATAAAAAATATACTGACTGGAAAGGAAGAAATAATTATTCTTTTCATTTATAGCCAATGAAAGTAAGTATGTTGATTGGTCTGAAAATCCCTTTTTGGAAAAGAAAATATGTTGAAAATCTAAAAGTCCATGATTATTATTACTAATAGATGAATTTAATGAGGTGGTCAGCTCTTGGGTCAATATAAAGTTATGAATATCTCATCACCAGGAAATAAAGGCCAAAAGAAAATGAACAAAAAGTAAAAAAAAAATAGCATCAAAAATATCAACCTAGGGAGAAATCTAATGAAACCTGAAAACTATTCCTTTATGATTAGTGTATTTTGTTCTCTTTTTTTAAAATTAAATTTTTATGTTTTTGAGGGAGTTTTGCCCTGTCATCCAGGTTGGAGTGCAGTGGCACGATCATGGCTCACTGCAGCTTTGAAATTCCCTGGCTCAAGTGACCCTCCCACTTCAGCCTACTAGAGTGTTCCAGAGTGCTGGGATTACAGGCATGACCACCATGCCCAGCTAATTTATTTATTATTTAATTTTTTGTAGTGACGGGATTTTACTGTGTTGCCCAGGGTGGTCCCAAACTCTGGGGCTCAAGTGATCCTCCCCAGGCCTTGGTCTCCCCAAGTGCTGGGGTTACAGGTGTGAGCCATCATGCCTGGCCTATGCTCTTTTTAAACTTAATTGTCTTACCTTTCACATTTAGAGGTACAGTCTACTTGGAATTGCTTTTTGGGTATGACATGAGTGAAGAGTCTAATTTTATTTGATTTCATTTTGTTTATTTATTTTTTTGAGATGGAGTTTCGCTCTTGTTGCCCAGGCTGGAGTGCGATGACACAATCTCAGCTCACTGCAACCTCCGCCTCCCAGGTTCAAGCGATTCTCCTGCCCCAGCCTCCCAAGTAGCTGGGATTACAGGCATGTGCCACCATACCAGGCTAATTTTGTATTTTTAGTAGAGACAAGGTTTCTCCATGTTGATCATGGCTGGTCTTGAACTCCAAACCTCAGGTGATCCGTCTGCCTTAGCCTCCCAAAGTGCTGGAATTACAGGTGTGAGCCACTGCTCCCGGCCTCATTTTACTTTATTTTTTTGAGACAAGGTCTCATTCTTTGGCTCAGACTGGAATGCAGTGGCGAGATCATAGCTCACTATAGCCTGGAACTCCTGGGCTCAAGCAATTCTCCTGTCTTAGCCTTCTGAGTGGTGTGGCTTGGACTGCAGGAGAACACCACCATACTTGGCTAATTTTTAAAATATTTTTTGCAGAGGTGGGGTCTTGCTATGTTCCCCAGGCTGGTCTTGAACTCCTGGCCTCAAGCCATTCTCTTGCCCCAGTCTCCCAAAGTGCTGGGATTACAGGTGTGAGCCACCTGTGCCTGGCCAGGTTTTGTTTTTTCCCGATAGCAATAACCAGTTGACTCAGAAATATTTATGAAAACATTGTCCTTTGCTCATTCTGCAGTGATGGCTATGCCATAAATCAAATGTTTCATCTATGTTCACATCTGTTTCTGTAATTGCCTAGGTCTCTCTTCTGTTCCATTGGTCTACTAAAATTATACTGTTTTATTCATTGTGCTTTATAAATCTTAGTACTTACCTTAGTTTTTGTTCTGAGACATATTCTGTCACGCAGGCTGGAGTGCAGTAATGTGATCATGGCTCACTGCAGCCTAACTTCTGGGCTCAGGGAGTCCTCCCACCTCAGCCTCCTGTCTAGCTGGAACCACAGGCATTCACCACCATGCCCAACTAATTTTATTTTTATTTTTATTGGCAGAGACGAGGTCTCAGTGTGTTTCCCAGGCTGGTCTTGAATTCTTGGGCTCGAGCGATTCTCCAGCCTTGACCTGTGAATGTGTTGGGATTACAGGTGTGATGCATCGTGCCCAGCCTGGTTCATCTTTAAGAATGTGTTGGATATTCTTGCCTTGTTGCATTTTCAAATAAATTTTAGCCTTTTTGGGGCCTACGGAATGGCATCCCACTATCATTTCAATTTGTAGTTCCGTGATTACCAACATCTCTTCATAGGACATTTGACCACCTGGAAATTTCTTTTGTGAAGTGACAGTTTAAAACTGTCTCACAGTTTTCAGCTGTGTTGTCTTTTTCTTATTGATCTATATGAGTTCTTTATATATTCTAGATAAAAGATTTCTGTTGTTTGTATATGTTGCAAATAATTTCTTCCTCTCTGTGCTTGCCGTTTTGCTCTCAAGGGAGTTGTTTGATAAACACAAGCTCCTCATTTCAGTGTATTGAGACTTCTGTGTATGGTTTTCACCTGTTCTTTGTAGGGGAAAGAACACTGATAAGCCTATTCTGTTCAAGTACAATAAAATTTCATTTTAAATTTAGCCATTTTGTTTTACTTACAACTGATATTTGCTTTACAGCTGTGGATTTCTTCAATCAGATCAACATGCTTTATGGAACCATCACAGACTTCTGTACAGAAGAGAGTTGCCCAGTGATGTCAGCTGGCCCAAAGTAAGACATAGTTAATGATCGGTTTCTTATTTTTACATTATTTTACGGTTCTTAGAGAAGAATGGCGTTTCTGACCATGTAATTTTTTGCTACTTAACATCTCTTTCTGAGGTTTGCAGTGACTGTTAATCTAGATTCCTCAGATTGGGCTTTGTGACTCTCCATCCTGCCTTTTCTCTGTTTGCTTATGTGTCTTCTCTGGTCTATCCTAACTGGATTACTGGAAATACCTTGCTATTCCCTCCGTTACTTACATTCTCTGGAAGCTTGCTTATTCTCTTCTTCTCTTGGACATTTTTCTTCTCTCCCATTTCACTCCTGTCATTTTCTGTCAATATTTCAAAAAATCTTACTGATCTTCATGTCTTTTTTCAAATACTTCTCTGTCACAGCCTTCTGATTTCATCAGACTGTTTAACTTTTTTACCTTTGTAATGATATTTTTTTGTTATATTTCTTACACTATTCATACATGTTCTATTTAACCGGTTGGATTTTTTCTTCTTTTAATTCCCTTTTGGTGCAAGGACAGAGCTTGCTACCTTGTTTTAACATCCAAAAAATGTGGGTTGAATCAGTACATTTTGGAAACTGGCTTTTATTATTACTTCTACTAATAATAACAATGGCAGTTACCATTTCTTCAGTGGTACCTAAATGTAAGGCCTTTCATATATATTTTTTACCTCATATGTCAACATTCATTATAAAAATATTGCTCTATGCATTGCCATAGACTCAAAGAATTTAGTCAAATGATCAAAGAGCCCGTAACAGAAGTATAATATTGTAGCTCAGGAAAGATATGGAGATACCATGTGAAGACGTAAAATAAGTTGGCAGTTCTCAGTAAAGAGAAAGGAAGATCACACTAGCAAAGACACAAAGCTGTATTTGAACCTTCACTTCTTTCTAGCCCGTGGAGATGAGTATAGCTGCAGAGCTATTCAAAATCTAGTGTCTGTCAATTCCCTTCCTCCATTTAGACCTCTTCCTACAGCAGTATGTTTGTGGTTTTTACCCGTCACGGGACTGTTTACTTTGGAGCAACGTCTTCTGTGGAGTTTGTGTGGGGTTTGTAGTTGCAGGTGCGTCTTTTGTTCTCTTCTCACCCTACTTGAACTTGTATGAACTGTCGTACTCCCCATCTTGCCTGTTTGAAAAGTCTAGTCAAGATAGCCCCTTTAAAAAATAATGTCGTTTAGGCTGGACATGGTGGCTCACGCCTACAATCCCAGCACTTTGAGAGGCTGAGACTGGCAGATCATCACCTGAGGTCAGGAGGTTGAGAGCAACCTGGGCACCGTGGTGAATCTCGTCTCTACTAAAAATAGAAAAATTAGCTGGGCGTGGTGGTGCACATCTGTAATCCCAGCTACTCAGGAGGTTGAGGCACGAGAATCACTTAAACCTGGGAGGTGGAGGTGAGGTTGCAGTGAGCTGAGATCGTGCCACCGCACTCCAGCCTGACTGATAGAGTGAGACTCTGTCTCAAAAAAAAAGTGATTTAAAGACATAGGTGTCTCCTAATTTTATCGTCAAAGGTAGAGTGTGAATTTCTGTTACTTGTTATTTTGGGAAGATTTCTTAGAGGAACGGGGGCATTTAGAAATGAAATACTTTTGGAAAACTAGTATTAGTATTAATTCTTGTCAATATTACTGATGTTCACTTTGGTTAAGCTTCACTTGTGAAAATAGATGTTTTTAGTTTTTCTATTCTATGGTCAGTTTTACCTTGAGAAATTAAATAGCACTGCCTTCTAAGAAGGCCAGTTCTTCTGGCGTGAGAGCTGTTTGTCTCTGTTCCTGTATGCATGCATGCGTGCGTACATAACGTTAAAGCTGTGTGGTCTCCTGCCTGCCTGCTTCCCTCTCTTTCTCTTCTTTCTCCTCCTTTTCCTTCCTTTCTCCCTCCTCCTGTTTCTTCTTTCTCTACATCCCTTTTCTTCTTCCTTCTCTTCTTGTCTCCCTTCCTCCCTCCCTTCCTTTCTCCTTTTTTTTTTTGATTTTCTCCCTTCCTCCCTCCCTTCCTTTCTCCTTTTTTTTTTTTGAAGGGGGAGAATCTTGACATTTCCTAGTCGTTAGTACTAAGAAGATGTAGTAGTTGTCATAGTTCTTCATTTTTACCAGCAGATGAAGGATTGTGCCTAGGAGAGGCATTTGTTAATACTTAATAAATGCTAAGCCCCTTGCAAAGTAGTATTGAATCATGGCTCATAGAACTTTGTTCTCAGATACTGTTTTTTAAATTTTTATTTTATTTTTTTTGAGACAGAATCTTGCTCTGTTGCCCAGGCTAGAGTGCAGTGGTGCGATCTTGGTTTACTGCAACCTCTGCATCCTTGGTTCAAGAGATCTTCCTGCCTCAGCCTCTTTGAGTAGCTGGGATTACAGGATTATGTCACCATACCCGGCTGTTTTTGTATTTTTCATATAGACAGGATTTCATCATGTTGACCAGGCTGGTCTCAAACTCCTGACCTCAAATGATCTGCCCTCCTCGGCCTCCCAAAGTGCTGGGATTACAGGGGTGAGCCACTGCGCCTGGCCCTCAGTTACTGATTTTTATTATTATTAAAAAAGAAATTGTGCATTGGAGTTTGCAGTTTACCAGTTCATGCTGTGATGACAGAAATACATTTCAAAGAGAATAGTCTGTCAAAGCTAGAATGAGAAAGGCACCGCGGCAAAATAGAGCTACAGAATGAAGAAAGTCATCGTAAATATAAACACAATGAAAGAAAAAGAAGAGATTAGGGAGTCATAGTTGTAAACTCTAAAGGTCTAAGCAATATACAATTATTTTATTTTTCAAAAAGCCTTAGGATATAGATAGTTAATATTTTTAAAAAACACTTCAGAATATTGAAAATGATTCTTTGGTTTACCTTGTCTGTTTCTGATTTTTACATTTAAATATAAATGTGAAACATCTGAAAATGATTGACAAGATGAAAAACATGATTGTGAGGGAAAGTTAAAAATGTTAAAGTTTCTTCACATAAGGTAGTAAACATGCTTGTGCCCCTGTCTCTTAAGAATAATTACAGTCGGCCAGGCACGGTGGCTCACGCTTGTAATCCCAGCACTTTGGGAGGCCGAGGTGGGTGGATCATGAGGTTAGGAGATCGAGACCATCCTGGCTAACACGATGAAACCCCATCTCTACTAAAAATACAAAAAATTAGCCGGGCGAGGTGGCAGGTGCCTGTAGTCCCAGCTACTCGGGAGGCTGAGGCAGGAGAATGGTGTGAACCCGGGAGGCGAGGCTTGCAGTGAGCCGAGATCGTGCCACTGCACTCCAGCCTGGGCGACAGCAAGACTCCGCCTCAAAAAAAAAAAAAGAATAATTACAGTCTGGGGATGGTGGCTCACACCTGTAATCTCAGCATTTGGGAGGCCAAGGTGAGAGGATTGCTTGAGCCCAGGAGTTCAAGGGTGCAGTGAGCTATGCTTGTGCCACTGTACTTCAGCCTAAGCTACAGAGCAAGATCCTGTCTCAAAAAAAAAAAAAGCATAATGATGGCTAAAATCTTACCATTCATGGTCTTTATCTCCTAAGAGGAGCAAACAAGGAGATACAATAGGCTTAAATTGCACAAAGAACTTTAGTATTATATTAGAAAGAATCTTTTGACTGTGAAAGTGATTAAACAGTAAAAACAATATCAAGAGGTGTTGGAAAGTATCTCCTTGGAGACCTTCAAAATGGACTTGATAGTCATCCCTGTTGCCCCACTTTTGGCAGTAAGGTTGTCTACAGAATGTTTAATTCAGGTATATCCTGTTTAATATTATTGTTCAGGTATAAGTAGTTCTGATTAAATAGAAAGCATCCTCACTTATCCTATCCAGAGATAATTGTTATTGTTTAAAATATCCTGTAGTATTTTTCTTTTATATATTGTCATCTCCTTTCCCAGGCTAACTGACCTATCATTTAGCCCAAATCTGGGGACAAGGGTAGAATTGAATCAAAGGGAGAGAGGTTAAGCAGCAGAAGTAACCTTTTGGAAACTAAAATACTAAATGCTAGTTTAGAGATTTTTCCACTTTGGAATTTCACTTGTATGCATCTTCCTTATCTCAAAATTCAGGGGATGTGTGTGTATGTGTGTAACTCTTTTAGGGTTTTGTGTTTTTTTTTTTTTTTTTGAGACGGAGTCTCGCTCTGTTGCTCAGGCTGGGATGGGCACCATCTTGGCTCACTGCAACCTCTGCCTCCCTGAGTCAAGCGATTTCTGGCTAATTTTTATATTTTTAGTAGAGACAGGGTTTCACCATATTGGCCAGGCTGGTCTTGAACTCCTGACCTCAAGTGATCCGCCCGCCTCAGCCTTCTGAAGTGCTAGAATTACAGGTGTGAGCCACCTTGCCTGGCCTCTTTTAGGGTACTTATCATACCGTTTTTACGTCTTCACTTTTGAGGCTGTCCTTTCTACTAGCCTATTTTCCTTGAGAGTAGGGAAAGTGTCTGTCTTTCATTTTAGTGTTTCTTGTTCTTAGTATCTTTTACATGGAAGGTGCATATTAGATGTTTATTGAATCAAAGGATGGTGGTGTTCTGCTAATACCAAAAGCCTTTATTTGGGTTGCAAATTTTCTTTGGACCTTCTTTAAAGACATGTTTAGCTCTTCAGCCAAATGTACTCAAATATGAAATCATTCTCATCCTCATTAATCTTATTTTGGTGCTTCTGTGTCATTCTCTATCGTTAACCGAAAATTTAAAACCCCAAGTTAAAAAGAATTGTACTGCATAAGGAGAAGTGGTTTTTAAGGAAGAAAAACAACCATAAAGTACAATAGTAGTCATCATAGAACTAGGAAGTAAACTAGTTTTTCTACTACAATAATATGTGATTCTAAAATATAAATGCTGTTTATGACAGCTGTGCAGAAAAATTCAGACATGTGAGGAGAGCATAGAAACACAAAACATGAGTTTGTTGGGATCTACTTAGTTTGAATTGTGATAAATGCAAAGTAGTCCATTGGATATTTAAAAATATATCTTTATTAGGAGGAGCAGAGTATTGAAAACATGTCTGTGTGTACATTAGTAATATAGATACATAAAATATATACACTGTGTATAGGCATATACTAATCTTCTGTGTGCTTTTTATCTCTCCAATGCAGATATGAGTATCATTGGGCAGATGGAACGAACATAAAGAAACCTATAAAGTGCTCTGCACCAAAGTATATTGATTACTTGATGACTTGGGTTCAGGACCAGTTGGATGATGAGACGTTATTTCCATCAAAAATTGGTATAATTATTTTTTGTAATTGGGATCCATCATGATTTATCTATTATATGTTTATAGAATTTTCCTCCCTTTTTCCACTATATCTAGTTGGAGAGTTCTTTATGGCTGTGTTGATGTGTGTATATGTTATGCACCTCCCAAGAAGAGGCACAAAAGTTTGTTAACACAGTGGTAAAATAAGCAAGTGATCCTGTGTGAATTGAGCTTTCCCCCTTTAACTTAGTGCTTTTAAATGCATAATTAGCTGAAAGGATAGGTATATTAGAAAATAAATGATCTCCCTCTCTTAAGGTAATTATTTTTTGATGATATTCTAGATTAAAGTATCACTGAGTTTATTTTCAGACAATGATAGTTTTTTTTTAATACTTTAAAAAACAATTATGATCATCATTGAGAATAAACTTACTTTCCTGAAGTAAAGGAAAGGCTTAAAAAGCCCTTTCAGTAGAAAGTTCTAGCTGGAGGGTTATTCCTATTCCAGGAACCATGGTAAAGTACCATATGTAACATATATTTCCAATCTTATGCACTTAAAGGTGTTTATCTTTTTCAAACCAAATTTATCATGAACATTAAGGTAAACCCTCTATTTTATTATATTATATTATATTATATTTTGTTTTGTTTTATTTATTTTAATCTAATTTATTTAGACAGAGTCTCTGTCACCCAGACTGGAGTTCAGTGGCGTGATCTCGGCTCACTGCAACCTCCACCTCCCAGGTTAAAGTGATTCTTCTGCCTCAGCCTCCCAAGTAACTGGGACTACAGACGTCTGCCACCACGCCCAGCTAATTTTTTTGTATTTTTAGTAGAGACAGGGTTTCACCATGTTGGCCAGGCTGGTCTCGAACTCCTGACCTCAAGTGATATGCCCACCTTGACCTCCCAAAGTGCTGGGAACTCTCTCTCTAATTTTAAATGATGAGATCAGGATATCTAGGATAGTAACAACATCTGGCCCTGTTATAGAAAAAAGAGAATGGATATTGAGTAGATAGCTAATAACATCTGCCACAGTCTTATCTGCTTATTTAGGGAAGTTCATATGGCTTCTATCCAGTGCTATTTAGTAATATATTTGTGATCAAAAGGGAGTTTGAATTTATGACCCACAATATGAATCTTACAAATTCAAATATTAAGCTGTGTGAGAAGAAAACAAGAGTTGAGGGGTTGCCGTATCATCAGCTGAGTGACTTTTGCTTTTTTATATTTACTTTTAAGGGCCACTGAACTCCAGTCTGGGTGATAGAGACTCTGTCTAAAAAAATTAGATTAAAATAAATAAAATAAAATAGAGGGTTTACCTTAATGTTCATGATAAATTTGGTGTGAAAAAGATAAATATATTTAAAAACATGACTGTCTAATTATAAACATTTAGACAGTCATGTTTTTGCCTTCTCAAACTTCTTACAACTTACAACTGATTGTCTCAAAAAGCTAAGAATCTGCTCCTGTAATGTTAGAACTTTTTGACATTTTATGATTTATTTTTTGAAAAAAAAAATGTGGTGGTGAAGACAACAATATAAATAGTTGTTATTATGGAGTATTTTAAACATATTTATTGAATGCATTAACCACTTGGAACTTTTTTAATAAAAGAGCAATTTTTTAAGACTGAATTACTTATATGTATATATGTATCATAAGGGTTGGATGAGTGTCCCCACGTTTTCTCTTCTCCCTCATAATATAGTTTTAAAATTTTTATTTTGATCCAATTTCAAACTTTTAGAAAATTTGCAAGACTTATGCAAGGAAATGTAAAAAGAATCATACAAACCCTACATCCAGATTCTTCGTTGTTAACATCTTCCTCCTTCCCTCTCCCTCTCCCAACCTCTGTCACACATACACATATATTCATTCATTCCTTTTCTTAAACTGTTTGAGAGTAAGTTGCATATATGATGCCTTTAAAACCTTTAATATGTATTTCCTTAAAAAAATCACAGTACAGATATCAAAATTAGGAAATTTATATTGATGCTATACTATATAGATCTTATTTGAGCTTTTCAGGTTTTCTTAATGTACTTCATAGCAAAGGAAATCTTTTATATTTGTTTTCATTTATTTGTTGTCTCTTTAGCCTCCTTTGATCTGGAAATGTGCACTTTAGTCATTTTTGGTTTTTCATGACATCGATATTATTGAAGAGTACATATATTTTATAGATGTCCTTTCACTTTGGTTTGTCTTATGTGTCTTTGTGAACTGTAGTAATTTTAAATGAGCAGTAGCAATATGATGGCAATATGATGACATTGAACCCAGTAGTACCAATTTTGGCTCTTATGCCAGTCTGCATCATTTAGCAAGTTTAACAAAGCATATGGGATTTTATACATTTTTAAAAATAGATTTTATCATGTATATTTAAGATATACAACACGATGTTATGAGACTGTACATAATAAAATGGTTATTATAATGAAACAGATTAAGATATCCATCATCTTACATAGTTATCCTTTTTCCCCCCTGTGGTAAGAGCAGCTATAAACTACTCATTTAGCAAAAATCCTGAATACAATATACTATTCTTCTTTAAAATTTTTTTTTTGAGACAAGATCTCACTCAGTTGCCAAAGCTGTAGTTCAGTGGCACAATCACATCTTACTGCAGCCTCAATCTCCTGGGCTTAAGCAATACTACTGCTTCAGCCTCCTAAGTAATTGGGGCCACAGGTATACACCACCATACCCAGCTAATTTCTAATTTTTTATAGAGGCAAGGGGCTACTATGTTGCCCAGGCTGGTCTTGAACTCCTGGCTCAAGTGATCCTCCCACCTTGTCCTCCCAAGTGTTGGGATTACAGGTGTGAGTCACCGCCCAGCCTCAGTACACTAAGTACACTACTGGTAACTATGGTCCTCATGTTATACATTAGATCTTTAGTCTTGTTCATTTTACATAACTGCTACTTTCTATCCTTTCACTTAGCTCCACCACTTTCCCTGGTAGCCACTGTTTATCTCTGTATATTTGACTTAAAAAAAATTCCACATACGTGAGGTTATACAAGATTTTTCTTTGTGTCTGGCTTGTTTCACTTAGCGTAATGCCTTCCAGGTCTATCCATGTTGTGGTAAATTGCAAGATCTCCTCTTTTTGTAGCTGAATAATATTTCATTGTATATATATAGCACAGTTTTAAAAATCCTTTCATCTGTTGATGGACACCTGGGTTGTTTCCATATCTTGGCTATTGTGGACAATGCTGTAGTGAACATAGGAGTGGAGATACCTTTACGACTGGGTTATTTAATTTCCTTTGGGTATATACCTAGAAGACGGATTGCTGGGTCATATGGTATTCTATTTTTAATTCTTTAGGAACCTCCATGCTGTTTTCCATAGTGGCCATACCAATCTGTGTTCCCATCAACGGTATCTAAGAGTTCCCTCTTCTCCACAGGGATTTTGTATGTTTCTACTTTTGTTATTTCAGTGCTGTAAAAGTGCTGTAATTTACAAATCAGTGGAATAGAGAATGCAGCTAATTTCAGGACAAATGTAGACTTGGAGTAGTAATGAAATAATTCCCATAGAAAAAAGTACAATATAAACTGCAAGCATTTTAAACAAAACTGAACATGGTTAATGCATTATTTCTGTTCAGCACATATTTGTATTGAGACTTAAGAAATCTGATGATCTGGCCGAGCGCGGTGGCTCACACCTGTAATCCCAGCACTTTGGGAGGCCGAGGCGGGCGGATCACAAGGTCAGGAGATCGAGACCATCCTAGCTAACATGGTGAAACCTTGTCTCTACTAAAAATACAAAAAAATTAGCTGGGCATGGTGGGTGCCTGTAGTCCCAGCTACTCTAGAGGCTGAGGCAGGAGAATAGCGTGAACCCGGGAGGCGGCGGAGCTTGCAGTGAGCGGAGATCGCGCCACTGTACTCCAGCCTGGGCGACAGAGCGAGACTCCATATCAAAAAAAGAAAAAGAAAAAAAAAAGAAATCTGATGATCTGAGTGTTTTAGCTCCACTACCATCTTGGGTGTGTGTTTGTTTCATTTTAGAAATGCGGTGGTAGTATGTTAGAGACATAACAGGCTGTAATGAAGACTAATTCTTATATCATAAAAACTTTGAAGTTTATTTTCATTCATGACATGTTGAGAACTTCTGAAAAGGTATAATGGGTATATGTATAAATTCGTAAATACTACTTCTTTTTAGCCTTGTCTTGGTGATTTATTTTGCTCTTTACCGACAAACTCATATTGTCTTGTTGTCATCTCTTGTTACTAGAGGGAGTTGTTTATCTCTTTTCTAGGTGTCCCATTCCCAAAGAATTTCATGTCTGTGGCAAAAACTATACTCAAACGCCTCTTTAGGGTTTATGCTCACATTTATCATCAGCATTTTGACCCTGTGATCCAACTTCAGGAGGAAGCACATCTGAATACATCTTTCAAGCACTTTATTTTTTTTGTCCAGGTAAGTTGGATGAGGAGGCTTTTGGTGCTCAGGGTAAGCATTTATCTTCATAATTCTAAGGTGAATACTGCATCCACACTGTCAGGATGGAATTTGCCGTATCTCTCTAGTCTGCATCCTCTTCTACACTTTTCCACGATGATAAGGACTGGCTTTTGGTTTTTAAATTTTTTTAGTTTACAAGTTGATGGTATGCAAGTCTAAAATGGATTTGAAAAGTTGTGCCTTGGATTTGCTTCAGTTAACAGGCCATATGGAGGGGCCGGATAATGAATCTGACTAGTTTGGCAGATCTGTGAATGAACTGGTTCTCCTGGACATTTTAGTACTTCTTCTACTCCAGTCTGCCCTGGATCTTTATTAGCAGACTGTGGCCCAGGAATGGGTTTTGAGTATCACATCCGTTTTTTGTCTTTTTTTAAAAAACCACATTCTAAATAAGTTTTAAGTTAAGGACTATCCATCATGTCTGAGGGAAAAATATGTCACAAAGAATGTTTCTGTGCCAGAGGGTCATTAGTCTTTGGTCTGACTTCCTAGTTGACTTCCTCTTTTTTTAGTCTTCAAAGAACTGGCCTTACAAATGTAGACTAAGCAGTGACAGTATTCTCACCTTGCTGTAATAATAAGAGAAATAACAGGCAAAAATGAAAAAGAGGTGGAAATAAAAGAGCTGACCAGTTTTTTTGTTGTTGTTGTTGGAGGTTGAGAAGGGGAGATGGTCGTCAGGAGAATAAACAATTCAACATCTTGAATTCGTGTTGTTTTTGTATATCTATAGGCATATATTTATAAATGTCGTTGCCACTTCCCCAGTTCTTTTAAGAAATAATGTATCCATCTTCCCCCTGTACACACTCCTCACACTGAAGGCATACATTTTACCTATATAAACATACTTTAGGAGATTGTAACTTGCCAAAACTGTTGCTCTTAACAGTTACTTTACTGTGGTATCCCATGTCCAGAACTAAGGAACAAAGAAAATGTTGTCCTAAAGTTTGCATCTGTGTTTGGTTTAGGCAGAGCATGATTGCTAAAGTTGAGGTTATGGTGGTTTAAGAGAGTATATTCTCCCTCCAGAAGGGTTAATTTTACTTGACTCAGTGATCTTACACTGTGTTTCCCAACTCTTAGCAAGTAGCAAGGGATCGATACACAGCATTTACCACATCTGATCCTGTTTGTATCTCATGACACTGTGAACTTCTTAAAGGTAGGTCCATTAGTTATGCAGTATCACCATTTGATTAAGTAAGGGGGGCACTGGCCTTGGACCCCACAATTTCGAGATAAGTGCTGTGGTCCTTCCACAGCCTGCACCCCTCCCCACAGAGCGAGGAATCCATAGGGCTAAGAATATACCTACCTAAATCCCTTCTGTTGCTTGCTTGGGTACCCGAAACTCAGAATTATCTGTCCACATGGTCCAAAATGTATTTCCATGGTCTCCATGCATCTTTTCCTGGGCTCCATTCTTTTGAGGTCAGGTCCCGTCTCTTGATATGTATACCTCTAGGCCTGAGGGGTAGCTGATGGCAGCTGTTTCAGAGGGAATGTGGACATTACCCAAAGTGTCCACAATCGTATATGAGACCTCCTGAGGTGCAGGGTGGATGGGGTTGGAAAAGCAGGGAGGTTTTCTAAGGGCCAGGCACCCGGGGCTGGCTTTCCTCATGTCACTACTTTCCAGTGCAGAATCCTGAGGAGTCTGGAGAATTCTAAGTTTGAATCTGTTCTCCTGGTTGTTGTGAAAGTATATTTGTTAAGGTAGGAGGATAGAACATGTTTTCTTAACAACATCCTACCTTGATATAAATTTTAGTAATTTAGTCATATGATATATGACTTGGCCCAGACTCTACAAATCTTAGGCGTGGTCCTGCTATTAACTACCCCCTAATGCTTCTCTCCAGTATTTAACTGTAGTGCTTGGCACATGATAGATGCTAATAAATTAAATTGGAAGCTGAGAGTGCCTTACCATGGCAGCAGAAGATCAGAAATGTAGACAAGCCTCTATTTACTAGCCTTATAGTTTATAGTTCAGGGGAAATCTATTCAGAAGTGAACTTCAGAATGACAGGGGTGGAATTTCTAAAGGAGCACAAATTAAATTCAGGTTTTCTCATTTGTTCTTCACAGTACTTGTCATTTGTGGATCCAACCATATTCATGTTATTTTCTTACCATATCTTATGATAGCTTGCAAATACGTTAGTTTGTAACCAGATTTTGGCTTTTCATATAATGCTGAGTTTGCCTGAGATGCTAGTGTTTTTTGTGTGTGTGTCTCTACTTAGTTGACTGTACTTAAATGGTGTTCAGATCATTCCTTTCAGTAGGAAGCAGCAATTCCCATTTATTGTTACTTTATGTCAGGCATTACATGAAGTAGTTAACATCCACTATCACATTTAGTCCCCCACAATAATTTTATGAGGTAGGGGGATTTATCCTAATGTCACAGATGGAAAAACATAACATCAGGAGTGGTTAAGTGATTTACCCAAGACACAGACCTAGTGAACAAGGAAAAAAATAATCTACTTTTATTTACTTCAAAAGCTAATTTCCAACAAATGTTCATGGTAATTTACTTTGGAATAAGATGCAAATAATGTTTTTGCTATTTATTCTGCCTTTCTTTATCATGCGTAGGAATTCAACCTTATTGATAGAAGAGAACTTGCACCACTCCAAGAACTGATTGAAAAACTCACCTCAAAGGACAGATAAAAGGATGCAGAACTGTGCACATTGTTCCTCAAATGAAGCAGTGTGGAGTGTATTGGGGTTTTTGTTATATTTTGTTTTTATCTGGATTGTTTTTGTCCTAGGTTTGGGGGCGGGGGCTTGTTTGGGTTCCTTTTTCTTTATTCTGATTATATGAAACTATATTCGATTGCTAGGGGAAGCCAAGAACCATTCTCTATACATTTGATTAAGGGTAAATTTATCTTAGTGGACTTGGTTTTGGTTGCTTGAGGAGTTTTTAAATAATATTGTGTGCTGCAAGAAAGTGCTTATTGATTGAACTGCCGATGGATTGGTTTCTGTGTGGTATAAATTGCCCATTTTTGAAGTCCCCAAACGACTTATGTTTTTAAGTGCCTTGGCAGGCTCACTTCTGAGGTGCAAAGCATAGATATAGAACTGAACAGGGCTTGAAACAATATTAGGATTACTACCCAGGGCACTTACTGGTGCATGTTGTAAAATATCTATGATAAAAGCCATAGTTTACCTAATATGGTGATCTCCAGCCTTTACTGCTTTGAAGAAACAGAATTTGTAAAGGTATGCATGTAGAACATAAAAAATATTTCTTAATTATATTTTATATTGATGGTAATATATTATGTTCAACAATGCTTAAAGCTCTACAAGCAGGTCTTTTCCCACCTCTTGATATCTGTGATACTGAAACTTGAGGATGTTGAAATGTATTACATTTTGGCCTCTTTCTACACGTTGACTGCACTGTAGATGTAAAAATTCAGGTTATCTATAGGATTGCCATCTTCAGAGGTGATGCTGAACTGTGAGGTTTCCTAGCAATTGCCAAATGAGCCATAAGTCTGCAGAATTCCCTTCTACTTTGAAGAGGAGGGGATAGGAATGTGTATTTGGCTGGGGGCATGGAGATGTTTGTATGGGGAGTTAGGGATGGGGAGTCAAGTTCTAGAAAGTTTTGTCTGAAAACCTTTGAATAGAATGGCGTGAAGATTTTAATCAATTACTTATAAACAAAGTCTTAGAGACTTCCTTTTAGGAATCAACTTCCATGAGAAGTTAAAAATAAATTATTAATTTTAGGTACAGACATTAAACATGGAATTTAAGGACTGTTGGGGGAAATTGATCACTTCTTAGCATTTCCATTCAGTGAATGGAGCTGATGTTTGCCTGTCATTTTAAGATGATACCATACCTTCTTTGGTTATTGTAGGCCCAGTTTGAAGCATTCTGACTTCTGGTTTTTCCACTGTGAAAGGAAATGTTTTTCTTTGCAGTGATATCAGATAATGAAAAATGCTAATTCAGTAGTTATTAACTTTTAAATTTTATTCATCATGACTTTCTAGTGAATTATTACCATAAATAACAAGTTCAGAAACTTAGTTTTTAGAATATTAATTTTTTCTTTCAGTTTTATTCTAGAGAAATACCCTTTTTAGAAATCCAGTTTTAGTTTTGTCATTTCCAATAGCTCTTCTGTCTTCAGTTAGAAATATATACCCTTCCTTCAGTTGAAATATACACCTTTTTCACATCTAGGAAGAAATGCTTGCCCTTAAATAGTATAGATTAAAAACACTCAGTAGAAAAGAAACTAAATTAAATCAATTTGTTTTGCCATTAACAAATAGAGCAGTGATACAATTTAATGCCATTACAATTATGTTGACTAGAAACTGCCTTTTTCTCCACTTCATTTCTAGGAATTATTCACCGAGTACCAACAGTAGAAGTAACAGGAAAGTCTGGCAGAGTTAAATATATTGGACATTTATTGGTAAAGCTTATTTATAAACTGCAGTCAGAGCTAGTTAATATCCTTAAATCTTTTTATTTTCAGATAGATAATATGAATCATTATGGGTTGATTCAGAAATAAAATTTGTGAGGTGATTTCGAGTCTTGTCTATATAGGAAAATGAAGCACAGAATTACTCAGTCTTCCATATTGTATTTGACTTCATATCTATCTAATAACAAAGGAGTTGCAGTAGCCAAGTGTAGAGAGAATAGTGAAAAATTAATCTTGCCCTTTCAAGCCTTATACAGTAGTACACTGTACTTATTTTTAGTAGTAAGACCTACTTTCCCACTATATGTACATAGTTTGTTTTCACTGTGCCAGAATCTCAGGTGCCTGCTTAGAGTATTTCTTTAATCACAGTCACGGGAAGTAAGGATATGTGTATATGTGTATATATGTTAACAAAGCATAGCAGTTCTCTAGGGGAGAGGCCTGGCATTGCACATGGTGTTACATGGGTACAAGTAAGGAAAAAATCAGAAAGTGAAAGAACTGATGTAATAAAAGGTTGATTTGATTTGGTTGGTTCCCAAGAAAGTTAGTAAGATGCCCTTTTAAATATAAGGATCAATACTTTGTTCTGCAGCAGAGTTTGCTGATAAATGTCTATTGGATTCATTTTGGATTTCTTCAATTAATTTGTAAGTAACCAAGATAATTATTTTCCCCCTTGTGCTCTATATTAATACATAGCTATAAAGCAACAGTTGGTTTTCTTATCCTTTGATAAAAGCATCCCATAAAATATAAAGTAGTAAGTTAACATAGTATTATTGTCACACACAATGCTTTTTTTGGTTGAATGTTGATATGAAGCAATGTTTTAGAATTACTTTAATTGATGGAGTAGTGGTGCTAGAGAGAAATTAATAACAAAAAGAGTGAAAATATTTTAATTAGCAGTAGATGGTGCTACTGGCTTTCATTTGCTGGCTTGATTATTCCCTTTCCCTTAAAAACCATGGCATTAGACTGCACGAAAATAACAAGCACATTAGTTGCTGGTAGAGGTTTTGGAGGTTAATTTAGCTTAAATTGGAAGATTTTTAATTGCAGTCTCTACCTTTCCTCTGTTAGTCATTTGTAAATTCTAAATGGTCACCATAAAATGTATTAGGTAGGAGATGATATGTTTTGTGTATAATATATCTCAGACTGAGTTACTGCCTGGCTTATCAGTATGGATAAAACACTACAATCTCTTATCAGGAAATAGAGATGATGCGGATATTTATATATTACATATATAACCACCAGACTCCATTTTATGTATTAGCATTTTCCTTGCTTAAGGAAAAATAGCAAAACAACATTTCATTTATACTTTTGTTTACCCCTCTCAGAGAGAGGTTTTGATAACCACTGAAATGGTAGAATATGTGAGATACAAATATTGAGTTGTAGAACTTACTTTGTAAGGTGAATAAGTCATGCCTTAACATCCAAATGAGAGTTGATCTTCAGAGTGGTTCTTTTGGGAACACTGTTTGTTCCAGCTATACTGCAAAAGTGTAATGTTTTTGGAACTCTTCTAGAGCATGACGTGAAAAGCAGTTTTTTATTATGCAGGAAAATCAATTTCATCATTTTAGTTGCACCAAACACTTTTGGCAGCTTATATGACCTATTATTTTTTTGACATGGAGTCTTGCTCTGTTGCCCAGGCTGGAGTGCAATGGCATGATCTCAGCTCACTGCAACCTCCACCTCCTGGGTTCAAACAGTTTTCCTGCCTCAGCCTCCCAGGTAGCTGGGATTACAGGCAGCACCACACCTGGCTAATTTTTGTATTTTTAGTAGAGATGGGGTTTCAACATATTGGCCAGGCTGGTCTCAAACTCCTGACCTCAAGTGATCCGCCCTCCCCAGCCTCCCAAAGTGCTGGGATTACAGGTGTGAGCCACCACAGCCAGCCAGTATGACCTATCTTAATCATCAGCTCAACTGTAATTTAAACTTGGCTCTTTTCTGAGAGGGAAACCATTAGGGAAGTTCAAAGAAAAGTGCCATAATTTCCGAATTTGCACAAGAGAATGTTTTAAGCATTGGTAGCATCATTGAATAAAATAATAGTTTCCTGATGTCACTATTTTGAAGTGGAAAATATCAGTTGGATGTGGAGGTTTTACTTTTTAAAAAAATTCAGCTTAATTACCTTACCTTAATTACCTTAGATACATTAATAATGGAAAAATACAAGTCCTTTCTCTAGAACTTGTTTTCTATTTTTATTCCTTTTTGTGAAAACTTTTCAATTTAATTTTGACTACTGTAGGATAGTATTGATTGAATGGATACTATGGGAAAATGGATCCAATATTTAAGATAGAAGTAGTTTAAGGAAACAACAGCCTTTACTGCCATTTTTTAAAAAAATGTTTTTACTCAGATGAACAATTTGACTTTAATGAAAGACTGGTGATTATTGTACAAAGAAATTGGAATAAGTTTCATCTACTAATTATACTGAGTTTTAAGCCTACATATCACAAAATATTTAGAATTGTGTAACCTTTTCATACATTTATAATTTTTAATGTCTTTTTAAAAGATGTGGGACCAAAAGTATATTTACAATTTGGAAATTTGACTGCATACCAATAAGAAAACTTACTTTATTTTGAAATTTATCTGGGATATTAAAGAATCTACCAATTCTTAAAAACACAGATTTATACTTTAAGCTTATTTTGAAATTAAAGAATATATACCAATTCTTAGAAACACTTGAAGGACTACTCTTAAATAATTTAAATATCAGAGTTTTGTTGTAATATTAAAATTTACCATGGAAATCACTGTTGTTCAGCTATCAGCTTAATTGTGTATGATATAAATGTTTAGCAGTAAAGCTATCTTAAGATTTAATGGAAAAGTTTAATTTGAAGATGTAACAAAAATTCTGACCAGAGATGATTTTGAATTTTTAAGGCTTTCCTAATAGGCTAATCACAGAGAATAATTCAGTTTGAAGGTATAAAACTGCTCTGTATGTCTGTCACTTGTAGCTGAACTGATTCACATTTTGACAAAAGAGAGAAAATACAAAAATCAGTTTTGCAAATGTAATACAACTTTTTCTGCATATAGAACTAAATAATTGAAAATTTTGGGCTACAGTTCTCAAAGGTAGATAGTAAAATCACTGGCTTTTTCCAGCAGTGTGTTTTTCCACTGTGAGTGTAACACACACACTGGAAAATAATTAGGCTGATCTTGCAGGTCTTTATTGTTAGAGATTCTGAAGTATTTACTGTCAATTCATAGGTTTCAGTTTGTTTAGGAAATTAGTGTTTGACAGCTTTCTTTAAATTATTTCACTGAAGCTGAGATTATCAGTGATACAAAGTCAAAATTTCAATATTTAATTTCTCCATATATTATTAATATTGTTTTTATTTGTAGATTCCTGTTCTCATCTGATTTAATATTAAATTTGTATAGGTGGTGTTTCTTACCATTTTGCACAAGTTTTTATTTTTCTGAAATACTTAATTGTGCAGGTTATAAAAAAGATTAGTGCATTTTCATTTTAATGATGCTTTGCTCCTTAAATTGTTTGGCAGAAATGACTGTTTTTAGAGAAAATAGTTTTTTTTGCAGCCACTAACTTGTATTTGTTATTATTGTACATTCATAACCAGGGTGGTGAGGGCACTAATCTTGTAGGAAACACTTACTTGATGTTTTATTTGAACTTTTCCTATAAGTTTAAGTTACTACTTAGAATTACCACTAGGAACAATATCATGAAATCTAGGTTGAAAGAGAAAACAGTATATATGAGAACACTTAAAATTCAAATAGAAATCATTTCTGAAGACAAAAGCAGAGGAATATTGTCAGTACCAAGTAATGTAAGAATAAGGGCAGCATTTACACTGTACAAGTATTGAGGAGAGTGCATAAAGACAGGGAACTACTCTCATGGAGACAGTTTTTCTCTTATAATGAAGTAGAAGGGGAAAAATCGTCTTAAGTTATGAAATTCAACATAGGCGCTATATTACAAACTGTGCCAGATTATGCAAATTGTGATTGTCACTGATCAAAGTTTAATCGCTTCATTTTTGTTTAAAAAGGGATACTGAATGTCAGAAAATCTGTAATATGTTTTATTCAAAAGATGTAAATAATGTATACAGACTTGTATGTGATGGGATGGGAAATATTTAAATTCTAGGTGTTTGTTTTTTTTAAAAGAAGAAACTCAATGTTTTTAAGAAAAAAATGAATAAATAGTTATGTTTGGCCATGAATCCTGACTTTGCATTACTGTTTATTTTTGCTATAGGCTTTCCCACACCAAACACATTCCAAGGGAAATATTGAGGGTATATGGAATATGTTGAACATTTAAAATATTAGGCATTCTTTCTGTAATGTTCACAACAACCTGGGAAATTAGTATCTCAGTGTCTTAACACCTTAGAAAACTAAAGCTCAGAAATTGTACAAATCACTGATTTGGATTAGGGTTTTAAAACCCTACTATGCCTGAACTTGAAACCAGTGTTTTTGTTTTCCTTTTTTCACTTTTTTCTTTATTCTGCCGTGTGCAGGT